>NC_133538.1:271784736-272098665 GCF_048544455.1 Silene latifolia
ATAAAAATCCGAAACAAAAGGGCTTGATTAGTTGTAAAGGGTTTTGCACTAATAAAGAGATATTTCAAAGCAAGATTGGTCGCAAAGGGTTTTGCACCAGTTGAAATGCTTAAGTCTATTTGGATCTTCTTAGGGATTGTGTTTCATTATTATGAAATACATAGCGAGTGAATCTAAAACCCACTTCTTCAATTAGAAGGAATGTATTCAATACATGTCTTGAGTTTTATAGATTCTTGCAATCCTAAGATAATGTGCAACTTAAGAGAGGGTCTTAAGTAGGACATCAATGAGATAGAATCAACATTTTGATCATGTGGTAAAACATTTCTTGATAAGTCGAGAAGTTGTGTTTATACATGGAGTTTAGTGGGAGTTACGAAATTTTAATTAGTCCGATATGTGGATGACATATTGATCATTGAGAATGATTTAAGACTTTTGGAGTATTATAATACATCTTGAATATCCGGTTTTATGAAGATAAATCCACATGATATTAGCATCAATAAGAAGTCTTGCATTGATAAGATTCATGACTAGTTCAATTAATTGAACATATTTGATTGATTCCATTTGCTTCATTCTTAGGATCAATTAAATGAGTAAAGATATATAACACTTCATATACTTTGAGTATGATGAATTGTTTTCAAAATCGAATTTAAGTAATCTTTACCAAGTAAGCCATAAAGATTACCCTTAAGTGCTTACAGAAGCATTAAGGCTATAAAGCAAAGTGTGTATAATGCAATATTGTGTAAGGGTGTTACACAAGTGACAATTGACAATTGAGATTGCGCATGGTTTCCAACAAAACCATAATCAAAACACATTAAGATGGTTAAGATACCATTGTGGCTATGTTAATTAAGAAGTAGATTTTCTAGAATCGTTCTAGGAAATAAAGAACAATGAGAGATATTTATAACGGAAATTGAGCACACTTGCGATCATGAGATGTGCAAGAGGGATGGGTCCCGCACACTGTGAAAACAGTGGGAGCTATTCTTAGGCTAGAGGACCTATGTCTTGATTGGATCTCGACACGTACTCAGAAAGTTTTGTGATGCAAATGTATACATTACAAAGGAAAACGAGTATGTAGTAAGGTTGAGTAAGGTACAAGAAATTGATAAAACCTACTAACCAAAGCCTTCTCAAAGGCTAAACATGATGAGTCATGTCATTTCAATTGAATTGAAATGAACAACTACGTACAAGATCAAATTAGATTATAGAACATGAAATAGTAATCAGGCATTGACTATTCATATGTGATAATCGCATTTGTCGTTCGAATTTTACTTTAAAACTCTTTTATTAAACTTTGTTACATCCAAACGGGTTGTAAAGACAATTGAACCCCGTTAAAGTGAACACGGATTAGCATTGTATTCGCCCATAGTCACTTGTATGAGGTGACGTCTCGAAGTGACTAGAGTGTGATGCGATTGATGGCAAGTTCAAGTGCCATACAGTCATGTGAGATGACTAGTCGATCACATAGGCGCATGTTAGGAACACTTTGTCGGGCCTTATGACCGCTTATAGAGTTCTGGCAAATTTATATAGCCTGGTCGTGGCGAGAGCTGCTATAGTATTCTAATGAGTCGATTCTTTTGACTAAAGACTGTTCGCCTAAGATGGCACAGTTTCAGATTAACTTTGATTTGTGTTACTACGACCTTCGTAAATGGGGTCAAATGGGCATATTTTGGGTTATGATGGCTGTGGCTAGTCGAAGGGAATAAGTGAGATAGGAATTGTCCACCCCCTTGTCAGGGTTATAACAATATCTCAGGGCCACTCGAGGAGTAATGAACTGGAAATGCGTGGCCACGCTCGGAAGGTATCTATGATAGATAAATCCGGTCAATCAGTTATTCTCCAGATCGAGGAAACCACTCTCGATATGATCACTTGCAAGTACGACCTGAAAGACACCTTGCATTGAGTGGGAGATAGTAATAGGACAAGAGAATTGGTGACGCACACTTGTCGAGGACAAGTGGGAGATTGTTGGGAAATGTGTCCTCAACAATAGTGCGATTACATGATTTAAATATCATTATTAAATCTCATTTTAAGAATACATGTGGGATGTAATATTTTACAGTCAACTGGTCCACACATATCGGTAATGATTGGCTGACTAGAGTTTGACATTACTGTCGTGCGACGGTGGTGATCAGTTGATCCCCTTAGGTCATACCTATAGGGAAATACTCTTAATTGATTATTTAATTAATCATATACCGATACGAGTTAATTAAATTGCTTAAAATTGACGGATGATTTTGTGAGTATAATTTACGTATCTTATTGTAAATATGATTAAATGAGACACGGTCTAAGTAATCGAATTGTTTTATTACTTAGATGAAATCATTGTTTACAGAAACAATTGAAACGGAATGAATAAATTATTATAAATAAAGAATGTTGTAATTTATAATTTGGAAACATTTTGGCACGAGTAATTACGAATTACTAGTCAATTTTGTAAATGACATATTTTATGAGTATGTTGATTTTTAATATGTTAAAAATACATTACATTGTGACATGTCATGTAACATGTTACATGTGACAAAATTGACAAATGACAAAATAAAATGGACCATCCATTTTATTATGAAAGTGCCGAAATTAGAAGGAGTGTTGGGTTAATATTGTGTTTTCATATTAGTGGAAAACATAATTATTAAAGACTACCTACTAGCCTTGCAAGCCTAAGCTTTTGAGAAGAGCAGAAACAAAAGGCATTGGGCATACTACCCAATGCTCTTTTTTTTTCGGCCACCCACAAGAAAGAGAGAAGTGCTTTTCTTTTTTACATTATTATTCATTCTTCCCATCTAATTTTCTAGAGTAAGAAAATGCAATAAAAACTCTCTACAATTTATGATAATTCTAGAGAAATAAACTCACATATACTCCCTCTTGACCGAGATTTTCAAGAGTAAAATGCAATTTATTTGTGTCAATTTTATAGTAAAACTAATATTATTACTAGATCTAAATAATATTAGTTATTAAGAGATTTCCTTGGGTATATGCTTTTGGGAGGGATTCTATACTTGAATCCTTGTTCTTCCATTTGGAGAGCTCAAGAACAAGTGAGTAGGTGAACTCACTTGTGCCCATAAATCCGAAAATCACAATGTAAGATGATGGTTTCTTCTCTATATTTTATATTGTTTGCATGCATAAGATCACTTGTTAATTTTATGACAAATTAAATTAAAGCATATATGAATATGTTGAGTATATAGATCTACTTTTCCTTCACTTATCCCTTGGAAGTGTCTGTGGCAAATGGTGATAAAATTGTAACCACTAAGATCTGTAAAAAGTTTAACTGGCAGTTGCATGGTGTGGAGTTTGCAGCTGATGTAATGATAGTACCTTTAGGAGGATGTGAAATGGTGTTGGGAATACAATGGTTAGCTTCTTTAGGTCCTGTTAGTTGGGATTTTAAGGAATTAAGGATGGATTTTGTTTATAAAGAAAAGAAAGTGGTGCTGAGGGGAATAAAAGGAGGGAATTGTTATTGGTTAAATGGAGAAAAATTGAAGAAAGGGTGCATGAATGGACAGATATTTGCTTTGCAAGTACAATCTGTAGGGGACAAGCATCTTGGTGTGAGTAAAGGGAGGAATACTAGTGAGGTAACAGAGGTGTTGGAGGAATTTCAGGATGTCTTTGCTGAACCAACCACCTTACCCCCTCACAGAACACATGACCATCAGATTCATTTGATACCTGGCACAGCTCCCATAAATGTCAGACCTTATAGATACCCAATGATACAGAAGGATGCCATTGAACAAATCACCAAGGAAATGTTGGAGAGTGGGGTGGTACAGCACAATCAGAGCCCATTCTCTTCACCTGTGGTATTAGTCAAGAAAAAAGATGGTACTTGGAGACTATGTGTAGACTATAGAGAACTTAATAAACAAACAGTCAAGGATAAATTTCCCATTCCTGTCTTTGATGAACTGCTTGATGAATTACATGGCTCTTCAATTTTTTCTAAAATTGATTTACGGGCTGGTTATTGGCAAATCAGAATGAGCACTCAAGACATTGCCAAAACTGCTTTTAGAACACATGAAGGGCATTATGAATTTTTGGTAATGCCATTTGGATTGACAAATGCCCCCTCCACCTTCCAAAGTCTGATGAATTCCATTTTTAGTCCATATTTGAGGAAATTTATCCTGGTGTTTTTTGATGACATTCTCATTTATAGCCCTGACCTAGCATCACATAAGAAACATTTGAGGCTTGCATTACAAATTTTGAGACATCACCAATTATTTGCTAAAAAGAGCAAATGTACTTTTGGGGTACCTGAAGTGGATTATCTTGGGCATATAATTTCTGGAAGAGGAGTGGCCACTGACCCCTCCAAAGTTCAGGCCATGATGAGTTGGCCCTTACCAAAAACCATAAAAGAATTGAGAGGCTTTTTAGGTCTGACTGGATATTATAGGAAATTTATTAAGGGATATGGAATTATCAGCAAACCATTGACCAACTTGCTTAAGAAAAATGGTTTTATGTGGAATGAGGGAGCCACTACAGCTTTTAGGGAGTTACAGACAGCCATGAATCAGGCACCTGTTCTAGCATTGCCTGATTTTCAGGAAGTTTTCGAAGTAGAGACAGATGCTTGTGATAAGGGAATTGGTGCTGTGTTGTCTCAAAAAGGTCATCCAATTGCATTTTTAAGCAAGTCTTTATCTGAGAAGCATTTGGGGTTGTCTACATATGAGAAAGAATTACTAGCAGTGATTTTAGCTGTGGAGAAATGGAGGCCTTACCTGATTGGCAGACACTTTATAATAAGAACAGACCATTTCAGCTTGAAGTACTTGTTGGAACAAAAGATAACTAGCATTCCAAAGCAAGTGTTTACCAAAGTTACTAGGACTAGACTATGAAGTAGTATACAGGAAAGGGAAAGAAAACACTGTGGCAGACTCCCTTTCTAGAATCACTAGGGGATAATTACTAGCTTTAACCGTCTCACAGATCAGAGCAGACTTATTACAGAAAGTCTATGACAGTTGAGAGGAACAGGAATGCCAAGAACTAATCCAATCACTCACAAATCAGCCAAATGTTCAGTCCAAGTTCAAATGGGAAGGTGGTCAGTTGAACAGAAAGGGGAAATTAGTAGTGGGACCTAATGAAGAGCTAAGAAAGGAGATCCTGTCTGTCATGCATGAATCTTCTATAGGAGGACGTTCTGGTGCTCATGTGACTTACAAGAGAATTTCAGGAATTTTTTAATGGAAGAATCTTAAGAAAGATGTGAGAAATTTGGTAAGGCAATGTGGAACATGTCAGAAGAATAAGCCTCTCTTAAGGGCTCCAGCAGGGTTATTATAACCTTTGCCAATTCTTGCAGCAATTTGGTTGGATATTTCTATGGATTTTGTTGAGGGATTACCAAAATCTCAAGAAAAGGACACTATTCTGGTAGTGGTGGATAGGCTTAGCAAGTATGCTCATTTCCTGCTTCTGAGCCATCCTTTTGATGCCAAAACTGTGGCCAAGATTTACTTTGAGCAAGTGTTTAAAATACATGGGACTCCTAAAACTATAGTCAGTGACAGAGACACAATTTTTCTAAGCAATTTTTGGAAAGAGCTGTTCAAATGCCAGCAAGTAGAACTGTGTATGTCCACTGCTTATCACCCACAGTCAGACGGTCAAACTGAGGCAGTGAACAAATGTGTTGAAACATATTTGAGGTGCATGAATGGAGAATATCCAAAACAGTGGGCTTAATGGATTCCCTTAGCTCAATGGTGGTACAATAGTAATTTTCATTCATCTATTGGGACTACTCCATATGAAGTGGTGTTT
Source organism: Silene latifolia (assembly GCF_048544455.1). Classification (NCBI taxonomy): domain Eukaryota; kingdom Viridiplantae; phylum Streptophyta; class Magnoliopsida; order Caryophyllales; family Caryophyllaceae; genus Silene; species Silene latifolia. The sequence continues at coordinate 271,790,623 of NC_133538.1, forward strand.
GGACAACCCCCTCATTTGCATGTGCCCTACATTACTGGAGATAGTGTGGTAGCTGCAGTTGACCGGAGCTTACAGGCAAGGGAAGAATGCATCAAAATGCTCAAGTTCCATTTACAGAGACCACAAGTTAGAATGCAGAACCAAAGTGACCAGCACAGGTCTGAGGTGCAGCTAGCAGTGGGGGATTTAGTCTATGTTAAATTGAAGCCTTACATACAGCAATCTGTGGTTTACAGGATCTGCAACAAACTCGCACCTAAGTACTTTGGACCTTTCAAAATTTCAGCAAAAGTTGGAGAAGTGGCCTACAAATTGGAGCTACCTATTCATGCTAAAATCCACCCTGTGTTTCATGTTTCACAACTGAGAAGACATCATGGACCTGATCCTGTAGCAGTAACCCTTCCTGTGGTGGATGACAACTTACAGCTTTCAGCTGAACCTGTGGCAGTCCTAGAAAGAAAGATGGCCAGGAAAGGGATGGGTTATGAAGTACACTTGCTAGTGCAGTGGTCTAATGGTACTAAAGAGGATGCTACTTGGGAGGAATTTGATGCTTTTGTTAAGAAATTCCCTGATTTCAATTTAAACCAAACTTGAGGTCAAGTTTTATTGGAGGAAGGATTGTAACAAACTTTGAAGTTTGTTATGCCACGTCACTCAACTAAACTCCAGCAAAGTCAAAGTTCGTTGAAAAAGTCAATGATTAGAGTTAGTTACTATAAATAAAGCAATTGTAACTAATTCATTCATTCATTCATTTTCTACAAATTTTGTTACACAAACTTCATCATCTTTCTACAATTCTCTGTAATCTTTCTACAATTCATTGAATAGTTTACATTTGTAATCTTTAACAATTATAATCTTTCATTGATAATAAAAGACGCCATTGATTCAACATCCGAGCTTTGTTCTTCATCCATTCGAAGCTCCTGTGATTGAATTGCTGATTCGTAACTCTCTTTTCGGATTCTTGATCCCTGAAGATCGTTACACTCTGACCACCTAACAAGTATGTTTCATTAGATTATCTTATTTGATTTGTTTCATAGCTTTCAATGGTGAGAAAACGACCTCGTATTGTTAATGTTCAAGTTGAATTGATGGTGAAGAGGTTTTACCTACCCAAACCTAACCACCACTACACGACTTTACTCAAGTTCAAGAAAATGAACGTTCCCTACCTCATACTAACTATATTGATGAAGATTTTATGACTGATATGTATCTGGAAGATGACCCTTATATAATTTACTCAACGTCGTTTAACTCGTCTTTTCTTGTTTTTTTTTTTTTTTGCTCTTTATAGAGCCTTCTCAATCTCTAACTACTAAGCATAGGGGACCAACTATAAGGGGGTGTTTGGTTGGGGTGTTGGAATCCTATACCCACCTTCCCACTCAGGTTTCTACCTCCACTCCCCCTCTACAATTTTAGAGTGAACCAAACAATAAATAATGGGTATGGGGTTCTGAATCCATCTCCTCATGGTATCTCATTCCATTCCAATCCATTCCGACTTTTTGAACCAAACGGCCCCTAAATGTTTATTACTTACACAAATTCTCATTATAGACGGACATTATCCGTCTATACGTATAGACGGATACCATTATCCCTCACAAAATACCCATTTGCCATAAAGTGGAAAGCATATGGGGGGTGCCCCACCTTGTCCCCCTACCCATTTTATTAGAGGTCTTTACCAGTTTGTTCGCCCCACCCGTCTATACCAAGACCTATTGTATTACTTATATGAAATATCTTTGCCTTATTAATTTTTTACTGCTCTCTGAAACTATTGTACAGTCGAAGTTTATATTATTCCAAACGCCCATGCTCCAAGGTATGTGTTGCAACTTGCAACTAATGGGAAGAAAGTGAGTAATTTTAAGGCTGAACTTAAGAATGGCTTTTGGAGGTGAGCTCAAGAAAGCAAATGATAAATGTGCCATGATACAAGACGATAATTTCGAAACTCAAAGAAAATGCAAGAGAAGTTAGCCATACTAAAAATGGCTTAATTTGGTAGAGATATTCTCAGTCACAACAATACATAGACGCAATCCTTAATTTAGTTCTCATATACACCAAAATAAAAACTAAAGTAAGTCTTTATCTTGATATTTTACATTGTTACATTAGATATTAGATTGCTTGTTCAAGATGCTTGTTTGTTGAGAACACGGTGTTGTTGGGATTGTTTAGCATGTTAATTTAGTTATTGCTGTTGTGTAATCAACACAAAACGCCGCCAGTTATTGTGACGTCATGTTGTCTCATTGTCTTGTTGTATGATGTTGGGCATATTTGATTTTAGGTTGCTGTGACACATTCGAAATTGGATTGTTAATTTTTTAACATTGTTGTCTTGACATGGTTCTAAGGGTGCAGCAGGATTGCGGAAATCTGCTTTCTACTTTTACTGGGCTTATTATAAGCGACTTTTGTTATCTTTTGACTAGGATTTAACGTATTAGGAGGAGGATAGATGGCATTTTCGTTTTGATGAAGCCTTATTAGAATCAAGTTAGAAGTAATGGCTATGGTACGAGATCAGGGATGTCAATCAAGTTAGAAGTAATGGATATGGCACGAGATCAGATGTCAATGGAAGTCTTATATTAGCTTTTTGTAAATGCCGGTAAATTGACTTTTGTTAACTTTTTATTAGGTGATAATGTAATGAGATCAAATTTATATTAGCGTTTTGTAATGACAATTTGACATATGAAAGTTCTATATTACATGGTACAAGTTATTTTAAAAGTTTTTTTAATAGTTGCATTTTATTTAAATTAAAGTAATGTCAAATAGGCTGGAGCTGTAGTACACATGAACAAATAATAATAATAATAAAAAGTGTAACAAGAAAAAGGAATAATGCATACTGCTTTTATTAATTATTATTTTTATAGGAAATCAATTAAATTGCAAGCATATGGTAGTCTCGAAATGCGGGATTACCTGGCGTTTATATTGGTTTTCACCAGCATATCTAATAAATGCCACTATTGACTTTTCCCGACATTGAATCTCGCGGCAAAAGAGTAAATGCTGCTAAAGCTTTTTGTGGCATTTACAAATGCTGCTAAATACAATTTAAACGCCGTTAAAGGAGTTATATGTTGTAGTGAAGTCACATAAAACATACTCGGTCGAGTATACATGATATTCGGTCGAGTATGCCTCACTCGGTCGAGTACTCCTCTTACTCGGCCGAGTGATCACAACCAGTAGCTACTGTTTTGTACACATAAACTCACACTCGGTCGAGTGCTTGGTTACTCGCCCGAGTATTCCCTACTCGGTCGAGTACCCGCCCTGCTCGGCCGAATCATGCCAAAAACGAGCTAACTACTACGGAAGCATACATAAACATGCATATACTATATCCAAACATGTTACTATCCTTCAAAAGCCAAGTAATAACACATACTAGTTTTATTCCCGTGCAAAAAATGCACGGGTCGTAATAGCAGACGCTATCATTAGATACATGAACATATAATTGAGCGTGATTAAGCGTTCAATACCGTAACAATATAAAGTCCATATTTGGAGATTTGAATATCAGATTATATTGTTAGAATTATATTAAAGGTATTTGACATGTTAGACCCGTTAAATGTATGTAAAATTGTAAATTGCAACATTTATGTAAATTGTGACATTTTAACTTATATTTTAACGTAAGAAATTAAAATAGGATAAGAGACATGGCGGGAAGAGGAATTGGCTTGAGGAGAGAAGGTAATTATATAGGATAAGAGACATGGCGGGACCCACATGTAGAAAATCACCAACCAATCAAAAGCCAAGAAAAAACTTGGCTTTTATACCATGTAAATATCATGCTCAAGTACTACCATACTCAAGATACGCAATCACTTTCTTATTTCATCTAACAACTTCATAAGAACACATGTATAGATACAACATACATTACTTCAATACACAACGATTTTCAAGACACCCCTATGTTGACCGGCTCAAAGTTGTAGGGCCTAAATGCGACTTCGGGACGTCTCCCAAGCCTTTGCGATAGCTCCAAACAACTCCTAACCGGGTTCATTTTAATTAGACTCCCTATGTTCATTTGGTTGATTGGTTTTAGGTTCCAAAATGTCGCTCTGATACCACTTTGTAACACCCCCACATACCAAGGTGCCTTACCAAGGACCACCCTAGCATGTGAAGTTGTTACCGTATAGGTTGCTCGAGGTTAGTATATCAAAAATAACCATTCAGAAACATTTATTAAAGTATAACATTTAGCGATTACAACGTCTCAAATAAATACCAAAACGAAAGAGTATAAATCTCAAAACAATAAATCCAAACATCTAAAATCGAAATAGCGGAAGCTCTAGGCTCAAAGTGATGACATCCCGCAGCTAAAGACAACTATCACCTGTCACAATCTGCTCACCATGGATCACCACAGTTTTACAAAACAACAACGGGGTCAGTTCACTGCATAATCAAGATAAGCAATATATAAGAACAACCATGACAACAACTATACAACCATCCTCCAATGCCAATCATGCCTCATCTCTGACTACACACTCAAGTGTGTAGTCCTGCCAGATTACTTGCCGCAACAGATAATCTACACGGCCAGTGGGGGACCGCAGCCTTGCCCACCTAAACCCCGTCCATTACAACGAGCAACAACCCATGTCCATTAATATGTACATCCCCCTTGTGACGGAAACCACAAGGGGCGAATTAAGGGCGTGAAGCCATTCCCGAAAATGACTCCACTCAGCCGAAGACGTACCTCACTAACATAGTCAATCCACCACAACTCCAACAATCAAGAAAGACAAGCCAACAACGATACTAATCATGCCAATACAATCATAATCATCTTAAATCAATTAAACAGACAACTGAGTAGGAAAACCCTACCTCTGAATACGAGTATACAAGAGAGGCTAGAAACGCTCTTCTACAAATCTTTCACCTAACAATAACCAGAACAATCCAATCACAACATTCAATCACCCCTTTCCCCAATTCCAACATTAGGGTAAAACCCTAAAATACAACTCTAAACAAAAAGGTATGGAACTAGTGACTTACCGACGCAAGTGATGCAAGAGAGAGAGAGAGAGAGAGAGAGAGAGAGAGAGAGAGAGAGAGAGAGAGAGAGAGAGAGAGATGAACAAAGATTCACGAACGATCAAAGCCTTGGGAGTGATTAAGGATGATTAAAGAACGTAGGAAGCAATTAGGTTTTGGTAAAAATGAAAAGTAAAACTGCTTAAACAGGATTTATAACTTTAATCATCCTTACCAAACCGCGGAAATAATTCCCTTCAGACCGGATACTCGGTCGAGTACCAAGAGTACTCGGCCAAGTTTTACACTAGTCGGCCTAGTGTTCCGGGATAGTAATCTGACCAGAAAACATACGACACATAACTCGGCCGAGTTAGCCCTATTCGGCTGAGTAACAGGACTCAGAAAGCCCTGGTATTACACTCTATGTCGAGTGTAAGAATCGAACCCCGACTTCACAGTTGGCATAAAATAGTTTTTTTTTTTTTTGACAAGGGTGAAATAATGTTTTACATTCCAGTATCATGGCGAGAACCATGTTGATATACTACAACATAAAACAAACCAAAATAAAACATAGGACTATAAATTTCTACTAATGAACAGCCACCGGTGATGAAATATCTGCATCGGGTAGCAGGAACATGTTGATGGATTACGGTGGAATGGACCATAGCTTCATCACCCAAATCATCAGCAAAGCTAACGTCACCCATCAGGGGCGGCCCAAGGTTGTGTTGTTCGGTTCTCAGTACAGGGGCCCAGGGGAAAATAGGACTCCAAAATTTAAGTCCAATCCATAACAATAAAAAATGACTCCGCGTTTTCCCTATTTGTGGACTACTTGCTATAAGCCCTGCATGCTAGTCTACAACTCTACACTCTCCACAATAAAAAATGGCGGTTTGGTTTTTTTAGGAGAGAATTTTAGAGAGAGATATTAATAGTTTTTAACACTTAAGTTAACTCTTGTTCTTTGGAGAGAAGATAGCGGATTCTTGCTTCACGTTACTCAATCAAGATGATTACAAAGGGCCTATCGGATCATGTCTAAAGCTTGCATTTGTTACTGGAAAATGATTAAATCTGCTGCTTTCCCATTATTATCTTTTTGTATATCTTATGTTTGTGCCAACCTGCTTTGTTCATTGCAATGCGCAGACTACTTTTTTTTTAGACAAAGGCGCAAAGACTACTTGCATAATATAGAAGTTGCATGTTATGGGACCGCGATTCCGGAAGCCGGAGCGACTAGAGCAAGTCGAATGGCTACTAGCTTACCAAAGCCACTTCATTGGTCAATTTAAGCTACTAACTTAATGAAACTAGTTGCTCAACCTAAGTAATTCTACATGGTCATTTCCATTTTCTAATGGTTTAACCACTAACTTGCAATTTTAAAAAATCACAAGCAAGTTCCTAGTCATGGATAGATAATTTTACTGAGCAATTTTGCTATCTAAATTAATTGATATTTATGAGATATATTGTTCATGTGGGAATTCGAATCTTTCTTGTTTGGGTGAGTGCCAATTGTTAGATAACTCATAACCAACCATCTAGCACCTCGATCTGCTAGGAATTTAATCCGACCTTTAACCATAAATTTTATACTACATTATTCGGTAAAATGTTAGTCGTGGAAGCATACCTAAATCCATGAGTGTATTATTGAGTAGGGTGTGGATTTTGCAACTCGCTCTAAACCTCACCACCTTCTAACTTCTCAAGGATGGGATGCCAAGGGACGTATAAGGAATGAGTTAGTCTTCAGCTCTCTATAAGCCCATCAAATTATGAGAGAAATAAGATAGATTAAGAAGAAATGACTCGGGTAAACAACAAATTAATATTGATAAAAACGGGTTTAAAAACAGTTATAATTAGCTGAATCTATTAACAACTTTGACTAACATATTCAATTAGCATAATTTGTTATAGGTGTTTGCTTGTCTGGTAAGTGGTAGGCTTCTTCTATAAAACGGTTTTACACAAAGATTATTGTAAACTATCAGTTAATTTACTTAATTATCCCACTTCAATAACCTCTAGGCCCTGTTCTTTCTGGCTTTTTAGAGCTGAGCTGAACTAAATGGAGTTGAAACTGAAATTTAACCGAATCGAATGAATAGAGTGACTCAATCGAACCGAGTTGAATCGAATCGAATGGAGTGAGTCAATCTGAATCGAATGGAGCTTAGCTGAACTGAATTGAATAGAGCTTAACTGAACTAAGCTGATAGGAGTTGAATTAAACTCAAATAATATTAATATTAATACTAAATGTAATAATAATACTAAATACAATAATAATAATAATAATAAATAATAATAATAATAATAATAATAATAATAGAAGAAGAAGAAGAAGAAGAAGAAGAAGAAGAAGAAGAAGAAGAAGAAGAAGAACATAAAACCACTAAGATTACTGCTTTATTCTTGGGACAGGGGACGTGATGTGTGCGTCGACTTGACAGGTTCTTCACCTTTGACTCAGACTGGGTTGGCAGATTTTGTCGGGCGGGTTGTCGGCCCGATCTTGCTCAAATAAAGTGTGCTAAGTATGGGGATTTGTGCGCGGTATGGTTATGGTTTCCTACCTTTCTCTTTCTCTTCACTTGGGGAGTCGGGTTTGAGGATCTTTGTTGCCTTGCTCAAGTGGATCCAGAAATTCTCGGTATCTCAGGATGCGGGGGCTCGGGTGGCCGCTTACATTTTTACTAAACTTAGCTTTGTTATTGCTAAGGGTGTGGGATCCCAGATTGTCTCTCGGCTCCCCACCAATTTCATGGAAACTTTTATTTTTATTTTAATGAAAGCTGGGCGCATCATTTATAAAAATAATAATAATAATAATAATAATAATAATAATAATAATAATAATAATAATAATAATAATAATAATAATAATAATAATAACAACAACAACAACAACAACAATAAAAATAAAAATAACAATATTAATAATAATAATAATAATAATAATAATAATAATAATAATAATAATAATAAAATAATAATAATAATAATAATAGTAATAATAATAGTAATAATAATAATTATACTAATTTGAATGATTAACTAGGTAACCACCATGAACCACGGTTCACCATCAATCTAATTAGGTGAAATAATGGAGCACCGATTTTTTAGATTGATGTTCAAAGTCTAGCCATTTATCATCCTAATTTGACTGATTAGGTAGCTATCATGAAGCACCGACAATTTTAATTTAATTAATTAAATAAATAAAAATTGACAGACCCTAATTTCATCTTTAAAAACTAAATAAAATTTGGTTGATTAATTAAAACTCAACAAATAATATTAATAATTGATAACAAGTAAATTAATTTATTATTTGATAAATTAGAATCCATCTTGTAAGGTTTAAGTCATTTGAGCAATTAAATTAAGTTTTAGGGAAAAATATTGATTTAAGAGTTCACTTGGTTCAATTTTAGCTGAAAAGGGTACAAAATAGAACGTTATGAAAAAGTTTATATGAAAGAGTAAGTTCGTATATGAAAAAATAATTAGGTATTAATAATAGTAATATTAAAATTAACAATATTAATAATATTATTTTTAATTAATATTCATAATAATAATAATAATAATAATAATAATAATAATAATAATAATAATAGTATTAATTATATTAATATGAATATTATTGATTTTAATAACCATAATATTCATAATAATAACAATAATGAGGATGATTAATTAATAATAAATTAATGAAGATGATGATAATAAAAATAATAATAATAATAATAATAATAATAATAATAATAATAACAATAATAATAATAATAATAATAATAATAATAACAATAATAATAATAATAAATAGTAATAAATAATAATAATAATAATAATAATAATAATAATAATAATAATAATAATAATAACAACAACAACAACAGTAACAGTAACAGTAATAATAATAATAATAATAATAAATAATAAATAATAATAATAATAATAATAATATTAATAAATATAATATTAATAATATTAATAAAAACTATTAAGTTTAAGATTCGTAAAATTGAAATTGGCTGAATTTAGTGGAGTGAATCAAGTGAGTCAATGAATCGAATCGAGCTCAATCAATCTGAATAGAGTTGAGTTGAATCGAATCGAAGTTGAATCGAATCGAAATGAACTTAATCGAATAGAGTGAAATTTGAATTGAAGTGAGCTGAAAATAAGCCAGAAAGAACAGGGCACTAGTCGTCCACTAACAATCATGATTCATGATTGGGTAATAAGGGCATTATGTAACATTATTAATGTTTAAAATGTTTTATTGTACAATTGTTTTACAAGAGACTTTAATTTACTCATCTGGTAATAGGTAGTTTAAATTAATGAATTATTCCATCTTTAGCAAAATGACAAATAAGAACATGAATAAATTAAGTCGTCTTAACTATACAATGTAGTTAAAAGGCTAGATTAAAGCATTTAATTTAATTCCACGTGGCATTTCATTTTCCATTAATTTCTATTCATTTTTATTTATTATTTAATTTATTTATTAATTATTAACCAACAAAATGGAATATTTACTTAAAAAAACAAACAAAATGGAATAATAATGTACATAGTGTAAAAGCTGTGTTTTTCTTTGGCTTTTCATTGATCGCTATTTTTTAGGAGGAAAAAACTTTTTTTTTATGTGTGCAGCAACCCACGTTCTTTAGGGGGATTTATTTAATCTCTTTGGCTGTTTATCATTGAGTATTGAGCATGAGCATAATATTAGCAAAATGAGCATAATAAAGTCATACATTAAAAACAATACATTATACATTATTATACATTATAATTATTAATATAATAAATAGATGATACATTCCAGTGATAAAAAACGGCCAATAATAAATCTCCATACATTAAACATTTCCTAACATAATTTATACATATATTTGAATAATATCTATTACAAATAAAATTAGAAAATCCTAAATTATAAAAACATTGAATAAAATCCTTGAATTACAAATTTTAGTAGATATGCCCTGTTCTTTCTGGCTTATTTTCAGCCCATTTTTAGTTCAACTCTATTCAGTTTGATTCGATTGATTGATTCGATTCAGCTCCATTCGATTCGATTGATTCGATTCGGCTCCATTGATTCGATTCGATTGATTCACTACTCCATTCAGTTTAGTTCAGTTCAGCTTCATTAAGTTCAGCTCATTTCAGCTTTACTCATCTTAAATTTAATAGTTATTATTAATTTTGTTATCAATAATACTATTTTTTTAATATTATTATTCTTTATTATTATTATTATTATTATTATTATTATTATTATTATTATTATTATTATTATTATTATTATTATTATTATTATTATTATTATTATTATTATTATTATTATTATTATTATTATTATATTTAATAATATTGTAAATAATAATGTTATTAATAATTTATTTATTATAATTACTATTATTATTATGAATATTATTATTAAAATGAATAATAATGTTATTAATGTTGTTGTTGTTGTTGTTGTTGTTGTTGTGAATAATAATGTTATTAATGTTAATATTATTATTGTTGTTGTTGTTGTTATAATTATTATTGTTATTATTATTAAAAATAACATTTATTATTAATATTATTGATGGGGCACGCTCAACCGACTTGACCCACTAGCCAATACGGGGTCATACAAGTCAACACGCTTGCAAACATGGTTACGGATTCGCTTGATACCCTACGAATCACGAATCGTTAAAAGCGAATTCTATCAAATTGATTACTAAAAATACATATAACACATTTTCTATAAGCGAATCGCGAATCGGTAAGGCGTATTCATAGCGAATATCGTAACCATGCTTTCCAAGCCATCATTTGAGGTACACATAGAAACCTATAAATACCTCATTATTGACCAATCAATGGTAAAATACTTCTCACCAACAACTTCCTCTCTCTAGAACTAAGACTACTCGAGCTACTATGAGAGGGCACGGAAACCTTAGCTTCAAGCAAGGTCTCAACTATCCACCAGTACCGTAAGGCATCAGAGAAAGACCTATTACGAACCCTTCGAGGCCCTATTTGTTACGCGTAAAAGATCCATCTGTAGAGAGCAAGCATAGGTTCAAGGTGCCATCGTCTGAGAGGAGCGCGTTGACCCGACCCGGATTCGAGCAACTCTTACTCGAGTGTTTTTATTCGAAACAAATATTTTTACTAATATCATTATTAATATTGACATTATTATTTATTACTGTTATTAAAAATATTATTAGAAAAAAAATTACTATTTTTCAATTATTATAATTTATGACTATTCATATATAATATTATAATTTTTTCTTAAAAATTTTAGTATTAGTATAAATAGTATTATACTATGAATATTAGTATTATTATAGTTGATAATAACAATAATATTAAATATTATTATTATTAATATTATTAATATTAATATGATTATTTGATTGAAATTTCAATTGACTTTATTGATTGATTGATTCGATTCGGCTTCGGCTATATTGATTGATCAGTCCTCACTCCATTGATTGATTCGATTGATTCAGCTCCATCCATTCGATTCGATTCAACTCACTCCATTGATTGATTGATTTGATTCACTCTAAAAAGGAAAGAAAAACAGGCCATAATCCTTGAATAAAATAATATCCCATATACATATGGATATAAAACACTGAATTATTCGAAATATATGTTGGAATTTTTTTAGAGATGTGATAAAAAAGAGAGAAAAAAATTAGAAAGAATATAGTTATGGAGTATACTAATTACTTATTAGAGTATATGCTTTAAAAATTAAGAAGCGACCTATTTCACATGATTAATTAAAGTAGGATGAAATGATTAATTAAAAAACAAGTGAAAAGTTTAGATTGAAATGTCGAAAAAGTTCCATATTTTTTGAGAACTTTTTTCAAAGTTCCATTAAAACATGATAAAATAATTATTAATTGTTCATATAAAGACCATAAAAGAAAAGTGAATATGCAAAAAATAAAAATAAAAAACCTCAATATTTATACTCCGTAATTTTTACGAAAAAGATGGCTTTCTTTAAAGATCCGACTCATTTGATTACATGCATGTCGATGTCTTCTTCAAGTTCAACCTCTATCCATATCTCGCATATAAAATGGAGAGGTTTTTTTTTTTTTTTTTTTTTTTTTTTTTTTTTTTTACGATTTATTATTATTATGGGACTGACGAGATAATGGAGTCTTTCTATTCCTGATAAACAAGGAAGTTTAAAATTCATGGTAGTGTTATTTTCTTTGTTTTATACAGGAAATAAATGAGGTTGGGTGAGAGATAGGCGAGGGAGGCAGCTTTGGGAGGAAAATGAGTGTTTTGTTAGGGTTACCAAAGGTATCTTATGGATAATTTCTAAAATGGAGCTATTAGGATTGTGTATTTGTGTTAGATGTAGATGGGCTATATTGGACGATTTGCTATGGGCCAAACAAATTGACGAGGCATGAGTATGGTGCGGGCATTTTGCAACTATTATTACTTTATATTTTAAAAATCACAAATTTTCATTTAAGACGGGTTAACTAATCAAGTAGTTAGAGTTAAACAAAAGCATAAAGTTTATGAAAATTTAACAAATTTCTTTTATATGCACATGTGGGATGTGGGATGATATTAGGCTTATTTTAATGTTAAGACGGATATATCTATCTTAAGGGGAGACTAATTGGTATTAAAATTATAGATACCCACACTCCTAGGTAGAAATAGGTCAATGATTGTCATGTATGTGAATATAGTGGGGAGGGGATACGAAAATATATGGTAAAAAATATAGGTTATTAACATTTTGGGCTACTAATAAATTTGCAGCCCATAATATATTAAGGCTAATAAGATACTTACATCCAATAAGTCGTTAATGAATTAGCAGCAATTTTAAAAATCAATATTAACCTGTTTTCAAATATTTATAATTTGATTACATTATCTATATTCTCTTTAACTTTACTTATATTAGATTATACGGAGTATATTGATTAATATTAGTATTTTAAATTTAAATTATATTTTGTGTAAATTAATCTTTTATATTTACGCATTTTATCAAACTATTAGTATATTACCTATTCAATCCCGTGCAATTTTTGCACAAGTATAAAACTAGTTGCATCTGTACAATATAGTTTAAAGCAAGATAAAACATTAAATTATTCCACATGGCAAACAAAACATATATATATATATATATATATATATATATATATATATATATATATATATATATATATATATATATATATATATATATATAGAATTAGGATCATATGAGTATAACTCATATATTTAGGGATTGGGGATCAATCTAAGCCGTCTAAAGTAATAGATCCTATGTCTTATATTTAACGCATAGAATTAAGGGCAGTTTGGTAATTTCAATTCTTTGTATATATACCCCTGCTTCCCTAAATATCATCAGCTTTTTCAGTTACATCATTAATTTCTTTCTCTATCTAAATTCAACTTCCTCGACCAAGCTTTATCCATGGATTCCTTCTTACTGCTGCTGATTTCTTCCGCGATTTGTTAATTTCTATTTCTTATCAACGATTATACTTCTCTTCAATCTACATCGCTATGTCAGGTACATCTACTTTTCAATTTACTTTGTAATTACCAGCTTTATTTAGATGTTATTGTTGTTTTTTTTTCACATATTCGCTACGTTTATTATGAATTCATGTTTAGATTTTCAATTTTCAACTTTATTTTCATGTAATTGTTGTTTTTGTTACATATATTCGAATTACTCTTGATCTAACTGCTTTGTTATGAATTTATGTCTACCGTCGTAATATCCAGCTTTATTTTCATTTACTTGTTGTTTTTGCTACATATATTTGCAATTACTAGTGCAGTTACTTCGTTTCTTATGAATTTGTCTATATTTTTAATTTTTATACGGTTTTATTGGTCTACTATATGAATATTCACTTTTCATTTGGTTTTTGCTACTTATATTTTCAATTTTCTTATAAGTTTGCCATCATTGTAACTTATTGTTTACTTTACATCTGTTATCAACTGTTGTTATGCATTCTCGTACTATATTCGTTTGCAGACCTGGACACTGCTTTCACAGTATTACAATATTAACAGATATCCAATATAATATCACACCATGTTCAATACAATATCACAACTATTACAATAAGAAACTTTGTCATTAGTCTTGGTCCCCTACTGTTTACTTAATACCTGTTATGTCTTTTAATGCTTCTCATATTATATTCTTTTCCAGATGCTGATAGTTGTATACCTTCTTCTGGATCCACCTCTCACGATACTAGTGTGTCTCAAATTACTTCTATTCCACGCATTGAAAGTCCTTCTCCATCTATGTCTAATGATAATCATTTTACTGAAATTACTTCTACTTCACGCATTGAACAACCTTCTGTTTCTTATCATGAACATCAACTATTTTTGGAATCCACATCTGGTGGTACTGAATTGTGGACAAGGAATGTCGCAATTCAGTCTAAACCTCAACTTGGTCAGATTTTTGAAAAATTGGAAGACGCTATCAGTTTTTATAATGTGTATGCAGAAACATGTGGTTTTGAACCTAGGAAGTCCTCCCAAAAAAAATGATGATGGTGCCATCTTTTATAAACTTGTTGTCTGTAATCGTGAAGGGTTTAGAGATGGTAAGAAAAGGAAAGCTGTTGTTCATGATAGTGTAGTGGAGCAGACACTTATAAAGCCGTTTGATATTAAGAATAATAAACTAACTAGGATTGGTTGTGATGCTATGATTGAATTTTACCTTATCAAGGATGTTTATGTTGTTGCTCAGTTTCGTGAATGGCATAATCATCGTCTTTGTTCACTCACAAATCAAGAATTTCAAAGAAAAAAGAGACACCTTCATCTTTTTCATAAAAAAATAATTATTGATCATTCAAAAGTTAATTTAGGCCCCACATCGGCATATAGATATTCTAAGGAACATGCAGATGGTTACGAGAATGTTGGTGCTCAATTGATTGATTTTAAGAACTTTGGAAAGGATATCAAATGTTTCATAGGAGATAAGGATGCTCAATTGTTTATCAATCATTTCGAGGACCTACGTGAAACGAATCCAGGTTTCTACTTTGCTTATGACTTGGATTCTTTCAAATGTTTGGTTCGTGTGTTTTGGTGTGACGCACAGGCACGTCTAAATTACTCTTCCTTTGGTGATTTGGTCACTTTTTATCCAACTTATGGTACAAATAAATATTCTATGATTTTCACTCCTTTTACTGGGGTAGACCACCACAAAAGATCTGTGACTTTTGCTGCTGCATTGTTGTTTCATGAGGACGAAGATTCATTTAAGTGGGTTTTTGAGAAGTTCTTAGACGCTATGGGTCAGCGAGAGCCGCAATGTATATTCACTGACCAATGTCCAGAAATAAAGAAGGTTGTACCCAAAGTTTTCAAGAAGGCTAAGCATAGATATTACATGTGGCATATTATGCAAAAGGTCACTAACAAGATTGGAAGTACAATATCCAAAGAGACCGATTTTGTGAGTCGTTTGAATGCTGTAGTTTGGGACTCTGACTTGGAACCTTTAGAATTTGATTGCAAGTGGCCTGAGTTAATTGCTCAACATAACTTGCAAGCAAATTCATGGTTGTCATACATGTATAAAAAAAGAAGGAGATGGATCCCGGCTTATTATCGTGATATTCCTATGGGATGTCTTCTCTGAACAACTCAATGATCGGAGAGCCAGAATAGCTTTTTCAAGCATTTTGAAAATATACATGGTACACTTGTTGAGTTTTGGATGCGGTTTCAAAGTGCCATGGATCAACAGCGCCATACTTAAAAGCAACATGATCGAGACAGTGATTATACTTTACCACAATTAGCTACGTCTCTACACTTAGAAGCTCATGCGTCGAAGGTTTATACCCATGCTATTTTCAAAGATTTTCAACAAGAAGTTGCTGCCTCCATGTGTTCCCTTAGTGTTGGTGGCTTCACACCACCTGTCGACAGTATAGAGGTCATTGTTGTTACTGACGCTAGAATGCATAAGACCTTTCAAGTAGTGTTCAATTCTACAAGCACCGATGCAGAATGTTCTTGTAAGTTGTTCAATAGGAAGGGTATTATTGCAGACACATTATTTGGGTTTTCTCTGGGAAACAAGTCAGGACTTTACTTGATAAGTACATTCTTATGCGCTGAACAAAGAATGCACAGAAGATCCCTTTTTATGGTTCATATGGTGAGTTACTTGACGACTTTGATGCCACTGATGTAAAGAAGTTGGAGATGTGCAAGTTATGGTCAGAGTTCTATTCAACTATCAGTATGTTGAGAACTATGCCTAACAATCAGATCACTGATCTTGCTGACACATTGAAGCAATTTAGGGTCAAACTCAATCAACAAGCACAGTCAATGATAAAAGAGCGGGAGTTGGAAATGCTTCTTGGATGTAGTTCCTCAATTGAGGTGAGGATTCTACTGCCTCGTCAGTCAAAGAATAAGGGTAGTGGGAAGAGAATGATATCGACAAAGCAATAATGCATTGCTAAAGCAGAGAAGCCAAAAAGGCTTTGCAAAAATTGCAAACAATTGGCTAACCATGATAAGCGTAACTGCTCTAATCCTTTTGTACCTGACGTCGAGAATCAGGTATGCTACCTAAATAAATATATTCTATTACAATCTTTCTATAAGTAAGATGCCATACGATTCTGTTTATAACTTTAATTTTTGGAATTGTAGATACTGTTGATATTGTGCACCGACGACTACTCGCTGTGCTGTTTATGATTTTAATTTCTGAAACTGAATCAATGATCTTTGTTCATTCGCTGACAACTACTTGTTGTGTAGTTTTTTATTTTTCAGGGGAGTTCAGATGATGATTGAGGGGTTTACTGATTTATGTTCATCAAGCTCATCCAAAACATTTTTTGTGTCGTCGTCTCTTGATTGTAGAATCCCTTGTTGATGGAGCTCAATATATATAGGATATACATCTCATACTTTCATTACTATTATATCAATTACACTCCATACGTTAAGATATACGCACTAATATAAGTGATCTTATTCGTACATTATTTGATACTATATTTCATACGCAAAGTCTTAAAAATAGTATTATTTCCATAGTTAGACGTGTGATATTTCATAGTTAGATGTGTGATATTTCTTACATAAAGCTTTCAAAAAAGTATTATCAGAAGTCTGATATTTTAATGTACATGTCGTGATATTTCATAGTTAGACGTGTGATATTTCTTTCATAAAGCTTTCAAAAAAGTATTATCAGAAGTCTGATATTTTAATGTACATGTCGTGATATTGCGTAGCTAGACGTGTGATATTTCTTACATAAAGCCTCCAAAAATATATTATCAGAAGTCTGATATTTCAATGTACATGTTCTGAGATTGCAGAGTTAAAATGGATGATGGTGGGATATGGATGAGGGTGGGATATTTCAATGTACATGTGATATTGAATAGTTAGAACTGTGATATTGCATTGGATATGTATTGTGATATCACATTATATCGAATACAATATCACACTTGTCTCAAATAAACACCACAAGTATCACACTAATTTCACTATTCTTTACAATATCACAATGTGTTCAATACAATACCACACAATATTCAATACAATATTTTACTTATCGGGGAATAATTATTATCCTCACAGTTTTACAATATCAGTTTTTTTGCCATACAATATCACAAGATATCAAATACAATAACATACTTGTCTTAAATAAATACCACAACTATCACACTAATTACAGTATTCTTTAAAATATCACAATGTATTCAATACAATACCACACAATATTCAATACAATATCTTACTTATTGGGAATAATTATTATCTTCACAGTTTTACATTATCAGCTGTTTTGCCATACAATATGACAAGATATCGAATACAATATCACACTTTCCAAAAAGAGATTGTCAGTCAAGGGTGAACAATGTTTGTTCAATAAGAATTACTATGTCACATGTTTTACATTTTCCAAATAATATCCGTCATTTTGGTTGATTTTAAAGTAACAATATCACCTAATGTTCGATTTAAAGTTTAAATACCACGAATTACATAATACAATCTCGCAATGCTTTCAATACAATATCACCCCTGTAAGATAAACAAATAGCTAAACAAATAGATGAATGAACCCTTTGAAATAGCACATTAACAGTGTAATACCCGCCCTTTTAGGAACCCGTTGACCAGCATTGACTGACCTTGGGAGCAGTAATAGTCCTTATGAATACGTGCCAAAGTTATCTTGTGTCTTGAGTTGTGGGTGGTACTCGATAGAGTAGAGGCTACTCGATCGAGTAGCTTGGATACTCGATCGAGTAGGGGCCACTCGATCGAGTAGCGTCTTTTCAGCGAGGGTTTATAATCGTGTTTTCCTAAAATCGCATATCATTTCCGCCTCTTTCTTCTAAACTTAGATGTCGTCCCTTCCTCTTCCCTTCACCAAATACCTTCCATGAGAGCCTTTGAAGGTCCTTGTGCCATAGGAGTGCATAGATTGAGTCGGGTAGCAGTCCTTTGCCAGATTTCCTCATGTAGGTATGTCGTCATCATCATCCGTGTCTTTGTGTTTTCAGTTAGGGTTAGAATGGTAGTGATAGATGATTATATTGTGTGTATAGGTGTTGCTTGATTGCTGGGTCTTGCGTGTGTGGCCATGGAACCGTTGTATTCGCTTAAAGGTAGGTTCGCCTACTCAGTTTCTGTGGTTTGTCTATTGTGTCGGTTGTTGTGTCGTGTTTGTGGTGTTGTTGTTGTTGTGAGTGTGTGTGTGTGGTAGAGTATATGTGGTAATCAATTGGTGTATACAGGTTGTAGGTTGTTGTTGTTGTTTTGCAGCTGTCTGTGATTGATTATCTCTGGTTCTCGAGGTGCGTGCTCGGCTGAGTGGAGTCACTTGCGGGAGTGGCTTCACGCCCTAGTTTCGCCCTCCCTGAAACCTGCCACGGGAGGGGATGTGCACATTAATGGGATGGGGTTATCGCTCGATATGATGAGCGGGGCTTAGGTGGGAACGGCTGCGGTCCCCCACTGGCAGGGCTGGTCCAATGGACGATCGGTGACGGAGATTGATTAGAGTGGTTGTGACTGTGGGCGTGCTTGGTTGTGGTTGTTATAGTTGGTTATGTTTGCCGTGTCTTATCTCGGTTACTGATCTTGTGTGGTTTGTCTTGTTTGTTTTATTGTGTCTGCCGTGATCCCTTATGGTGAGCAGTCAGTCTTACCAGGGTGTTGTCTTGGATGATTGCTGGAGTCCGGGCTGGGATGAGTCCTCACGAGTTATGACAGGAAGTAGGATATAGTGATGAGTTGTATCTTTCTTTTAACAGTTTGGTTATAACGCTTGTAAAACAGTGTGACGTTCTTTTATTGACCTTTGATGATTAATTTCCTCGGGCAACCGAGATGGTGATGTCCTTATATGCTAGGGAAGGTCTTAGTAAGGCTCCTTGGTATATGAGGGTGTCACAAAGTGGTATCACAACGATGATTTTGGAACCTGTAACAAATGAACCTAATGAACGTAGTGAGTCTAATAAAATGAATCTGGTGTATGTGTAATGGGAGCCCTAGCCGATGCTATATTTTGGGTGAGTAGGCGCCCTCATTTCAAAATCTTGGCCCCATTGTGCTTAAGCCAGTCACTAGGTATGGGAATGTGGAGTCAGCAAATATGTGTTCAATGTGTAGGATGGTTAAACTAGTAGTGCTAATGGCTGAGTTTTGTTGAAGTTAAGGTAGGCATCATAGTTGCGTTAGAATTGTGTGTGGTGAAAACTTTAAAGAGTTGGTGTGTGTATGTGATGATAATAAGGAACGTGGAAGGTTTTATATGTTAGCAGTGTGTGAAAAGTGTAGAAGTGTGTGCTGTGATATGGAATGTGGTAATGTCTGTGTTTGCTTTAGCCGGTTAGTAATGGTGATTTTATACGGGTTAATACATCTTACAGTAACCATAATAGGGATAGTTAAGGAATTGTCAAATTAGTATGAGAATTATCGAAATAGTAATGGGTATATGCAATGCTTAATAGTTGAAAGTTTTCGCTTGTGTGGTGATTAATTTGTGTAGAATAATTCGTTTATGTTGAAGCATGAATATGTTGCTAATACACTTGGGCAATACATGGAAATTTATCGTTAATTATGTGTTTCAAGTAGCGTGAGTATAAGTTTGCTAACAATGTAGTAAAACAAGTTAGACATGATATAATGAGATAATTGCATACGTGGAGGACTCAGTAACAGGTAAATCATGTTGTTTGAAGTTCGTTGTAGCATAATGTGATATGAATCTTATTTGATGAGACCATACGATATATTTAAGTAGTAATGACATTATATGAATGAGTACGATAACCAGTGACGACTTCCGAACTTGATTTGGAATTGACACGTGATATTGTTTTGCAAGAAGCTTCAGTTAATTTTGTAATTCTGACCATGTACTCAACCTTACTTGACCGAGTGTAAGTGCTTACTAGACCGAGTAGACCTCACTCGATCTAGTTAGGAAGCTATGACGTCGAGACGTAGGAATTTCCTACGGTTACTCGATGAAATAGTGCCTACTCGATCGAGTAGAGGGCGCTCGATCGAGTACCCGAGGCACTCGATCGAGTAGGCTACAGTACAGGGACTTCCGCGGGATTCATAAATCCCTTTTCTTCCTCATTCTTCTTATTCCTTCTTCATATTTCATAACCCTAATGTCCTAAACCTCCATAAAACTCTTGTATCTTGTGTTTGTGGTGATTAATTTGGGTAGTTTTCATTGCTTTGATTCGTTCTTGCACTTCCTAATTGATTAAGGTATGAATTTCTTTCCTATTTTAATGTTTTCATCACTTAGAAATTATTAGAATGGTAGAATAATATGAAACTTTGATTTATATGGAAGAAAAGTTGCTTGTAATTGTTGTAAGATGATCCACATGCTTCCCTTTTATGATTGTTGTTGTTTATTGTGCTAAAAATTGAATAGAAATTACATAATTTGGGGACGAATTTTCTAGGATTTGTGAAATCAAATTGATTTTTGGGTGTCTTTTACATGATTGAGTGATGAAATTGAGTAGTATATGTTGCATATATCATGTGGGAAGTTGAATTTTTTGATTTTCACCTCGAAATTTGCCTTAAAACTCCGTCTTAAAAGTGCCCCAAATTGAAATTCGTTTTCTATGATTGGAATTTTGTGTTGAATATGACTATGTGTTAAGATTTAAACCTTTCAAGTAGTAGTAATGATGTTAATTCTTGCTAAGTATGACAAAATTGTGACAGCTTTAGAGACCGTCTGATGACTAGAATTGAGAAGTCTACTTATAGTTTGGATTGTCAGTCATAGTGTGTGCTTGGTTACTCTTTTCTATGAGCATACAAGAATGTTTTACATGCTTTCAAGTATATATGTGGTTGTATTCGAGCCATGTGTTGAGAGTTGTAGTAGTTGAGTAATTCATGTTAATTATGCTAAAATTTTCACAGCTGTAGAGACCGACTGAAATGCAATAAACTGAAATTCTATGTATCAATTGGGAAAAATTGTTGGTGATAGTGTGTACATGGATGGTTTATTCAATTCTTAATCTGTGTAAATTACATGCTTTGGTGCCTATGTGAGTGTACCTAAATTATATGCTGAAACAGATGCCAAGACTAAACTTGGGAACCCTACAAAGTAAGAGAGGGAGGGCTTCTCAGCCCGAGGGTAGCGGACCAGTAGTACCGTCGGTACGTACAAGAGTACCCTTCGGTAGTCTTTGTGGACTACAAGCAGAGGGAGAGGTTTGTAGCTTTACAGGCCCGAAAGATGAGACCCACCCGTTGTGTGGACACCACACTTCTAGAGGACCTGGGGATTGAGACGGATGTCCATCATATTTTTGAGACCTTAAGATTCACTGGGTTGTACCGTTTGCGGAAACATTCCTATGCTTTTCTGACATTAGAGTTCATGAGCTCGTTTAAATACGAGCCGGCTGAGTAGTCTGTCCAGTTCCGTCTTATGAACACGAGTTTTGTTTTAACCATGAACCTCTTTTATTCTCACCTTGGGTTGGCCAAGCCTCCCAAGGGATCTCTCCGTGACATTCCAACTGAGTGCGGGGTTTGCCGCCTTATGCCTTGCCTTCTGGGAAGTCAGCTCCCACCGCCAGCAACATGTTGATTAATGATGTGCAACATGTTACTTTGAGGATCTTTCTTCGTTCTATATCGAATCTTCTTTATGAGAGGCTTGATATGAGTAAGTTAAACTCTCACGAGTTATTGCTTTTGATGGCTTATCTTAACCCAGAGCGGACCGAGAAGGTGGTCTTTAATGCTCCCGCCATGGTTTGTGCCAGCCTTGCTTTGATGGCTTCTTCTGTTGGAATAAGTGTCCTCCGACAATAATGCGATCACAACTGTTAACCACATTGATCACATGTTTAAATCTCATTTTAAGAATACATGTGAGATGTAATATTTCTGATCAATGGTCCACACATATCGGTAATAATTGGTGACTAGAGTTTGACATTACTGTCGTGCGACGGTGGTGATCAGTTGATCCCCTTAGGTCATACCTATAGGGAAATACTCTTAATTGATTATCTAATTAATCGTATGCCGATACGAGTTAATTAAATTGCTTAAAAATTGACGGATGATTTTGTGAGTAAAATTAACGTGTCTTATTGTAATTCGATTATATTAGATACGGTCTAAGTAATTGAATTGTTTTATTACTTAGATAAAATTATTGTTTACGAAACAATTGAAACTGAATGAATGATTTATTATAAATACAAGAAGTTGTGATTTATAATGGGTAAACCGTTTTGGTACAAGTAATTATGAATTACTAAGTCGATTTTGTACATGACGTATTTTTATTAATACGTTGATTTTTAACATGTTAAAAATACATTACAATTTCACATGTCTAGTAACATGTCACATATGTCACAATTGACAAATGACAAAATAAAATGGACCATCCATTTTATGTTATAAGTACCGAAATGGTGGAGGGAGTATTATGTTTTAAATTGTGTTAATTGTTTGAGTGGAAAACAAAATGATTGCACACCTATTTGTAGCCATGCAAGTCTATTTTTCTTGGGAAGAAAATGAGCCCATGCATTGGCTCTCCTCCACCCTCCCAACCGGTTTTCAAGAGCATCATAGAGGGTTTTTCCTCTAATTTTATTAATTCACAATTTGACAATATTTTCTAGTGTAAGAAAATAGAAAATACTCTCTACATCTTATGTAAAATTAGAGAGTTAAAATCTCCAAAAAATCCTCCCTCTTGAACCGAAATTTCAAGAGCAAAAATAACATTTTGTGTCAAATTTAAGTATGATTAATATTATTACTAGATCAAAATAATATTATTTTTTATGAGTTTTCCTTGGGTATATGCTTTTGGGAGAGATTCTATACTTGAATCTTTGTTCATCCATTATTTTGGAATGCTCAAGAACTAACAAGAAGGAGATCTTGTTGGTGCCCTTATAATCCGAAAATCATATGGTGAGAAAACGATTTCTTCACTTATCTATTTTAGTTTGCATGCATAAGATTGTAATTAATTTTATGACTAAATTAATTAGAACATATATGAATATGTTAAGTAATGAGATATAGATTTCTAACAAGTGGTATCAGAGCCTTAGGTTGTTTGCATGCAAATCGGTTATAGTTTTTCCGAGTTATACGATTAACAAATAAAACTTATAAATTTGTGTTTATTATGATATATCACGAAATTAATTATGCATGTTAAAGTTTCTGGTCCTAAAATGTATTTAGGATATTTTGGTTAGTTTATGGATTTTTATTGTTCATTTTATATATTATTGGCATTAAAATGTGATTTTTGTGATAAAAATGTCAATTTTGGACGAAAATTAGCTAAACTTCGACTTTTCCAGTGGTTTCTGGATATGTTTTCACATATATTAAATTTAGATGACCTGTAAATTTTCATAATTTTTGGAGTTCTTATGCTCGAAATATGGTTTTTTCATGATAAAATCGAATTTAAATGGAAAAATAGGTTAATATGAGATAAATTTCGAATCTGGTCATTTATATTTAGTATGTTGTCACATGCAATTTTACACGATGTGTGTAAAAAATAATAGGCTATAATGAATTCTTTATGCATGATTTATGAATTTTTGATGAAAAATAACATAAATAGTGACTTTAATTAGTGAATAATTGCTAAAACATATTTCATGACTAAGGAAAAACGTCACATGTTGCATTTTATCATATGTTTCAGATCTAAAAGTGAAAAGTAATTAATATATTTTTCTCATATTTTTATGATTATATTTGATAAATCCGATAAACCGCAACATTATTTGTCTCGATAAATTTCGAAATTTTTAACCTAAGTTTTTGAACATTATGAGTGTCATGGTATTTTTCCAGAATGTTCATGAGTTTAAATTTCAAAATTTGAATTTTTTTGAAATTTTTTTGATTTATTTGGAGTTTATGGCATTTTATTGTAATTTTGAGTCCATTAATGAACAATTTTAAGAAATATAAGTTAATTATTGTCAATATGTTAGTGGATACTAATTTTGAGTCCTAAGTTGGTTAGGGTAATTAACTTGTGCATAAATATGATTTTATGTAATTTATTGTGATTTTAAAAGGTTGAATCACGCAAATCTGTAAAAACCGTTTAATATATGATATTGGCTCCTTAAAAGCGATTTAGCATAAAATTGGGCATGTTCATACATATTATAATGATGCATTTTATTTATGATTGTCATAATTTTATTTTATGTAATTTTATTTTATGTAATTTTACTTAGTATGGCCTTAGTTTTTAATTGGTATTACCCGAAATGTATGGGAATATCGATTCGGTTATAATTTATTGTGATCTCGTATCACCGTTTTGTAATTTAATAGATTTATTTTATTTTAATTACAAATGTATAATAGGAAATTATGTAATTTGTTATGCAATTTATTTATTCCGGAGATCCTTGAAGACGGAGCCACTCAAGAGGGCGATACATTAAAGACGGTGCTACCTCGAGATGCGTGCCAAAACCGAAGTTCAAGGGACCAATGGAGTTGGTTTCCGAATTTGTAATAGTTTATTAGATTTACTATTTTAGGAAGGCCATACTAGGATTTTATTTATGCTTTGCATTTTATTTTATATGTTGCATGCATCGCTAAATCGCCATAACTAAAAAACATACATTGTCATTTTAATCGAGTATATCGACCGTGTCAATTACAATTATCGTAGTTCACCGCTTTAGTTCACTTAAAACGTGATAGATAATAAATTGACATGACCTCTCGCTAAATTAATAATTGAGACTTAGCCTTACCAAAAAGTAGAAACCATGAAAACCTATTTCATGAGGGAGTGCACTCGGCCACACCGGGGTACAAACCTTGTTACGTAGGGGAAGTGGGTGATAAATGTCTATCCACCGAATTTATGTTAATGAAGGGTATTTCGGCACACCGTGGCCTAACTTGATATGAGTTTGGATCATGGACACATTTATTCGAAATTTGGGTTGAACTCAACGAAAGTATTCACGACAATTTCCGGATGTGTTTCGGGCTAAAGATAAATATTAATGTAATTTTATCGACCAAGAGTTCTAAAAGTAGAATCGATTAAAGAGTTAATCCACCGAGTTATATTAATAAAGGGTATTTCGGCACACCGTGCCCCAAGTTAATATGAATTTGGATCTTGGAATCATTTATCATAGTTGGGTAGAGGTCACTATGTAAATGTTTTACTTATTATTTACAAGTATTAATAAAACGATAAATGTTAAGTTTTCCACTATTCCGTTATCATATTGTTCTATTTCTTTACCGCAATTCATATACGATATCATTTCGATTTTTGATTCAAAACTCCATTAAAACATCGTAACTAAAGACAAAATTTGAATTTTCTTCTAAAAACCTCGAATTATCCATTGGAAGGATCTCTTGTGAAGAGTATAAATAAAAGTTATTATTATCAAACAGGTTTTTGATTCTTGACTAACATATCTACTTACAATAAATTGGTTCTCATATGCTTAATTGAGTTAAGTACTTTGAAACGTTAAATCATTTTGGTGACTAGATTTGTTGGAAATCGTAATAGACCAAAATACCGCAACCACTTCAATGAAAGTTTTAAGACTAAACAAACGAATGAAGAGTAGTCTTCATAAAATTCAATTTTGCTTCTCTAAGCAAAGACTCATTGAAATGAGTGGGAGCATTCTCTTAAACCGTTAAGAAAAGGACGAGGTTCAAGAAGAAAAGATTATAATGGAATTGATACAAGGTAATGTTAAAAGTAAAGTTATTGAGAATAACGACACTAAACCTATCAATCCCGACCCATAAAGTTTTCATTGGCTTAAATGTTGGACACTAGAAAGGAAACTACCCCAAATTATTGAAGGATCAGCAAGTTAGTTGTGGGACATCTAATGAGACCTTCCTCTTTAAATGTTTATTCGATTAACATAAGTTTTGCTAGTACTACTTCGTCAATAGTAGAAACCAGTGGAGGTTTTCATCATTGTACTTGATACATAGGATGATTAGAATATGACGACTAGCAACAATGATGTTGAGAGATAGAGTCATTGTGTAATCAATCTAGTTTTAGGTTTATAGCTGTACTTAATTATGACTATTAAGTGCATAAACTCTAAATAAGAATATAAACTTGTTAAGATACAAAAGAGGTTTCACTTTTGTGACCCTATACACCACGATTTGATGTATGGCTAGCCCATTATCAAGGTGATTATATTCTAAACCAAACTAAAATGATATATCATGTGGATGATGCAAGACTCAAATTGGTAACCCAAGATTGAACCTTAGATTCTGGAATGATGAACGCAAAGAGTTATTGAGTACTCTTGAAACCATTAGATTGTTAATCTTATGGTATATGCGTATCTTGTATTCAAAGCAAGATGTCTCGTGCCTTTTGGTTGAAAAGGAGATCGAGGTTGTAAATCATTGATCCAAAATAGGTTGATCATTATATTTTACCAACGATTTAAGTTGACGCTAATATGTTCACTTAATAAGGTAAATAGAGAAATCTCTCTTAGCACGCATTATGGGATAATGTGTGGTTGGATAAAGAATTCAAACTCCATTCGATATGGTTTGGACTTTAATCAAGTTACTTTGAGTTACTTGATCCTTTTGGGGATTTTATCATTTTGTCTAAATTATTTTTCCACTAAATCTAAAACGAATCATATGAGGTATGAAATGGTAGGGTACCATGTTTGTAAGTTATTCAAAAGAAACAAATGCTCATCTTTCCTTACTATAATCACGAGTACAACGGGTTTGTGGCTCGTAAAGCTGTCTTTCTAGAATACAAGTTTATTTCTAGAAGACAGAGTGGGAGAAATTATTCAAAGAGCCACAAGGAATTTAATGTCCCAAGAAATTGGTCTTTCTTGACTACATGAGACGTTTTGTGTAAGACGTTGTTTCTTCAAAACCTAGGAGGTTAAAATCATCACTTATTGAAGATGATGAATTAGTGTTACTTTTAGAAAGTAAAGAGCTTGCAACTTACAAAGAAATTGTTTGATTCAAGTTGATTACTTCTGGAAAGTAATGAACATATGACTTACATGAGAATGTTTAAGTCACAACTCAATGCAAGGCTTAGAGCCATGAAAATCCGAAATAAAAGGCTTGATTAGTGTCAAAGGGTTTTGCACTAATAAAGAGAGATTTCAAAGTTTGATTGGTTGCAAAGGGTTTTGCACTAGTTGAAATGCTTAAGTCTATTTGGATCTTCTTAGGGATTGTATTTCATTATGATGATATACATATAGCAAGTGAATCCAAAACCCACTTCTTCCATTAGAAGGAATGTATTCAATACATGTCTTGAGTTTTGTAGATTTTTGCAATCCTAAGATAATGTGAAACTTAAGAGAGAATATTAAGTAGGACATCAATGAGTTGGAATCAATGTTTTGATCATGTTATAAAATTTTATCGATAAGTCGAGAAGTTGTGTTTATACATGAAGTTTAGTGGGAGTTACGAAAATTTTAATTAGTCTTATATATGGATGACATATTGATCATTGGGAATGATTTAAGACTTATGGAGTATTATAATACATCTATAATATCCGGATTTATGAAGATAAATCTACATGATATGAACGTCAAATAAGAAGTCTTATGTTGATAATATTCATGACTAGTTCAATCAAGTTGAACATATTTGATTGATTCCATTTGCTTCCGCTGCCGAATCAATTAAATAGGAAATGATGTATAACACTTCATATACTTTGAGTATGATGAATTGTTTCAAATCGAATTTAAGTAATATTTACCAAGTGAGCCATAAAGATTACCCTTAAGTGCTTGCAGAAGCGTTAAGGATGTAATGCAAAGTGTTTTTGATGCAATTTTGTGTAAGGATGTTACACAAATGACAATTGACAATTGCGAT
The DNA here is from genome assembly GCF_048544455.1 of Silene latifolia. Lineage (NCBI taxonomy): Eukaryota > Viridiplantae > Streptophyta > Magnoliopsida > Caryophyllales > Caryophyllaceae > Silene > Silene latifolia. Next base: position 271,819,303 of record NC_133538.1, read on the forward strand.
TGCGCATGGTTTTTGACAAAACCATAATCAAAACATATCAAGATGGTTAAGTAACCATTGTGGCTATGTTATTTAAGAAATAGATTTTCTAGAATCGTTCTAGGCAATAAAGAACAATGAGAAATATTTACAACGGAAATTGAGTACACTTGGAATCATGAGATGTGCAAGAAGGATGAGTCCCGCACACTCTGAAAACAGTGGGAGCTATTATAAGGCTAGAGGGCCTATGTCTTGATTGGATCTCGACACGTATTAAAAAAATTTTGTAATGCAAATGTATACATTACAAAGGAAAACAAGTATGTAGTAAGGTTGAGTTAGGTACAAGAAATTGATTAAACCTACTAACCAAAGCCTTTTCATAGGCTTAACATGATGAGTCATGTCATTTCAATTGGATTGAGATTAATAACTACATAAAAGATCAAATTAGATTATAGAATATGAAATAGTAATCAGGTATTGACTATTCACATGTGATAATCACATTTGTCGTTCGAGTTTTTAAGCTGAAAAAACTCTTTTTATACTTTGTTACATCCAAACAGGTTGTAGAGACAACATTGAACCCCGTTAAAGTGAACCCGGATTAACATAGTATTCGCCCATAGTCACTTGTATGAGGTGACGTCTCGAAGTGACTAGAGTGTGATGCGATTGATGGCAAGTTCAAGCGCCATAGAGTCATGTGAGATGACTAGTCGATCACATAAGCAGGCTGTTAGGAACTCCTTGTCGGGCCTTATGACCGCTTATAGAGTTCTGGCAAATTTATATAGCCTGGTCGTGGCGAGAGCTACTATAGTATTCTAATGAGTCGATTCTTTTGAATAAAGACTGTTCGCCTAAGGTGGCACAGTTTCAGATTCACTTTGATTTGTGTTACTACGACCTTCGTAAATGGGGTCAAATGGGCATATTTTGGGTTATGATGGTTGTGGCTAGTCGAAGGGAATAAGTGCGATAGGAATTGTCCACCCCCTTGTTAGGGTTAAAACAATATCTCAGGGCCACTCGAGGAGCAATGAACTGGAAATGCGTGGCCACGCTCAGAAGGTATCTATGGTAGATAACTCCGGTCAATCAATTATTCTCCAGATCGAGGAAACCACTCTCGATATGATCACTTGCAAGTACGACCTGAAAGACACCTTGCATTGAGTGGGAGATAGTAATAGGACAAGAGAATTGTTGACGCACACTTGTCGAGGACAAGTGGGAGATTGTTGGAATAAGTGTCCTCCGACAATAATGCGACCACAACTGTTGATCACATTGATCACATGTTTAAATCTCATTTTAAGAATACATGTGGGATGCAATATTTTACAGTCAACTGGTCCACACATATCGGTAATAATTGGCTGACTAGAGTTTGACATTACTGTCGTGCGACGGGGGTGATCAGTTGATCCCCTTAGGTCATACCTATAGGGAAATAGTCTTAATTGATTATTTAATTAATCGTATGCCGATACGGGTTAATTAAATTACTTATAAATTGACGGATGATTTTGTGAGTAAAATTAACGTGTCTTATTGTAATTCGATTATATTAGATACGGTCTAAGTAATTGAATTGTTTTATTACTTAGATAAAATTATTGTTTACGTAACAATTGAAACTGAATGAATGATTTATTATAAATACAAGACGTTGTGATTTATAATGGATAAACCGTTTTGGTACAAGTAATTATGAATTACTAAGTCGATTTTGTACATGACGTATTTTTATTAATACGTTGATTATTAACATGTTAAAAATACATTACAATTTCACATGTCTAGTAACATGTCACATATGTCACAATTGACAAATGACAAAATAAAATGGACCATCCATTTTATGTTATAAGTACCGAAATGGTGGAGGGAGTATTATGTTTTAAATTGTGTTAATTGTTTGAGTGGAAAACAAAATGATTGCACACCTATTTGTAGCCATGCAAGTCTATTTTTCTTGGGAAGAAAATGAGCCCATGCATTGGCTCTCCTCCACCCTCCCAACCGGTTTTCAAGAGCATCATAGAGGGTTTTTCCTCTAATTTTATTAATTCACAATTTGACAATATTTTCTAGTGTAAGAAAATAGAAAATACTCTCTACATCTTATGTAAAATTAGAGAGTTAAAATCTCCAAAAAATCCTCCCTCTTGAAACGAAATTCCAAGAGCAAAAATAACATTTTGTGTCAAATTTAAGTATGATTAATATTATTACTAGATCAAAATAATATTATTTTTTATGAGTTTTCCTTGGGTATATGCTTTTGGGAGAGATTCTATACTTGAATCTTTGTTCATCCATTATTTGGAATGCTCAAGAACTAACAAGAAAGAGATCTTGTTGGTGCCCTTATAATCCGAAAATCATATGGTGAGAAAACGATTTCTTCACTTATCTATTTTAGTTTGCATGCATAAGATTTGTAATTAATTTTATGACTAAATTAATTAGAACATATATGAATATGTTATGTAATGAGATATAGATTTCTAACATCTTCTACCACTAGGTTCTTGAGTTGTGGTACTTTTGCCACTCGGTTAGCTGAAAAGCTAACCTCCTTTGAGGCTTCCTCTTGAGTACGTTCCCTTAGCCACCCAGGTGCCTACCATGGACCGAGACTACTACCTCGACCTGAAATGGTTGAGAACCTTGGCGGATGGTAGCCTAGCATGGAGGGTGTGGGGGTATGAGCTGGATGAGGATACCGGCTCCTGAGCACCTCCCACCGACTGAGCCTTTGGATGCGGTTGATTCTGATGAGGAGGAGGATGAGAATGCACCTCGGCCGAAACAGACATATCTCATTGATGATACGATCCTTCAGGTTATGCCCGAGCCGAAGAAGGGGGAGAATGTGAGAGCGGCGGAGGATAGACCCAGGTTGGGGAGAGGACCACGCCGGGTGAGGGAGAGGACGGCTGAGACCCGACCACAGCCAGCAGCACCACCACAACACCCATTTCCTTGCTATCCCTACCTTGATACCCAGAGACACGTTCGAGCTACTTGGTAGAGAGAGTGTCCTCTACCTTGACTCTCCGGAACATGCATGAGATGGCATATACTGAGGGTATTGAGACCGAGGGACCGCATCCAGTGTGGTGGAGCGGAGTTGGGGACTACAGCGGGGTTTTCCACTCTTACGGGGTGGACATGTCTGCGTGGGGGACACCACAGTCCTTTGCTTTTGGCGGTTTGACCCTATGGTATGAGAGTCCAGAGGCTGGAGCAGGGGTTGACGCGGGTCTTGGGGCATCAGGAGCAGGCACCGCGGAAGGTGATGGAGCTGGGGATGAGATGATGGAGGAGCAGCAGCAGCAGAAGTGATAATCCTTTTCTTTCTCTTTGTTTATGGTTTTTGGTTGTGTTGGACGGTAGTCTTTTTCGGTTCGTACTCCTCACATTTGGTTTGTATTGATGGCAATAAGGCCGTACTTGCTAAGATTTAACTCGTTTGCAGGATTTTGGGGTCGAGTTGTCATCCCGACTCGCGTTTATGTGACGTTATATATATATATATATATATATATATATATATATATATATATATATATATATATATATTGTGTTATGACAAGAGGATTCTGAAGAGTTTTGACCTGTGGCCACTCGACCGAGTGCCCCTCACTCGATCGAGTAGCTGCATGTGTGACAGGGAAGGAGTATTCTGATCTGAGGTTACTCGATCGAGTAGGGCCAGCTAGATCGAGTACCCTATTTACTCGATCGAGTAGCACTGTTACAGGAACATTTCGTTAATTAAAATTGTTTTAATGGTTATATCATTGCATGTTTTGATGTTTAACATGGTTGTTGACGATTAGTAATATGTTTGGATCGTTAATTTGATATGTTAGAAGTCGTGTTTTGATTTTGAATGCGGATTCGTAACGAATAGTGCAAGTAGTAGTTGGTTCTTATTGCATTCATTTTACATCTTCAACGTCTACTAGATATATTTCACAGGATTCGCGTATTCCCTTATATACAATTTATACGTACATGTATTCGTGTCTGTGGCTAATTATTCGAATAAAGTAGCAAATGATTTTATGAATTAATGTTTGTATGATTAATGAGTAACGTCCATAAGGCATTATATGTATTGGATAAATGACAAGAGGTAAGTTCTTGTAATGTGGGTAATAATTCGGTGGTGAAATTCGGGGACGAAGTTCCTTTTTGAGGGGAAGAGTAATGTCGCAAAATAAAAAGGTCGATATTACAATCATTTTGTTATTTGTTTATAACGTTTTCTAGTATTTCTATTACATTTCTAGTATGAAACTATAATTGTTTTCATTTGTTTGTTGTGTAATTGGTATGTTGAAGTAAAAGTTGAATAATGTGCTATGATAAGACGGTCATAGAGAGAGAGTTATGATGTCATACGTTGGAATAGGACCGTTGGGTAACATAGTTGTGTTACGTGACATGTTTTGTGTTAATAGTTGCGTACTAGTAAGAGTATAGTCTCTTAGTACATGGTTAAGAGTAGGGAAAAGCAGTGTAGTCGTTGGTTGTGTTGGTCCGAGTTGTGAGGTTGTTACTTCAAGTGGTAGGTCGTAGAAGTCTATCTATACGGTGTGTTAGACATGGTGTGTTAAACAGTTGATGATGATGACATGAGGGATAGTATTTATGGGTAGTAGTGACCTATGTCGGAAGAGCGGTGTCGTCGATCTTGTTTCCGTATCTGGTGTGTTGGGGAAGGGTGAGTTGAACTTCGGGGACGAAGTTCTTTTTAACAGGGGAAGACTGTAATACCCGCCCTTTTAGGAACCCGTTGACCAACATTGACTGACCTTGGGAGCAGTAATAGTCCTTAGGAATACGTGCCAAAGTTATCTTGTGTCTTGAGTTGTGGGTGGTACTCGATAGAGTAGAGGCTACTCGATCGAGTTGCTTGGATACTCGATCGAGTAGGGGCCACTCGATCGAATACGTTAGTTACTCGATCGAGTAGCGTCTTTTCAGCGAGGGTTTATAATCGTGTTTCCCTAAAATCGCATATCATTTCCGCCTCTTTCTTCTAAACCTAGATGTCGCCCCTTCCTCTTCCCTTCACCAAATACCTTCCATGGGAGCCTTTGAAGGTCCTTGTGCCATAGGAGTGCATAACTTGAGTCGGATAGCGGTCCTTTGCCAGATTTCCTCATGTAGGTATGTCGTCAACATCATCCGTGTCTTTGTGTTTTCAGTTAGGGTTAGAATGGTAGTGATAGATGATTGTATTGTGTGTATAGGTGTTGCTTGATTGCTGGGTCTTGCGTGTGTGGACATGGAACCGTTGCAATCACTTAAAGGTAGGTTCGCCTACTCAGTTTCTGTGGTTGGTCTAGTGTGTCGGTTGTTGTGTCGTGTTTGTGGTGTTGTTGTTCTTGTGAGTGTGTGTGGTAGAGTATATGTGGTAATCGATTGGTGTATACAGGTTGTAGGTTGTTGTTGTTTTCAGCTCTTTGTGATTGATTATCTCTGGTTCTCGAGGTGCGTCCTCGGCTGAGTGGAGTCACTTGCGGGAGTGGCTTCACGCCCTAGTTTCGCCCTCCGTGGAACCCGCCACGGGAGGGGATGTGCACATTAATGGGACGGGGTTATCGCTCGATATGATGAGCGGGGCTTAGGTGGGAACGGCTGCAGTCCCCTGCTGGCAGCGCTGGTCCAATGGACGGTCGGTGACAAAGATTGATTAGAGTGGTTGTGACTGTGGGCATGCTTGGTTGTGGTGGTTATAGTTGGTTATGTTTGCCGTGTTTTATCTCGGTTACTGATCTTGTGTGGTTTGTCTTGTTTGTTTTGTTGTGTATGTCGTAATCCCTTATGGTGAGCAGTCAGTCTTAGCAGGTGTTGTCTTGGATGATTGCTGGAGTCCGGGCTGGGATGAGTCCTCACGAGTTATGACAGGAAGTAAGATATAGTGAGGAGTTGTATCTTTGTTTTAACAGTTTGGTTGTAACGCTTGTAAAACAGTTTGACATTCTTTTATTGACCTTTGATGATTACTTTCCTCGGGCAACCGAGATGGTGATGTCCTTATATGCTAGGGAAGGTCTTAGTAAGGCTCCTTGGTATATGGGGGTGTCACAAACAGTAGTTTGATATATCTTCATTACAAATTCATTTTCAAAACCTTATCAAACGATCTACATTGTACCATTTTTGTCTACCTATTACAAATCAATCTTCAAACCCATTTTCCTAACACAGATTAAACACTTTCTATTTTCCCACATTGTTGCCTCTACCTCGACCTTTACCTAGACCTCTTACTCTTGCATATTGTGCAGCTGTTTTGATCCTCTGACCACCACTTGTGTTTTGCCCTTACACACCCAAATATGTGCACAGATACTCATTAATATATGTCTATAGTTAAATAAAACAAAAACGAATGTCTCACAAAGTAATGACATTATTATATCCGATTAGCCATTTTTTTTATTTTTTTTATTCACTTGATGTTAGGAGAACTACGAAGAACAGACATTTCAGTATTCACCGGCTTATACACATCTTCACTCTTGCCTCCTTTTACAGGTTTTTTGTTCATCGCTGCATCTCTTTTCAGTTTCAGTTGAGGCCAAACTTCATCCTTTAGTGCTGTGAACTCTGCTACCCTTTGAATGAGTTGATCCCTAATTCCATTTATATCAGCCAAGAGTAATGTTTCTGCCATTTCTGCCCAGTAGTATTTGCGGCCGACCTCTCCATCAAGATCTGCTTCAAATACTTCTCCCTCATACCTTATCATGTGCAGCATTAGAAAAGTGTCGGATTCATTGTTCCTTTAATTAGTTCCGGTTTTTGCCATTTGAAGCTTACGTTAACAATGTTAAAACCTATTATTTCTTCAGCTCTCGGCCTTTTCTTTGCTTCCAGATAGTCACTCATGCATGAAGCCTGACACTTTACAAGCAACCTGTAACACCCGCAAATTGTCCATTTTTAGCTTTTGTAATTTAATTAACCGTTCTATTATTTAATTTATATCTTAAATTATTTAATTTAACTAATTTCGTTTTAAACATAACTTTTATAAAGGTTACATTTTTATAAGCTTGTTTATATATATATATATATATATATATATATATATATATATATATATATATATATTCAGTTGGACAGTAATAATAGTGAGAATAATAATAATGATATTTCCGTCTTAAGTTATAGACTTGAGACATATTTCTGTCTAGCATAAGACCGTCACATTTCACTTTTGAATCTAAGTAAATTGTGGACCAACCGAAAATCGACAACACTTACACACTCCCCTACTCCCATTATTTTATTTCATTTTTGTTTGTGCCTTCTTTTTCCAACCGCCTGTTTTACTCCTTCTCTTCCTTTTTTTCGAACCATTTTGACAGTAGCACAAAACATAAAACTCCATTAAACACTCTCTTTTAATCTCATATTTGTCCCTCGTTTTTTGACGGTTTTAGCTAATTCTTGCTCCATTCTCTTCCCTTTTCCATCCTCCTTCTTTCTAGAAAAGAAGTCCCGTTTTTGTGGTGGTTTCGTTTTTCGCCATCTTATAAAAGTGTCATCTTTTAGCTTCTTTATCCCATTTTTTTGCTCTTTGATGAAGGATTTGAAGACCCGGAATAAGATTCGTGCCTTGTAGACCATATTTTTCGAAGAATAAGGAGCGTTTGAGGTAACGGTGATAGGTTACTCGACAAAAATGTCGAAATTTCGTCCTAAGGGTCGTTTTACATGCTCTTGTGAGATAAAGTTTGGTTCTTTATTCTTTTCTCATATGAATGGCTGAATTGTGTCGGAATAATACTCGACTTGTATGCTCACTTGAGATATTTTAGTGTCTTGTGCTTTATATGATGAATTCCCGTCTCAATGCGCTCTGATTTGGACTATTTTTGAACGGTTTTTGTATTGAGTTCGGCCTCTATGAAGAGACCTGCTGGAGAGACCAGGTTGTAGGGCACAAATTACAGGTTTCAAGTTTTGTCACTGCTATCGAAGTGTCTATTCTGAAAAAAAGAGGTAGATAGGGAAACTATCTACTCGAAATGTTTCAAAACACATTATAAGATGCTTAGTAACATATTTCGTTTATTTTGGAATGATGGTAAATTTCATTACTGGCTTTGTAGTTAGAAAAGCTATTCACTTTGAACAACTGGGGGCACATCATAAACATGTCTTATTTGTTAGAACACTCTAATGTTAACAGATGAAAAGCTACATGTAAATGCGCACAATAGTAAGACATTGCTTCGTATAGGCTGTTTTGGACGGCATTCCGTGGTCAATATGGTCTATGTGGATGTGGTTGTCGTGTGTAAGTTATTTTGTTTCCGTATTAAATAAGTACATGAGCATGTCTTGTTAGTGGAATGTGAATCCGTCTTACCATGGTTCTTGAAGGAAATTGCTAAACTCGTGTTTACATGATTGTCCATTTGTATAAAATGAGTTATTTTCTTGTATGTATCTTGACGTTACGCCTCACTCATGCTTAGAATTTCCGTCTTAATTTTGGTTCCAAAATTAGTGCTTGAGTCGGGTTTATGAGAACCCAAAATTGGGCTTACTTACATCCATGCTATTGGGCCAGTTTATAAGATGGTGTGGTCTTATGAATGTTTCGTTTGCGGTTATTTAAATTTTATCTCGTGTTTTATATGATGTAATTTGTTAAATATCGTTCATTTATATATTTTTCTCACATGATTTATAATTGTGGAATGCATTATTTAATTATCTCACTTATATATGAAATGACATGTTTTCATTTTAATATGAGTCCAATTTAATTATTTATGCCTTGTAAGTAATAAATTATTTATCTTATATTTGAGTCATTTATAATCAAATTCTTGTTTTGCTTATTATAAATGGTCCGTTTCCATTTACTTACATTTTTATTCAAGTGACAAATATTGTAGAAATAGGTTGCTTATTCATGTTCATGAATATAAGTTGGCATGAAATGTCTCACTTGGATTATCATCGGCTCATTACATTATTAGTATCATTACAAGTTGATTCGTATTGCTTGGTTGAGTCGTATTCTTATGATAATGCCTTTATGCTATACCTTTTTGCTTGACTTGTCTTTACGCCCCTTTCGGACTGTCCTGCCGATTGTGGGTTTAGCTCATATCTTCCTTCTCTTTTGGACTGTCCTGTCGATTGTGGGTTCTCGATTTCCGATTTAGGGTTCGGGTCTTTACGCCCCTTTTTCCTTGTGTTGTTTGTCTTGGTCCTATCTGATACTAGGGGTGAGCTATAAGCCCTCTAATTGCGATATGATCGTCGGGATTGATGTTCCCATCCGTTATTATGGTGAGATGCAAGCCATAAGTATGAATGTGACATTAGTAGCCATGTCCCGTGCAATGTTTGCTAAGTGGTTTTCCAAATAATGACTACGATTTCTATTCTTATAATTTGCATTGGTTGATCCCTTACTTAACTGCTTCACATGATTCGGATTCTAATCTCCTATCTATGTTATATTTCCTTGAAATGCGTGCTTTTGCATAAATGACCGTATTCTTGTCTTTCATATTATTTAATTGTCTCACATGATTAGTTGAATCTTTATTATGCTAATGTTGATCTATCTTGTTCCATCTCATTTAATAGTCATGTTTAAATATAAACTCTATATTCTTATCTTTTGTAAGTATCTTATATGTCTTACCTGTTTTAATTCTTTGTTATGTTCATTTTGACATTTTGTGGCTGGGAGAACCTTGAGTTACTCCCCACAGACTGTGGCGTTCATGTTTACATGAATGACAGGTATTAGTTGGTGCATTCATGGGGTGAAGACATGTGTGAGCTAGCGAGCACTTTGGCCTTGTAGTCGGTTTATTAGGATTGCTTAGACTCACCCTTTTATTGTATTGTCATTCGAGGGATATATTTTCCCTCACCTTGACTATCACGTTTGTATAATTTAATATTTATTTCCGCATTTTATTAGTTATATTTTCCACTTTATCGCGGGGGTTCACACAAACCATCGGAATGAAATACACATATATTATCCAACAATTTTTCAGATTTCCATTGTCAACTAAAGCATTCAACTTACCACAATATCTGCCAGTTTGTAAACACTTGTATCTTCCCATTTCTCATTGGATGTATTGTCTAGGACTTCAACCTTTTCTTTGTTAAAGTTTATACAAACACAGAAGTAATGGTCTTCAAATAACATTGGTACGAAAACAATCTCAACTGTCAAGTTGCATGTACCCTTGATTGCGGTAATAAAAGTATCCCAAGCTTCGAAAATCCTCAATTTATGAGTTTCATCCTGACTTTCATCACCTACTTGTTGATATAATGCGTGAAAAGCATCCTGTTTGTAAATCATTTGTTTAACAATAACACCATATATTCTTTGTAATAATATTAAATTTACAATCAAATATCTAAACTACTTGTAAATAATATTGCATGCCATGTGGCGAAGTCCGAGAAACAGTAAAGTTTTTGTGCTGCGATCCTTGTACTCAATGTCATTCAGTAGATGTGCCCAACAGTTAATCATTTTGCTCGTGACATTCACCGTCTGTTGTATTGATAGTATATCCTCTCTGAGGAGTTTTGTTTCTTTGTCGTAGACATCAACACATTCACTACAAGCAATGGTATAGGATGAGCATCAGTGGAAGTATTGTTTTTATATGCTACTAAATAAATGATGAGCATCAGTTAAAATATTTGAGGATATCATAATAGTTTTCAATCTTACTCTATTGAGAATTTGTGGTTGATGTGACTCTTAATTGCGCACATTTAGTCCTCTAATTGAACCTATTTTGCATACTAATATAGCATTTCATGACCATTTTATACGTCAAATTCCTTCCTATTTTACTTTCCTATTGCATTGTATATGTCTTGTAGGAAAGAAGATAATGAGACGGAATTCCCGTCTCTCGCGCATATTCGGAAGCTTGTTGACGATCTTGGATGGACTAGTATGAAAAGGAGGCAAGAACGGGGACCAAAGAAGTAAGAATAAAGAGTATAACATAGATCATAGGTCTTCAAGCAAGAGGATGGGATCATGTGCCAGGATCCGAGCATCCTTGGCATGGGACGAGCGGATTGCACAGTCATAATCCGAGCGGCTCCTGCACGGGACAAGCGGATCTCCAAACAGACTAGCCGTGCACCAGTTGAGGTCGAGTGGATCGTGGTGGGAGTAGCATCTTGATCTGCGCATTTCCCTCAGGACTTGCAATTCTCTATTCAACACTTAGCATTGTTATTTACTAATCTACCCTTGCTTAACCTAATGATGTACTACTATATATATTCCGTTTGTAATAATCAAGAGACTAAGCCCTCTGAGTGGAGGCAAAAACCTTTCTTAGATTAGATTATGAGTTGATTAGAAGAGACTAATCTCAATCATTCCACATTAATCTTTCCTTAATTATTGTTCAAGCTTATTATTATTGGGTAATTTGAAGATTATTGGGTTATTATTGGAGAATTGACAACTCTTCATCAATCAATCAAGTTTTCTTCTATTATTCATTCCTTTCCAATTATTCATCTTAAGTTTGATATAATCTCTTTACTCCTTACTCTTTATTGTTTATTTCCTCACTTTCTTATCATGTTTATACTTGTTGTAATGATTGACACCATTGATAACATGTCTTCTATGATAATAAGTGAGTAGTTACTTAATTAGGATTAGTGGAGAATTAAGGGAAACAAATATGGGGATTAATCTATGCTTAATCAAAAATGTTTTCATAATTAATTTGATTGCTTGTTGTGATTTCAACCTATGCACATGTTATGTTTGATGAAATGTGAGCCTATGAATCCTTGCATTTTTTACCCATCTGCTATCCTTTCAATGAGGCTTGTAAGACATAAACCAACTCGAGCCTCATTAGACCATGCATAGAGTTGAATAGGAGAAGACTAAGTCGACTTGTAGGAGTTGTGCAATCTAGATGATTCAGCTCCGGGACTTAAATCTTCCTAGGAATTGTAAGATATACACTAACTTGATCTCTTCACAACAATAAGTGCTTGCTTCAAATTGAGAACATGTTTGTATGATCTACTCCCATGAATCCCCTATGAACCCATGACATCCTAGTATCTGTATTAATTGTTTACATCTCTAATTTATTGCTTGTTGTACTTCATTACATTTATTAGTTTAGAACATAACTACAAACCCAAATAAATTGTGACACTAGCATAAACTGAGATAGATAGACTTAGAACCCAAAGCACACCGTCCCGTGGATCGACCTCAATTTAACCATTAACTAGTTGTTTGTTGAGAAATATAAATGTGTTTGATTGGGCGTGTGACGACAACGCTACATCAAAATGGCGCCGTTGCCGCGGACGGTGTTATGTGATTAAGTTCTTACTTGTTTGTCTATTTTAATTGTGCTTTAACCTCGAGGAACTTGTTCCTCAAGGTCGTTTTTACCATTTTATTGTAGTTTCCATGTTTGTAGTTATAACTTTTCTTGGCTATGATGATGACCCAAGACTTGGTACATGGAGTATGTGGTGGATCTTTTGAGTATGACTACAATGGGTATGGGGAGTTTGAGCAACAAGTCAACACAAACCTACCTTACAACTCATACAATGAAAATCCTAACTACTACCCCAAATATTCCACCAAAACCCCACATTCAATATGCACAACAACTACCCTCTCGATACCCACTTTAAAAAAATTCCAAATGCCACAATACAACCACTCTCACACCCACATACAACAAGAAGATGAGCAAGAATTTGACATTCAAAGATTGGTTCTCCAAATGATGGAAGATCAACAAAATTTCTTCAAACAAGTGCTATAGGAGAGCCAAAATAGAGACAATGTTCTTCAAAGCATTGTTACCCATGGTGAGGAGTTGGAAATTCAAATTTCCCAAATGAAGGAAGCCCAAGTAACTACTCCTCACAATTCCTTGAGCATTGACCATGAATGTGAATTTGAAGGAGTAACCTTTGATGTAGAAGATGAGAAGTGAGAAGAGCCAATCTCCTTGAGCTCTTGTGAGTATGAAAGTATTGTATTTGATGAGGAAGATATGAGGTTGAGTAAGCCAAATACTCTTAGCCTTTGTGAGTATAAGGGTGTGTCTTTTGATGTGAATATTGAGATGGTGGAAGAAGAATTATTGAATAAGAGTGAAGCCCCCATTTAGGATTCATATGAAGATAGCCATGATGACAAGATTGTGAAAGAAGCTTATGAGGAACATGTGTCTTGTAAGGACTTATGGAGTAAAGAGGAGGAAAAGAGTTGTGAGATTGCCTCACTTGAGGAGCCCATCCTTGAGAAATTTGAGGTATGCTTCCATGAAGAAAATGAATGTCTCTTTCCTATTGCCTATGAAGACCATTTTGCACCCACCATGGAACCTATGATAATCGAAGAAGATATGGTGGACCTTCTCCAAAATGTCAAATCTTCATACAAACGGTACTTGGTGGAAAAGCTCAAGAACAAAATTGCGAATAAGTCTACTTGTGGAGATTTGGCACCCACAATCTCAATCCTAAGGTATTCGGTCATCAATGTTATGAGAATTCTCCTTCTAATTTTGAAGGATTGACAAATTAAAGTGCTATCATCATCACCAAAATTAGAGGAGAAGGTGGTAAGTGGAATTCTCCGGACGAAAATGAGCCATACTTCATTCCTCGTGTTGACAAGAATCATGGGCTTATTGGTTTAAAGGATTGTAAAGGCCAAAGTGCCAAGGGTAAGGAGAAAAAGAGAGTGAATGACAAGCTCCCTTGGTCAAGCTTCATATTAAATTGGAATAAACCATATTCATGCTTGTTTGAAGCTTGTTCACAAGCCTTTGGCCTTCTTCTAAGAGCCTTGAGCTCAATGGACAAAGAGTTTCGGCAATTCGAACTAGTTTGGTGGAGTCCTATCTCAAACCACCATTTGTAATATATGTTTTCCTACAATTTTTCATTGTACAATATTGTATATACCTTTAAATTTCTTGCATTTTCTTACTTAAGAGTAGTGAGAGAGTGTTACTTAGCCATTCTTTGAGTATATTTTCAGAAATTGATAAGAAAGAATCGCAAAAAGAGTGCAAGGGAGAGAATTCAAATGAATTCGTTGAGGGATTGACGAGGAGCAGCTCAGGACGCTCGTCCTGGCAATGAGCCGCTCGTCATGAGCCCTAATGCAGGCAAAAATCAACACTGTCAAAAAATCTGCTCGTATTTCCAAGTGGACACTCGTCCCGACCTTAATCCGCTCGAGCCAACCCCGGGACGCTCGTCCTAGACAACGCCTTGAGGAGCATTCTACACTGGATAAGAATCTGAGCGGATTCTCAAGAAGACACTCGTCCTAGCACTAAGCCGCTCGTCCCCACCTGAATGCAGAACACAGAGACATACTATCTAAGGATCTGCACGTCTCCTGAGCAGGACGCTCGGGCAGCAATTACAGGATGCTCGGATCGACATCGGGACGCTCGGAATGGCACAGTATTTGGCTGAGTTGCTAAAATGTCCGCTCGAGCCCAGCCCAGATCCGCTCGTTTCCCACCCTTTCCTTATTATAAACGCCCCCCACCATCCCTCCTTTTCCTTATCTTATCTACTAAAAATCACATCTCATCACTCACAAACAATCCCCATCACAAAAACAAACAAAAACCCTAACATTCACATCAAGAAAATGATGAACCTAAGAAGCAAGAACAAGAAAGCCGCCGATTCTGCCTCTAAACGTCGTAAGGGTGCTACTTCATCCACCCCACAAGAGGCAAGGGGACAAAGGAATGTAATAATACAACGTGTTGCACAACTAGAGTTTTTCCCGGAGGTAATCTTCACCAACGATTTCCACCGCAAACGATTTGAACAATTACTAGGTAAGGACTATGAACCCACTCAATTCATAGATCTCGATGCTTTAGAAGTACTTGGTATAAGGAACCAAACAGAGGTGTTTTTCAATGGTATGGGTCTAGAGAAAATGTTCTATGCCCATGAGGATACATACTTGAGTCTCACGCTAGAGTTCTTGTGTAGTCTTCGGGTAGTCACCACTCGGCAAAGAAATGTTGGTTTGATGTTCCGTCTTTGCAATAGAGGCCACTTGTCTCTAGACCAATTTGAAACAATATTTGGTCTTGAGGTACCAAGTGAGAACACCGATAAGCCCGCCGACTTTAGTGTTAACCACCTTTGGGTGGCTATTTCTGGGAGGGAACTCCACTCCTATAAGCAATGCTATACCTTTGTAATCCAACATCCGTTAATTCGGATTACCGAAAGGTTTATTGCCGGGACTATCAATGGAAGACAAGAGCAAGATAGGTGCACCCTTCTCGACTTGACTTTCCTAGAGTCATATTTGAATGTGCAAGGGACAAGGCCTTACAATTTCAACACACCCCTTGAGATGCTTACAAGGCTCAATGACTTTGCTCAAGGGAATTCCAATATCAAAACCTTTGTGATGGGAGGCCTAATCACAATTTTGGCCAATGAAGTTTACCCCGGGTTCAACCTTAATTGAAGCTATGAAAAGCTCAAGGGGAGCACTTTGATCGATGAGAATGCTATCTTCCACCACCACCGGTGGTGTACCTATAATGAGGCCGGAAGTGTAGAGTGGTTCACCAAGGCCGGAAGTGTACCTATAATAATATTCCCCAAGGCCAATCTACCTCCTCCCCATCGAGATCTATGACAACCCACCGCCAAGAGAAGAAGCACCTCATCGACCTCGCGAGTTGCCAGAATGGGGTGCCGCACCACCATCCTATATACCCATTCCACCCTACCCAACACAACATGTACCATTCACTCCTCAAGATCCAAGAGCTCCAAACATGAATGATTTATTGCAACTCATGCAAAATGTTGATATTGAAGTATATAATAGGAGGGTTGACAACTACTTGGTCCAATACCCCTCCTACTACAACATGGCTCAATAAGGGTACATCAACCCTAGAGGCCCCCATCCATCTTGGCTCAACCAAACCTTTTGTTCCCTAACTATAGAAACCAAGGGGGGAACTTTGGAAACCAAAGTGGGGGATTCTCTAACCAAAAAGGAGGATATGACCAAGGAGGATCGAGCAGACGTGGATACCGCGATGATGATGATGATGATGATGAGTAGGATGGCTAGCGGTGATTAACCACACCACCTCCATTCGTATGATACCCTTTCTCCATATCTCTTATGTATAGTTGCATTGCATTTTCAATTATCTTGCATTTAGTTTACACCTCACTTGCACTTGTATTATATTTCACATTGCATTCGTATTAGTTAGTTCATATAGTATAGTTGCATTGTAATATATCTCACATGATTAGATTAGTTTGCATTGTAATATATCTCACATGATTAGATTAGTTTGCATTGTATTATATCTCACATGATTCATGTAGTTAGTGCATATAGACTAGAATTCATACATAGTCATTAATGACCAAACCTATTCCTTTTTACACTAGAAATAGTGCTTAAATCGGTTTGGGGAGGTTTGATCATAGGCGACCATAGTTTAATAGAGAGCATGCATCATCTAGTATAGTGTAGATTGCATTCATTTGTTATATATGTCATATAGAATTGCATTTAGTTAGAGCGTGCGTTCATTCATATCATTGCATCTATTTCCATAAATTCAAAAATCCAAAAAAACATGTACTTTCTTTTTCATTCCTACTCCTACATGTACATTGAGGACAATGTCCAAAATAAAGTGGGGGATGGAAATTTATATTGCAAAATACAAAAAAAAAAAAAATTGAAAAATTTCGAAAAATCCCAAAAACATGTCTTTTAATTTCATAAAAACAAAATCCATAAAAATTTAAACATTTCAAAAACCAAAAACATGTTCTTTAACTTAGTAGTGTAGAATTGTGTATACTTGTATTTTTGTTCTCTTCTCACATAGATGCAACACTACATTTAAGGCATTGTCAAGAGAATGTGAAGACCGCTTGGTATGATCGTCCTAATCCCTATTTCCCTTCCATTTATTTTTCATATGATGAGGATGGGCTTACATGTCAAGGAGGATGTGGTGTATTTTGTTGTTGCGGTTTGTGTACCTATGTGTTGTTAGGAGTTGCATTTAGATTATATGGCATAATAGTTGATAGAAGCACATGCATTAGAGTTGTATATATGTTAGTTGCATCATGGCATGTAGTTTCATGGTTAGAAAATTTTGTGAAAATGCCTATTTGGGAAGCTTGACAAGTGTATATAAGGCCCTTATAGATAATTTTTCTACTTGAGACTTTGTTTGCTAGAATACCCTCAAGACACCCTTGGATGTGTCATACTAGTATATTTTGACCCATGGACTAAGGCCTAGTCAAGAGTACCTTGTGGTGTGGTAACTCCTTGGCTACCGTTTATTCCAAGGTGACCTTTGAAGCCATGCAACCGTTCTTACACTTATCATCATATTTTGTCAACAAAAAGGGAATAGGCAAAAAATCACCAGATTGAGTTGAAGTACCAAAATCAAAATCAAAAACTTTGCAAAATGCATCAAATGAAATGCGGAGCAAAAATAGACTCCTATGCTTCAATAAAAGTACCCTTGCTAAAAAATGGGGTTACTTTTAAAAATGTTCAAAAATGCAAAAATTGAAAAATTTGCCAAGTATCAAAATGCCAAACATCAAAAGAAATGTAAAAGAAATATTCTCAAAAGTCAAATACCACAAGAAATTGGGGGGAATAACAAAACAAAAGCAAACTACAAATGTGAAACTTATACACTTTGAATCCTTTTTTTATCCATTGATCCTATTTTTTTGCATGGTGGAGAGGGGACGACCCTTCTTCTTGTCTAGACAAGAGGGGGAATTCCACGATCCTACAATGTTTCTAACACTATAAATAGTCTACTCTTGACGAAAGCATTTAGCAATTGTGGACAAAGGTACCCTTATTTGACACAACTTGGAGGTGATTTGTTGGTATCCTCTTAGCTTAGTAGCTTAGAGAAATGATATCTACAATAGAGTGTGTACCCTTAGATTGCTTCCCCTTTAGATGATTTCCGCTACTTAGATGAGGAAAGTGGCTATTCTTTTGTAGATGCATCCATTACTTGTTTTGTGTGCTTAAATGCTTGGATGTTTCGCCATTTTGGCAAGCCCCACCTTGCCTTGCAAGAAGGCATCTTACCTCATAATGTCTTGTTGTGAGTTGAAGGGGCGGAGTGAGACCCGCTAATTGTCTCACATCGGCTATATTACTAGATTAGTATAAATAAAGGTTATAGTTTTAGTCACCTCTTTACTCGGGACGAGTAAAGGTTCGGTTTGGGGATGTTTGATGTGACTCTTAATTGCGCACATTTAGTCCCCTAATTGAACCTATTTTGCATACTAATATAGAATTTCATAACCATTTTATCCGTCAAATTCCTTCCTATTTTTCTTTCCTATTGCATTGTATATGTCTTGTAGGAATGAGACGGAATTCCCGTCTCTCGCGCATATTCGGAAGCTTGTTGACGATCTTGGATGGACTAGTATGAAGAGGAGGCAAGAACGATGCCAAAGAAGTAAGAATAAAGAGTATAACATAGATCGCCGGTCTTTAAGGAAGAGGATAGGATCCTGTGCCAGGATCCGAGCGTCCTTGGCACGGGACGAGCGGATTGCAAAGTCATGATCCGAGCGGCTCCTACACGGGACGAGCGGATCTCCAAAAATACTAGCCGTGCACCAGTTGAGGTCGAGCGGATCATGGTGAGAGTAGCAACTTGATCTACGCAATTCCCTCGGGACTTGCAATTCTCTATTCAACACTTAGCATTGTTATTTACTAATCTACCCTATCTTAACTTAATGATGTACCACTATATATATTCTATTTGTAATAATCAAGAGACTAAGCCCTCTGAGTGGAGGCAAAAACCTTTCTTAGATTAGATTAGGAGTTGATTAGAATAGACTAATCTCAATCATTCCACATTAACCTTTCCTTAGTTATTGTTCAAGCTTATTATTATTGGGTAATTTGAATATTATTGGGTTATTATTGAAGAATTGACAACTCTTCATCAATCAATCAAGTTTTCTTCTATTATTCTTTCCTTTCAAATTATTCATCTTAAGTTTGGTATAATCTCTTTACTCTTTATTCTTTATTGTTTATTTCCTCACTTTCTTATCATGTTTATACTTATTGTAATGATTGATACCATTGATAACATGTCTTCTATGATAATAAGTGAGTAGTTACTTAACTAGGATTAGTGGGGAATTAAGGGAAACAAACATGGGGATTGATCTATGCTTAATCTAATGTGTTTTCATAATTAATTTGTTTTCTTGTTGTGATTTCAACCTATGCACATGTTATGTTGATGAAATATGAGCCTATGAATCCTTGCATTTTTTACCCATCTCCTATCCTTTCAATGAGGCTTGTAAGACATAAACAAACTCGAGCCTCATTAGACCATGCATAGAGTTTAATAGGAGGAGACTAAGTCAACTTGTAGGTGTTGTACAATCTAGATGATTCGGCTCCGGGACTTAAATCTTCCTAGGGATTGTAAGATATACACTAACTCGATCCCATCACAACAATAAGTGCTTGCTTCTAATTGAGAACATGTTTGTATGATCTACTCCCATCAATCCCCTATGAACCCATGACATCCTAGTATCTTTATTAATTGTTTACATCTCTTAATTTATTGCTTGTTGTACTTCATTGCTTTCATTAGTTTAGAACATAACTACAAACCCAAATCAATTGTGACACTAGCATAAATTGAGATAGATAGACATAGAACCCAAAGCACACCGTTCCGTGGATTGACCTCGACTTAACCACTAACTAGTTGTTTATTGAGAAATATAAATGTGTTTGATTGGGCGTGTGACAATAATGCTACATCAGTGGTCTTACAATAAGGAGTAGTCAAGTACTTCTTTTCTTAATTTCAACAAGCTTGCTAAAAGTGCTTGATTGTTCCACATAAATTTGGATACAACAAGCACATAACCAGCTTTGCCACAGTTGTATGTGCACCCAAGACCATCTGAATTTCCTTTTCGACGGCTACCCAAGACACTAGTATTTCAATCATTGTCCTCTGGTCTTTTGAACCCTAAAGAAAAGTTCAGTTGATGCAGCTGTTTTGGTACCAAATGCAAATATGTTGTTTTCAAAAACAATGAGCGCCTAAATAAAAGTAATTAACCTTTGATTTTTGACTTGGGTGTAAAAACTTTCTTCCAACTGTCTGCTTTTGCTTTTTCCTCCTCTTCTCTCTTTAGCCTCCTTTTTTCCAACGGGATTGGTTCCAACGATTCCTTTATTGTGTTGAAGTTTGCAACAGTATCCATTATTTCAGTCCTGGTATGGTTATAATCACTCAAAACTAATGTTGCAGCTATCTCATCTCGATATAATTTCCTCCTTCATTTCATCATTCAAATCACGATCAAATACTTCCCCATTGTAAAACATCATGTGCAGCATCATAATTACCCCTACAGTCTAAGTTAAAATCATCTGTTTGCCACTTGAATTTCTTATTAACTAAGGGAAACATCTGCACTTTTTCGCCTTGTTTTACACCTTTGCTGCACATGTAACTCCCAAATGTCTTTGCCTATATTTTTTTGACAACAATTAAGAATCTCATTAATGTAAAGCAAAGTTTCTCCAATTTAATAAAACACATCAATTGTATTTTGCAGTAAAGTTTGAGTTTACGACTTACAGCCAACTTAGCGAGGTAAAAAATTTTTGATTCTTCGAAGTTGTCATAGACCCTATTGTCTAAGTAGTCCACTGTCTCGTTTACAAAGTTGATGCATATGCAGAAATAATGTTCGCTTATCAGCAAAGGCAGAACACCTAATAAAGTTTGCGTGAAAGAATTTATCAGTTTAATCAGTAAATAAATGGCATAACACAAACAATTGCGACAATGCTAGTGTCTTACCAGATCTGAATTTAAGTTCAATGGCTGCCTGCAAACATTTGTCCACGTATCCCATGCTCTAGCTGTTTCTTTAGTAAGTGTTTCCGTCTTCTTAAAGTCTTCTCCATTTAGAATTAATATTTTTTCTAGAGGTGTCTGTAAAATTGCAATAACACAATAGGTTCCTTTCAATGGTAGAAAAATGTTTTATTAATCAGTATTACAATAACAACTGTCTTACACTACAATAACACAAACTCTTCAATACAATATCACACTAATTGAAATAACAATTGGCTTAAATTACAATAACACAGACATTGCATTACAATATCACATATTTTGAAACAATCTTATCAGTCATGTTTTAAATTTCTTTTGCAGTCCTGGTTTAAAAATATTTTACAATAATACATACTTTTCAATAAAATATCACACTTTTAAGAAATAGAACTTACTGCATGTGCAAGCCCAAAGAAAATCCTTTTAGGCGCTGGTGCTTCTTGTTCCTTTTTTGACAACTCATTCATCAAAATTGACGACGATTCAATCACGGACGACTCAATCTTCACATTAGGCAATAATGATTCTATATCTGATCTTGAAATTACATGGTAAGTCCCATATGTTGCAAGTGTTTATCTGTCGTACATTATCAACCAAATTAAAGATCAATTTACTAATATGCTTAAAATAGCAGTTAGCCTTTTAAATGTTTTAATGTTTGAAAATGGACTTACGATTTCTCAATTGTATGATCATGAATGAAACAATAATCCATCACCTCTTTCCGTTTCTTCAACACCGGTTCAAACAACTGTCTATTTCCCACCAAGAATTCTGACATTAGTCTCATTTGCTTATCTGGTTGTCCACATTGTACGGTATAACCTAAGTTTTGAGATACCAACAGTGCACATTATGGTATAGTCTTTGAGTGGAGCAAAGAGTCACTAAGTAAACTCCTTTACTCACTCGATCCTCCTTTTTGAACAGTTGTTGTTTTGCCTTTTTCATTGTTCTGACTTGCATGTGCATCTCTTCTACGGGAATATACGACTTCCTCATTAATTTCTTCATTTTGAATATTCACATCAGCTAATATCTCATCCAAATTAGGGCACTCTTTCATATCCCCATAAATCATGTCATCAATGATTACTTGAGAATCCGTTTGTAGGTCTTTATCAGTATAACCACCATAGGACTTGTCCAATTCTTTATATTGAGCTTTCAACATCTCAGTCCATACGTCGAATGATGGCATCCCTTGTGAATAATCATACATTTATTTTGACCTCAGTACCAAACCGTCGATAAAGCTATGGTAGAATGGAACTTTCATAAAAAGTAGTGTTTGAGGAATTTGGCTGCCAAATTGACTTTTTTCAATTGTATTTTCTTCTACCTTATCATCATTGCCATCAATAGTTTTTTCACTAGTCTCTTCTACAGTATCATCCTTGGGAGGAGATTTAGCTACTTCTGTTTTATCACTTCTCAGTTCACTGATTTTGTATCATTTCCAACAGGTTCAGCTATTTTTGAGTTAAACTCTTTCATATTATCAGTGTATCTTTTGTAAAACAATGCTGAATCCCTCGTCATTCTCAAAAAAATTTCATGAATATCCTAGCATTTTTAAAAATCATAATACAATATCAAGGTTACATCTATAAATTAATACTGTAATGTATAAACAATATCATTTGCTTCAACTTAAGATAACGGCTAATACTAGTAATACTAATAAGCTTTAAGAATATAATAAAATATCTGAAAAGGTAACACGGTTATAAAGTTTTTCTTACATCTAATGCGCTTCCTCTTATTTCTTCGTCATTTTTTATCCCAGGAGGCAATTTGATCAACATGTATCCCTTTGGTATTTCAGTTTCAGTCTGAGGTTGAGTTTGAGGTCGCTGATCTTCTTGATAACCTGGCTACTCAAAGATAGGGTAAGCAATTTTAGACGGAACAACACTCCCCAATGCACCAGTCGCTAACTCGCTTTTAACCCTTTCTGTCAACTCTTTATGATCCCAGTATCGAATAAGCGGTAGGTTGTGGGGGTATCACATCCCTTTAAAATTCACCCTATGGAAATAGCATATCATTAACACAAGTATGCATCCAGTAATATTACTTGTCTTTTTTGTCCCTCCTTAAAATTACCACCACCTTCAACCAACTGCTCAAAAACATACAAACTCCAGTCACAATTTTTTATGTTTGGTACATCTTCAACAACCCTTAGCAATTTGAAATCCAGTGTGTAATTTGTTGTAGGTGCCAGGAAAATAGACATGCTATATAAAACAAACAGCTTCTTAAAATCATCAACCGACTCATTGCAACTCACTAATCTATCATGCACAATGTTCAACTTAATAGGGTCTGCCTTACTCTTTAATCCAAAATTTCTTCGCCACTCAACTTTCAATTCATCATCAGCAGTAACTTTGTAATTACCAGTCACAATTTTCTGCACACTAGCACCAACCCTAGGAAGCTGGAATACATCATGCATATCAGCTTTGCTTAACAAAAACTCGATTTTCTTCGCCCTAAACATGTAGCTGGTATGCTTGAAAGCTTTTATAAGCAATTCCACAATCCCTCTAGGAATCTCCTTAATAAGTTTTAAATGCAACAAGCCTCCAAAACCAATTTCTTCCACTGCCTTCTTTTGCTCATCATTAAGCTTACTAATAAGCTCAAACAACTTTTTTGGCCTAAACTTTGTTACAAATTTGTGCTCAGTTTCATGTCGACCAGTTGCTTCTTTCTTTTGCTCAATCACTTCCATAATTTGTAAACCATCCTCATTTTCATTCTGCACAATCATTTTGTTTTGATCAGAGATATCTCCCATCACCACATTTGGAGTTGCCTTTGTTGGTTTTTTTTTTGTCGAGTTTTTTTGGGACTTATTATCACTTATAGCCTTTCTCTTTTTGTAAGTTCTTTTTGTAAGTTCTTTTTGTAGGAGTTTGTGTGAGTGCCAGCGTGTTCATGACTGTATTTGTTTAAAAACCTGACACTACAAGAAAAAGGTTCCATAGCGACGGAAAACTCCGTCGCAAATATGTCAATCCCGTCGCAAAAATAGATCTTGCGACGGATTTAATCCGTCGCTCTATTTCGTCGCAAATTTTGGTTTTGCGACGGAAATTCCGTCGCTGCTAAATACCTGCGACGGATCAGTACGTCGCAAATACCCGTCGTAAAATAGTGGCTTGCGACGGAAAATCCGTCGCAGATTACTGTTAATTGACGGCCACGTGGTCATTAAGTCAAACAGAAAGTCAAAATCTGCGACGGAATTTCCGTCGCATATTACTGTTCATATGGGACACGTAGTCGCTAAAGTCAAATAGAAAGTCAAAATCTGCGACGGAAAATCCGTCGCAGAACACTGTTCATATGGGACACGTGTCCCCAAAGTCAAACAGGAAGTCAAACCTTGCGACGGATTTTCCGTCGCAAATTCCGTCGCAGGGATTAAATGCCCAGTGGGTTTACAACGCTTTTCCAGCGCCCAAATTGCTTTGAAAGCAATTACATTACTCCGGTGTCCTGCAAACATACGAGAAAATCCAGCAATTGACAAATTCACAACTCGTTCAAGACGAGATTCCCAAACAACGTCTTCGCATTAACTTAAAATAAAAGGTTTACAACCGTTTAGTACAATAATTGTTCAACAAAGAAAGCCAAATAAGTCCATAAACTACGGGATAGGAATGATAACTACTAATCAACAAACAACTACATCAATACACGGGAGTGGGAGTCGGAGTAGGCCTAGCATTGTCGCCACCATCATCATCAAAGTCATTTCTAGTTTGAGATGGACCTCCGGGGTTACAAGTTTGAGTGGTAAAACCTTGTTGGCTCAAGAACTCCTCTATTGCCGCAAGCCTTTGAGATTGTTCGGCCTCGACTTGCTTAAGTCGGGCATTCTCTTTTGCGACTCTACCAACAAAACCCGGAGTATGAGGAGTAGAAATGAGGTTACCAGTCGAGCGGCGGTGGTGCTCCCAAATTTGTGGTGTTGCATTTCCCGCGCCAAGTACTCTACCTTTCTTATCAAATCCTCCATGTTCTTCAATATAAATCTCATTATCATCGATGTTCTCGACCCCTTGACTCTGAAGCTGAGTTTTCTTTGTGATGATTTTACCCTATATCAATAAAAAACGAAAGATTAGATACCATCTACTAAATAATCATGATTGAAAAAATGAGTTAAAAATTAAATAATTTTAGTAACTTACGAAGAGTTGACCAGTTTTTTTGGATAACCATCCTTTTGTGCTATGCTTCCTTGTCTTCTCCAACACTTGCAAAGCGGACGGAATATCTCCTTTCCCATCTTTATCAATCTGCAATTTTGATACTTGTTAAATATAATTAGTAACTTTAAATAAAGTTAAAGAAAAAAAGGTACTAAGTTAAAAAAAAAGTGAAGAAATTACCATTGAGTCCATATATTGCAAAGTGTTTTTTCGACCCATTACGTGAGTAGCCAACGCCTTCCCTTTCTCGTCACTTCCCGACCTACGGTTGGCCGAATTCTGCTCCGATCTTGGCGTGAAACTAGGATCTTCAAGTGGTCTATTCCTCAATTGACGGTGCAAGTCAACACTAATCCAATCCGGCTTTTCATGCTCTTCCTTATGATAAGCTCGATAAATCATTTGCCGTAAACGGGTCTTCATGGCATCTTCCCAAGCCTTCTTAACCCTTGCCTTGTCACGGGGATCGTAACTAACACGCCACTGTTCAATAAAAAATAAAGTTAGAAAATAAACTTTATTGTAAATAAATATAAAATAAATAAATAAAATACCTAGTATTAAATTAAATGACAATTGCTAATACCTCAAACCAATTCCACCAATCCTTCTTTAGAGTAGATGACGACGATTTCCAATTAGGAGCATGTTCTTTGTAGTTGCATCCAATATTATCCGATATCAAGCTCACAACTTTTTCATTTATGAACACAAAAAAAAGAATGACAAGATAATAAAATATATATATATATATATATATATATATATATATATATATATATATATATATATATATATAAATCGTTATAAAAATAATTAATTACGAAAAAATAACATACTTACCAAACGCCTTCTTGCTCAAGAGAATCAAGAGGAATTTTGTCAACTGCTGGTATTTCTTCATTCTCGTTTCCCTGTCCTTGGTTTCCTGCATTACTATTACTACCATGTCTTCGTCTCCTCGACGCCATAGAAACCAACTAAATTCTTCAACATTGTTAGAAATCAAATAATAGCAACCAAATAACAAATTAGCAATGTAAGAAATTGGGAAAGAAAGAAATCAAATAATCAAATAATAGCAACAAAATAAGAAATTGGCAAAGTAAGAAATCAAAGCTTCAAATAATAGCAACAAAATAAGAAATTGGCAAAGTAAGAAATCAAATAATCAAATAATAGCTACCAAATAAGAAATTGGCAAAGTAAGATTGAATGAAAACAAACTAGATTTCATTAAATTAAGCCATACGGCATCTACAACTAATAGTACCAACAAAGTAATAAGATTGAAAGAAAGGGTACAAAACATCTACAACTAATATAAATCCTAGACATCATCATCATCATCATCATCATCATCATCACTTAAATTAGTCTTTTCGTTGCTTTCAAAAAACGATTCTAAAAAATCCTCATCATCATCTTCTTCTAAATACTTCTTCAAAGCCTCCTCTCCTAACTCTTCCTCATCTTCCTCCTCTTGCATATCATCATTCTGTACTTGCATTTCATCTCCTTGAGTTTCTTCTTGTTCCTCCTCCACATTTTCATTCTCATCCTCTATTTCAATTATTGTCAATGTTGTATCACCATTATTAACATCTTCTTGAAAGATAGATTCATCAGTAGGAGCATCCACTTGTGATCTTGCCTTTATTTTAAAATCTGCTGACCACCGATCTTTATCTCTTTTGATGTTTGGATAAGGAGCATAGCAAACTTGTTCCACTTGATATGCTAATACAAATGGGTCATATTTTGGAAATTTTTTGCTCCGATTAACATCCACAAGTTTATATTCCTTATGTACTTGCATTCCTCTTTCTGAGTTATCTATCCAATTACATTTG
Source organism: Silene latifolia (assembly GCF_048544455.1). NCBI lineage: Eukaryota > Viridiplantae > Streptophyta > Magnoliopsida > Caryophyllales > Caryophyllaceae > Silene > Silene latifolia. The sequence continues at coordinate 271,846,432 of NC_133538.1, forward strand.
AATAAAATAACGTTGTAAGGGTTTTTCTACAAGATAAGACAACTCAACAACTTCATTTAGGGTTCCATAGTAGTCAGCTCCTTCTGTCGAACTCACACACACTCCATTGTTAATTGTAGACTTTTCCAAATCTTTCCCATCTATGAAAGCTCGAAATTTGTATCCATTGATGGAATAACGCTTCCATGTACTTACTTTTTTTGAAGGTCCATTTGCTAAGGCAACTACAACTGGATCTTTTAAATTATTTACCTAAAATTAATGATAATGAATCAATTATTTACCAAATAATAATATAATTTAAATAAGCATTATAGAATATATATTATTTACTTACTTGACCTCTAAGCCAGTTAGGGAATTTTGTTTCAAATTTATTCCAAATATCCTCGGCCATAGAAACCTCAGGATATTCTCTTTTGATGTAATCCTCAAACAACCTATTCAAAAATGCCGAATTAAGATTTGAATTAATTTTTGCATGTTTTACTTGAAACAACGTTTAAAATTTAAATTTTTTTCACCTACCTTTCCATACGTTTCAACTCATCAGAATCAGAATTAGATAAAACATAGAGGTGTGCACGTTCATATTCGTTATCTTCCAAAAATCTTTCACGACATTTTCCAGAAGTAGTGCCCTCATGATCTTGAAATAGTTCGGGCAAGGTAGAATACTTCGCCTTTTTCTGACCTATGTCAAGGTCTTTTGCCTTTGTGTCTATATGATCTTCAAAGTAAAAAGAACAAAAATTTGCTATTTCTTCAAGCAAATATGCGTTGCATAATGACCCTTGAACACGAGCTTTATTTCCAATTTTTTTTTCAGATGATTCAAGAACCTACAAAAAAATTGGTTAAGAATGAATGAAATTAAGTAATAACCTTAGAAGGCTTCGTAAAAGATATTGATATTACCTCTCAAAAGGATACATCCACCTATATTGCACAGGACCACCCACTTTCACTTCATATGGCAAATGAATTGGCAGATGTTCCATTGAGTTAAAAAATGAAGGTGGAAGTATTTTTTCCAATTTGCAGATTATCTCGACAATATTTTTCTCGAGACTTGTTATTTTTTCAATTTGTACTGATGAAGTGCACAAGTCTCTGAAAAATTGACTAATCTCAGTTATGGCATTCCACTCATTTTTAGGGAGAAGGTGTCTTAAAGCAACCGGTGAGAAACGCTCCATAAACACATGACAGTCATGGCTTTTCAAGCCATGTAGCTTCAACTCATTCATATCGACACATCTTCTCAAATCTGAAGCATAGCCGTCTGGAAACTTTAAATTACATATCCAATCACACAAGACTTTCTTCTGCTCTTTTTTCAAAACGACTGAATCCACCTTTCGCGACCTTGAACAAAGTTGTAAGATGTCTTTTTGTGCAGTTGGGTTCAAGGTTGTCTTGTCTTTTCTATCCATCACCGTGTGAATTAGTTGTTCGAAAAAAAATTTCTCAATATGCATGACATCAAGGTTATGTCGAATTAGTAGTGTGCTCCAATATGGAAGCTCCCAAAAAATACTTTGTTTCCACCACCCAATTTGTTTCGCTTTAACCGTCTTCAATTCATGGTCAGACGCATCCACGATTTTTGGTAAATCTTTCACACATTCCCACACTTGTTCGCCCGATAACCTCGTTCCAGCAACATCGTTCTCTATTCTTCCTTTTCGAAAGTGGACTTTATCCTTGCGAAAAGTATGATCAGTGTCTAAATATTGTCTATGACAATCAAACCAACTCCATTTTTCGCTATATCAAGCCAAGTCGATTTAGTCTTTTTTTCGTACAACATGGACATGCATTCTCACCAGCAGTTGACCAACCAGATAACATGCCATAAGCAGGAAAATCGTTGATCGTCCATAGGAGTGCGGCTCTTAAGTCGAAGTTTTGTTTCCTAGACACGTCATATGTAAACAATCCCGTGTCCCACAATTGCTTCAACTCGTGAATTAGAGGCTGTAAATAGACATCAAGGTTTTGTTTGGGACTCTTTGGTCCAGGAATAATTAATGTTAAGAACATAAATTGTCTTTTCATGCATAGCCAGGGTGGTAAATTGTAAGGTGTAAGCATCACCGGCCAGCATGAATATGTGTTCCCGAATGGCCCAAAAGCCGAGAAACCATCGGTGCAAAGTCCAAGTCTAACATTCCGAGGCTCAGATGCAAAAGAAGGATGAAGATGATCAAAATGTTTCCACGCCTCACTGTCACTTGGATGAGACATTGTCCCACTAACTCGGGGGTTTTCATAATGCCAACGCATTTGTTCCGCGAGGTTTTTGTGGCATAAATTCGTTGCAAACGTGGCCCTATTGGGAAATAATTTAAGAAATTTTCGGGGACCCTTTTGCCATTTGCATTCTTTGCACTTTTGTACCTAGCTCTACCACATTTTCTACACTTGTCGAGAAGAGCGTCATCCATCCAAAAAAGCATACATCCATTAAAACATGCATCTATCTTTTCATGAGGAAGTTGAAGAGCTTTGAGAACATTTTTGGTTTCATAGAAGTTACGCATCAAAATATGATCTTGAGGAAGAAGGTCTCCCATGAGTGACGTGAAACCATCTACACATTTATGGGCTAAGTTGTGTTCACATTTCAGAGCGACAAGCCTTGCAGCCATTTGTAGCAATGAGAGTCGACATCCCTCGTAGACAGGTTGCTCGGCACGTTTTAACATTTGAAAAAAGGCTAATACATTGGGATTTGGAGATTCATCAACCACCTCGGCATTAAGAGCTTCTTCCCTAATTTGATCAATGCTATCGCGCAACGCATCCTCTACCATATCCCTATAAGGATTGTCAGAGGGCATTGCGATTTCCTCTTCCTCAACGGGGTATTTCTCTCCGTGACACACCCAATCATAATAGTTGTCACAAAAACCCTTTAGACCAAGGTATTTTCGTACTTCTTGTTCAACTAAAAACTTTTTTTTTTTTATTTTTGCACTTACTACATGGACACCTAATTTCTTTATTTCTAATGAATTCGTCTTGTTGCTTAACATAATCAATGAATTTATTAACCCCTATTACGAATTCCTTCCTTAATTTTTTATTGGAATCCAACCTTTCATACATCCAGTTTCGTTCTAATCTCTTCATTGCAAATCTACATATATATTAGTAAATAAAAATTATTAATAAAAATGGTAAGAGCATTATTCATAAACTTTTCTTTGAATTTTTCATACAACAACAACAACCACAACAACAAAAACAACAACAACAACAACAACAACAACAACCACAACCTGCAAAAAAATACTTTCAGTACTGGGGTCCTTATCTCTCCAACCTAAACCCATCTTTGAATCTTTCATACCATTAGTAAATACCCAATTTTTTTTTCTTGATTGTAATGAGACAAAAATTCGGCGCAAAGACTTCCTTACCAGTTCTCCAAATACATTATTTAGAATGAATTCTCACTCTACATATGTATTCGAAGAACATTAAAGGAAATGTCAACCAAATTTTGTCTCATAACAATCAAGAAAAAATTGAGTATTTACCACCTAAATGGCATAAAAGATTCAAAGACAGTCCCAAAACGGGGACTATTCAAGAATTACACCTAATGTGTAATCCCTGAACGGGTACTAGGTCATAAATATATTAACAATCACAACACAAGCATAAGATGAATTAATATTTGTAAAAAAAATAAACATGACAACTAAACTACTTCTCTATTATTATGAGCAATAGATGAATTCAAAATTGCTTCAATGTCGAGTAGCCTCATTTTATTTAATTATTTACATCAAAATTTCACTACCATCAACTATAATCGATTTAAAAGAGCTTTGAAATACTTAGCTCACTTCATGCAAACCAAAAATATAATTCCCTAAAACATAATTAAGCATTATAAAATTGATTTAAACATCCTAAATTGGCTTTTAACTAAATTTCACTAAACTTAACAATCCTAAACATCCTAAATTGGCTTTCAACTAAACTAAACAATTCTAAATATCCTAAATTGGCTTTCAACTAAACTAAACAATCCTAATAATACTAAGCATCCTAAACTAATCATAATTAATCAAAACAATAACCATAAACCCTAATTAATCAAAAGTAAAATTAATTAAACAAACCTTATATTAATTAAGAGAAGGAGACAAAGGAAGGGAGGGGCGGCGACAGGAAGGAACGGCGGCGGCAGCACAGGGAGGCGGCGGCGGCTGGAAAAAAAAAAGAGAAAGGGGAAAGGAGAAGAAAGGGGAAAGAAGAAGAAAGGGGAAAAGGGAAAAGGGAAAGGAGAAATAGGAGTGATTTGGGAAGTAGGGTGGTGGTAGGAGTGGTGGTGGTGGGAGTTTTTGAGGGAGACGGATTTTTTGAGGGAGACGAATAATTGAAGAGTGATAATGAAGAAGGAGGATTTCGCTGCAGCCCGTATAAAGAATTCCTGCGACGGAATTTCCGTCGCAAAATTAAAATAATATTAAATTCTGCGACGGAAATTCCGTCGCAGGAATAAAAAAATATTTTTTTTTCCAGCCTGTTTAGACATGTACAGCTGGACACTTTAGAAAATCTGCGACGGAAATTCCGTCGCAGGAAAAATATTATTTTAATGCAGCGACGGAATTTCCGTCGCAGATTTTAATATTATTTTAATATAGCGACGGAAATTCCGTCGCAGACCTTCCCGCCATGTCAGAAAATTTGGCGGTATGGGAAAATAGGCTGCAACGGAAAGTCCGTCGCAAGTCCATCGCAGGTTATAAGGCCCGTCGCAACGGCCGTCGCAGGTTTAAATTTGCTACGGATTATTATTCCGTCGCAGCGTGTCCGTCGCATCGAGACGTTTTTTTTGTAGTGTGAGATAAATTACATCAGTACAAATATCATACAGTACTACTGTTAGTAAAGGAAGGTAGAACAATTTTTGCATAACACAAATAATTCAATACAATATGAAAAAATTTCCATGTCTACAAATACAATATCACAATATATCCAATACAATATCATAACATATCCAATACAATTTCACAACTAGTTTTATATTTAAGCCTATACATTATACAATATCACAATGCAATACAATATCACAGCTAGTTGCAATATCACAACATTTACAATACAATATCACAACTAGTTAAGTATTGGACAGTACACATAATACAATCTCACAATGCATTCGAAGATACGTTTTTCTCGTGTTCTTCATCTATTATCTGTGATATTACATCTAAACGCAAATTAAATGAACTAGACAAATTTTTCGAAGCAGTAATACACACAAACACGATCAATAATATGAAAGTAGATGAAAGTTAATCTATTTTATCAATTAATTCATGCGAATATTTTGCATGAAGATGTTAAAAGAATTGCACAATATTTCTGAACCCTAACATTAACATTTTTCGGATCTTACCCAAATTATATCCATGTCTATGTTATTAAAACATCTAAACAAAGATTCAGACAAAATATATTGAATAGTTAAACCAATTGATCAATTGTAAAATATACCTAAAATGGAAAATCGGAAGAATTTAGGGCAAAAATTGTACCTGAATTCAAAGAAAAATGCGATGATATGCAACAACGATTCGTATTCCTTCATAATCTTGATTGATTCACCAATTTAGTCAGTATTTTCCTTCGATTTTTCTTCAATTTTTAGAGAGAGAAAGTTGTAGTAGAAAATGAAATATCAATCGACTAATTTTATGTTTGAGGTGTCGCGCGTTTTTGTCTTTTTGGTTTGATTTTTTGCGCATGGTATTGTGTTGAATAAAGTGTGTTATCTCATACCGTCCTCAATCCTCAAATATATAGCCGTCCTCACGGTGTGTATATATATATATATATATATATATATATATATATATATATATATATATATATATATATATATATATATATATATATATATATATATATATATATATATATATATATTTATATGACACTTCTTTGTCGTAACTCTATCAAAAATAAACCAACTGGTCCCTAATAAATGCAGTACAGGCAGTCGGGTATTGAATCCACATGGAGATGGGAAAATGTATGCTAAACTAGTCTGTCTAAGTAACCGTTCTTGGGGTTTTTGGATTGTTTATTCTTAACTACGGAGATGTAAAGGGAAGAGAACAAAAGAAGAAAAACAGATAAACTTTAAAGAGATTAACAAAGGAGAGAAACAGCTAGGACAGTCGGTTCACCATGGCTTTCTAGAAGTCCAATATAAGGTCATAGGTCAGCATAAACTCGGTCTGCAGGGTAATGAAAAGGTCCTCTCGGTCCACTCTTCGCCATAAAAAAATACTAGCTTTGCTTTCACCCTCACTAGCATGCCCTAATGTTCATTGCAGGTCTTACCCCTTCCAATCTCTCGATCTAGGTCAAGGTTTAACAATATTAACTAGCCAAATGCGTTGACTCAAACAGCTAATTACAATTATATGCAATGATAACAATACAAACCTAATTTACAGCAAACCCTAATCACTTATTCATGATTCCTTAATTACCATGGCTCCCCTATGTCCTAACAAAAGAGTTTAGCTATAGATAATTGATATTGGGAGAATAATAACAATAACCATAGCAATTGAATTAAACATCATAAATAAATTGCTAACAAAGACAAGAAAAAGAGTAAAGAGAGAATATTCAAAGAACAAGAAATAAAGATGAAATAATAAAATAGTGAAAGAATTAAGGATTAGAAATACCGATTACAGAGAAGTTTTAAAACAATGGAGAGTTAGGTCTCAAGAGTAGAGTTCTAAGAGAAAGAATGAGAGAGAGGAAAGGAAGAGATCCCCCATGACTGCCGTCACTTCTCCTATTTATTCCTACTTACCATAGAATATCCGAAAATTAACTAATGATTACATATCAGACTAAACTTCTCGATCGAGTAGAAAAAAACTACTTGATCGAGAACAAAACTCAACAATCCTCTCGATCGAGTAACACAAGTACTCGATCTAGGACTACAACAAACACCCATCTCGATCGAGCTCAGCAACAACTCGATCGAGGATCTTTAGTAGCATAAAGCATTCGATCGACCAGTTTCAGCAGCCATCCTGGTCGATCGAGCTGTATTAGCATGGATGAACTCTTTAACACCTACCGAAGCTAGTTCACGCATCTCTAAGTGACAGATTCCAAGCTCCGATTCTTCTTTCTCCAAAATGCATGCGGATGGGGCAAGTTTAGGCTCGATTATGCTCCTTCCGGCTCATTCCTGCAATTAATACAAGATAGACCAAAGTAGAATATTCGGGGGTTTTTGTAGCTAATCTCTACATAAAAAACACAGAAATTTACCGTACTATCCCTCGACCTTAGCATCTTTCAGATGTCCCGGATAACGAATTTCGGTAACAATAAGTGGGTCTGCGACCTTCTCTTTACCTTTGTCTAAACGTGGCATCTCCGCAGTAGAGGAAGATGACCCAACATCAAGTTTAGACGTCAAAACAGCATCTTCGCTGCTATATGTACTCGATCGAGTATAATCTTCACTCGATCGAGAGCTTTTGTCATGGGAATCACTCGATCGAAGAACATGATCCTCTCGATCGAGAACTTCAGTTTGGGCACCATTTGATCGAGAGCCAAGATCACTCGATCGAGTACTGTCAGAGGAGAAACCACTCGATTGAGGGCCAGATTCACTCGATCGAGTAGTTGGCCGATGTTCAGCAGCTACGTCTTCAATTAGTTCCTCTAAAACAGATTCCGGAATTTCATCAACAATTATATCATCAATTTTCGGCATTTTTGGTCCATCATAAGTAAGACCACTTCGGAGATTGATTGCATTAAGAAAGTCACAAGGAGATAAGCGATTCACTTGATTTATTTGCTCGGATGTAAGTCGCGCGACTTGGTCTTGCAACTTTTCTATAGAATTTTCAGCTCTGTCTGAGTTTCTCTCGAGTTGAACCACTAGGGATAGCACCAAATATTTTAACTCCGCAATTGCTACATTTGTAGAAGGTGAATCGACTTGTTGCGGCTTCCAATTAGGAGGACTTGAAGTACTTAGCGTGGTTAAGTCTTCATAAAGTTTAGAGAACGAAACTCCTTGCTTATATTGTTGGTAAGCGCGAACTCGTTCTACATCCACCATACAAGTAATAGGATCGTCTCCTTCGGTACCGCATTTGCCACAAATCACCTCTTGCTCAATCATAGCATGAACTTGCTCATGTTCACTTGTAATTTGTAGAATCTCCGAATTGTCATACTTCTCATCAAGAATTTCCACTCCAGCAATAAAAGAGTCACCTGCTCTTTCATTCACTCGTCTGCCTCCTCTGGGATTTCCATATCCAGCTACTTGAATGGCCATATTTTCAATAATATGCCATCCCTTATCATCTCCAACATTTTTCTGGAACCTCCATTTTGCTGTGTTATCCAATATAGCTCTTTAATCAGCATACAACCCATTGTAAAATTGGGTGCATAAGAACCACCGTTGGAAACCATGATGGGGCACAGAACAAACAAGTTTCTTGAACCTAGTCCAAGCTCCATTCAGATCTTCGGTAGGAAGTTGTGTGAATGTACGCTCTAATTGCATTAGTGCGCTGTGGTGGAAAATAACTTCTATAAAAGGCCAAGGCTAGGGAATTCCAGTTAGTCACATCAGCAGCTTCCCTATCCAGATCTCTCAACCATTCCCGGGCGTCATCAGTCAAAGAAAAAGGAAAAAGGGCTCCCTTGACCCTATCCCGTGTCACCCCAGCAGCTAAAGGAAAAGTGGAGCAATATTCAGTAAACAGCTCCATGTGCTTACACGGATCTTCGCCAGCTGCTCCCTTGAAGAGATTCCTCTCAACCAACTGAATGCAGGCCGGATGAATCCCAAAGATGCCCGAATCTGTAGTAGGTAGCAAGAAACCTTTGGGCAGAGAACCTACCGTAGGTTCTGAGTGACTGGCAATGTTCGGCATCTTAGCAAAATGAAGTAGTAAGGATAACAGATATAACGGTGTCCTCTTCTAGGACAGATTACCTGCAATACAATTACAGCACTAGATAAAATATGAGATCAATCTCAAGGAATAAATTCCTTGAGACGAGAGACAAACTTAAATTAAAACAACAATGTGACACCTTCATTCATTGCAGAAAAGTAAACACGTAATTCTAGATAAAAACTGCATGGATATGTTTGTAATAGGTTCATTTGGTTAAAAACCTGTAATTTTTAAAACCGAAAACGAAACCTGAACCTGTTATAAAAATATCCAAATGGGAAGGTGTCAAACATGCAAGGTCTAAAATAAATCTCATAAATAAAACATCGCTAAAGTCGCGAAACAAAGTTATACAACCCAAATATGAAAAAGGGAGACATATGTCCCTAAAAAGTATATAACATAAAAAGTATTTAATGGTCACAATAAAATAAAGCCAATCTAGGTCCCAAGGTTACTTTGCTCGCTAGCTCGTCCATGAACCCCATATAAGCATCACCATACCTGTCGATCGCATTTTATACAAATACGAAAGCCAGAGTCAGTGGGGAGTAATTCCGAGTTCTCCTAGCCACGAAATGTCATAATTAATATAACATGTAAACATAAAAATATGAATATGAATAACACATAGCCTTAGCATATAGATGCTAGACAATCGTGCCTATCATGTGAACAACAATATAACAACACATAGTCCTAGCATGTGAATACTAGACCGACTCAAACTACACTATCAGGTGAATCACATAACATCCAGGAATCCAAACTCTATCAACCATAGCCGACTTGCATCTCACCTTCTATGATTCATAGAAACATCAAACAAGAAAGGACAATATATCTAGAGACAGGCATAAGTTCCTAGTACCGTCAATAGCCACTCAGAATCCTCGAGTCTATACCACGAGGTAATGTAAACACCCTAGTCCTAAACTGCGCCAGACCTAGCGACATGCGGAAAACTACCGCTTCCAAGACCCATGATAACAACACATGAGTACCCCTAAGGAGTCCACCAAAGGGTTGGCTAGTACTTAAGCTGACTACATACTTCTAAGAGTACGTCAGGAAGTCATGCCTTAACTTGAATATAAACCCACCAAGCTAAGACACAAAGGCTATTAAGCGATGAACATATACTCGTCAAAGACTATAATGGCCTATCTATGACGAAGGCCGAGATACTCACCTAGGACCTAGTCCCAACTTGAATACTTTAGCCCACACCACACAAGACAAGTAGGACACCCACTTAACCATAAGAGGGGCAAAGAGTCCAAACTTGCACACACAAATGATCATACACACCATATCATATGAAAGGCTACGCAAGAGCATATTCAGCTGACAAACCAACGATATCTCCAATATCAATAATAATCCAAATTCCAGCTAACCAACAGTACCATAATCCATGAGAACAAGCTAAAATGGCAAAGAGGCGACAAGACTCAAGCATAAGGCATCCAAAGCATCCAACATTCAACATGTGAAATGATAATTACAAATATCAAGGCATAACATAAAACATCCAATAACAACCAATCTCACCTCAAAGACAAACCCTCGACCCGAGTCCCGCGACGGGTCATTGGTCAAATCGAGGCTGACCGGTTTAAACCTAGTTTGACCAAAATCATTCGGTCAAACTGGCCCAGCTCAGAGTCTTGGCTTATTTTGGCCCAAATCACAACACACATTACAATATCATTTTCATGCAATATTCCAATTTCTATCATGTGAACACTATCAACATAAAGAAATCATTCCAACTTACAAAATAACTAATTCCACAAAATTCTCGCATAATAAAATAGCATAAATAACCGTCTCACACAAGGGTAAACTTTTCTATAAATTTTAATCGATAAAACGACGCCATTTACTCATACGGACTCCGAATTGAGTGATTCAAGTGGCTAAACCACCAAATTTTTCGATGCCGTTCAATCTGTCATATTTTTGGAAACATTGGAAACCGTCTCGCTCCGGTACTGACGCGTTCCAGCCAAAACACGGAGTTGTCACAACACATAATTTCTCATCCAAATTTGTTCCAAACAATAATATACAAATGGGTAACATAAATTAAACATAAGCATACTCATCTTACTCCATTCATTCATTTATCAACAAGATCGTCTCAAACAACAACAAATAACAACAAACGCCAAACAACAACAAACAACAAATACAACTACTAATGTGACATTAATTCGTCGAGTAACTCGGAATAATTACCTTAAGCTAGCAAAGAGACAAGTAATAACTTGAGAAAGCTTCTAAAACCCAAAATTATGCATCATCTTCCACAATATATGAGTCTCCTAACTCATCTTCATATTCTTCACCTATAAGAACAACAAAAACACAATTATTAAGCTTAAATTCGAAAACCCTAAAAGATGAGTCTTAAAACAAAATTGGGGAAAATGAAAATAAAACTTACTTGTAGATGAGGACTGAAGAGAGGATTTCAAATATATAATTTTTATGAGATTTGGTGGAGAAATGAAGGATTTATGGTGGATTTAGGGATTGTAAGGAGGATTTTTGAGATGAATTTGGTGTTTGGTGAAAGGAAGAGAGAGAGAGTGAATTATGGAGGAAATGAAAATTGAAAGAGGGGACAATGGAGGGTAGGTGGCCATCCAAAAGGTATGAAGAGATGGGTCATTTGTTTACGTTTTGGGGTTTGCTTCGACAGTAATTAGAAATATTCGTCAAACGCGATTTCCGAGAATATTAAAGTTCTTAAACACGATTTTACTAAAAGATTAGGTACTCATATGCCCAATATCCAAACTCGTTTACCCAACGACCGTAAGAAATGGGAAAATCCCAATTTTACGACTTTTATCCGAAATCTATTTTATCAAAGGAAAAGGTTTAAATATAGTTTAAATCACTTTTAAACATTTCTAAACTATCAAAAATAATTACATTTCTTCAAAATAAAATTAGATTATATTTTATCAAATAAATTTTATTTCAAATAAATTAATATTAAATTAAAATAGATTAAAATATTACTTTTAAAATATAATCAAGGTCTTCCCATTTACGGGGTGTTACAATCATCCCTCCTTTTAAGAAGTTTCATTCCCGAAACTTAGAAGAAGGAACATTGTATATAGGTAGATCTATCTCTTTAAAATCAAGTATACAAAATCTTCAAAATATGAACGTATGAAATATAAGTGTCTTTTCAATGGAACGGAATATCCTCGTCGGCCGTTCAAGAACATCTACATTCCAAATCCAAGACATAAAAGTATATATTTTTACACCAACCAATGAGTAAACCAATTATCGGACGTCTCCAATAACGAGCTTTACCACTCATTGACGTTAAAACCAGTGGAAAACATTAAAACATTTTCAAAAAAATTTAGTTCGAAACTCTTCAATAAGGATAATGACTCCACTAATCATGACTAAACTCTAACTACGGCTCTTATACAACTAAACAATGACTACTAATGCGGAGAATATTCCAGGGAAGGAGAGGAAACTCGAAAGGATAGCTAAAACTCACAAGAATTAGATAAAGGAAAGAGAATTACTTCACGAGAAAAGTTCGGGATATTTAGCTAACATAGAAGATACAGGCTCCCAAGTTTCTTCTTCGACATTTCCACAACGCCAAAGGATACGAACTAGGGGCACCACCTTGTTTCTAAGTTGCTTGTTTGCCCTTTCGAGGATTCAGATCGGCCTTTCTTCCAAAGCCAAGTTAGGTTCCAAATCTGGGATTTCTTCTTGAATAACATGGCTCGGATCACTAATGTACTTCCTCAACTGAGATACATGGAAGACATTATGAACCTTGCTCAAATTCGGGGGCAACTCTAAACGGTAAGCAACGGGACCAATCTTCTCAAGCACATTGAAATGTCCAATGTATTTGGGACTCAGCTTTCCTTTCTCACCAAACCGTTTCACCCCTTTCATAGGTGATACCTTAAGGAACACTCGATCATCAACCTCAAAGGTAAGTGGTCGACGACGGACATCGGCATAAGATTTATGTCGGTCTTGAGCGGTTTTCATACGCTCTAAAATGGTCTGAACCTGATTGATGGTGTCAGTCACCAAATCGGGTCCCAACACATGAGCATCTTGGACTTGATCCCAACAGACCGGACTACGACACTTCCTACCATACAAAGCTTCATAAGGTGACATCTTGATAGAAGTATGATAGTTATTGTTGTAGGAGAATTCAACAAGAGGTAAGCACTTCTCCCAAGAAGTGTGGAAGTCTAAAGCACAAGCACGGAGGAGGTCCTCTAAAGTCTGGATAGTCCTCTCAGTCTGTCCATCTGTAGCGGCATGAAAAGCGGTACTCATCAGTAGCTTACTACCCATGGCTTCTTGCAAAGCAGTCCAGAAACGGGAACAGAATCTCGGGTCACGATCTGAAACTATATCCTTAGGCACTCCATGGTAGCGTACTATCTCCTTCACGTAGGCACCAGCTAGGACATCTAATCTCCATGTCTCCTTGATAGGTATAAACCTAGCACATTTGGTCAATCGATCTACAACCACCCAAACCGCATCTTTTCCGCTAGCAGTCTTAGGTAAAGCCATCACAAAGTCCATGGAGATGGACTCCCATTTCCAAAAGGGGAACATCCAAAGGTTGTAGCAAACCCCGGGTTTCTGATGCTCAATCTTCACTTTCTGACAGGTAAGACACTTGCTAACATACTCTAGTACATCAATCTTCATCCTAGGCCACCAAAACTGTAATCTCAAGTCTTTATACATCTTGTCACCAACAGGATGAATAGAGTAAGGAGAAAGGTGAGCTTCATCAAGGATCTTCTTCCTCAACTCGGCTACTCTTGGAACATACATCCTACCTTGGTAACGAAGGTATCCATCACTATCCACCACACAATCCTTAGCTTGCCCAAGTTGGATTTTTGCTTGAATGGACTTGAAAGTAGCATCCTCAGGTAGGCAAGTACGGATCCTGATCCGACGACGGTAAAAGTCGGGTTCTGCACTCAAGCCACTAAGATAGTCAAAGCCCTTCCCAACAAGGCTTATCCCTAACTTTTGAAATTCCGTGGTAAGTTCATCAGGTAACACACAGATAGTGCTCAAAGAGTGACTAGTCTTCCTACTCAAAGCATCGGCCACCACATTTGCTTTCCCTTCATGATAAATCAACTCGACATCATAATCATTCACCAACTCTAGCCATCTTCTTTGCCTCATATTCAATTCTTTCTGGGTAAAGATACACCTCAAACTCTTATGATCGGTATAAATGCAGCAATGAACTCCAATAAGGTAATGCCTCCATGTCTTAAAGGCATGTACCACGGCGGCTAATTCAAGATCATGAGCAAGATGAAGCGAGGAAAGGAGGTATGAACGGTAACGCTTATGGTCAAACAAGAAAGGAGATTAGACAACAAGGAAACGCCAGGTACTCAAATCTCAAACAACAACATCAACCTAAGCGGTTCCGAAAACTTCTTAGCAACAAAACTTATAACCACATCACTCCCAAGGATTTTCTCAAAACGCTCATGTTACTTCATCCTAATCTATTCCCGAAACAGGTACTCCACTATAAGTGTGATTTCGCCACTCCAAATCCTCAAACATCCACAAACAACTTCTACAAGATCAAGGTCAAAGTTCCAACAAAGCTATACTCAAATCCAACTAGTGTCAACCATGGGTTTCTCAAAATAGTAAAATCCTCAATCAAAGATCCGAATACCAAGCTATAAATTCCCAGAAAGGGTTCCTCAAATATTCCACCATTCAATTCCATTTTAAAATCAAGTACCAAGGACTAGTATTCCAAGACATGTCTCACTACACTTCCCAAGGCTCTCAAATCCCAAACCTAAACAACAAAGCCAAGTTCTATAGCCTTAGTAGCAAACGCAACTCACACTTGACAACACAAAATCCACCAATCAAGAATACTCACTTTATTAAGGATCTAGGTCTAAGAATCATTAAGTATGTCTCATCACACTACCTAGGTCTTTCTAACATCACAACCTCTCAAAACCAGGGTTATGGGTTAACCACAAACAATCTCCTCAAAAGTCAAATTATTCAACCAAGGCCAACATTCCTCAAAAGAAAGAGTACTATAAAAAGGCGTTATGGGAAGATAAGCAAGGAACAAAACACAAGTTGGGAGGGTACAAGAGTCACTCCTAAGGAAAGAAAAGAGACTTTAGAAGAAGAAGCAAGCATTACGAAGTAAAGAGTAAGGCAAGGTACACAAAGATGGAGGGATAACTTCGAGGAAGAAGAAGCATTCTTCACAAGTTGAACAAATCTCCAATGCCCGACGATAGGCACCAAATCTTGATCACGACACGGGTAAGCTCACGGTCATTGATCCAAGGGTACAAAAATGATTGACAATCAACAAACATGTTAGAACTTAACAAAGAGCAAACACACTACTGACTGCCACCTAAGGTCCTTAAGTCTACCCATCCTACCCATCTCTCAAGTTTATTATTTTAAGGTCAAGTTATTTATATCGGGGATGCACAAACGTGCGTTGGGAGCAAATATGCTCTGATACCTACTGTGACACCCTCATTCATTGCGGAAAAGTAAACACATAATTCTAGATAAAACCTGCATGGATATGTTTGTAATAGGTTCATTTGGTTAAAAACCTGTAATTTTTAAAACCGAAAACGAAACCTGAACCTGTTATAAAAATATCCAAATGGGAAGGTGTCAAACATGCAAGGTCTAAAATAAATCTCATAAATAAAACATCGCTAAAGTCGCGAAACAAAGTTATACAACCCAAATATGAAAAAGGGAGACATATGTCCCTAAAAAGTATATAACATAAAAAGTATTTAATGGTCACAATAAAATAAAGCCAATCTAGGTCCCAAGGTTACTTTGCTCGCTAGCTCGTCCATGAACCCCATATAAGCATCACCATACCTGTCGATCGCATTTTATACAAATACGAAAGCCAGAGTCAGTGGGGAGTAATTCCGAGTTCTCCTAGCCACGAAATGTCATAATTAATATAACATGTAAACATAAAAATATGAATATGAATAACACATAGCCTTAGCATATAGATGCTAGACAATCGTGCTTATCATGTGAACAACAATATAACAACACATAGTCCTAGCATGTGAATACTAGACCGACTCAAACTACACTATCAGGTGAATCACATAACATCCAGGAATCCAAACTCTATCAACCATAGCCGACTTGCATCTCACCTTCTATGATTCATAGAATCATCAAACAAGAAAGGACAATATATCTAGAGACAGGCATAAGTTTCTAGTACCGTCAATAGTCACTCTGTAACTCGAGTCTATACCACGAGGTAATGTAAACACCCTAGTCCTAAACCTGCGCAGACCTAGCGACATGCGGAAAACTACCGCTTCCAAGACCCATGATAACAACACATGAGTACCCCTAAGGAGTCCACCAAAGGGTTGGCTAGTACTTAAGCTGACTACATACTTCTAAGAGTACGTTAGGAAGTCATGCCTTAACTTGAATATAAACCCACCAAGCTAAGACACAAAGGCTATTAAGCGATGAACATATACTCGTCAAAGACTATAATGGCCTATCTATGACGAAGGCCGAGATACTCACCTAGGACCTAGTCCCAACTTGAATACTTTAGCCCAGACCACACAAGACAAGTAGGACACCCACTTAACCATAAGAGGGGCAAAGAGTCCAAACTTGCACACACAAATGATCATACACACCCTATCATATGAAAGGCTACGCAAGAGCATATTCAGCTGACAAACCAACGATATCTCCAATATCAATAATAATCCAAATTCCAGCTAACCAACAGTACCATAATCCATGAGAACAAGCTAAAATGGCAAAGAGGCGACAAGACTCAAGCATAAGGCATCCAAAGCATCCAACATTCAACATGTGAAATGATAATTACAAATATCAAGCCATAACATAAAACATCCAATAACAACCAATCTCACCTCAAAGACAAACCCTCGACCCGAGTCCCGCGACGGGTCATTGGTCAAATCGAGGCTGACCGGTTTAAACCTAGTTTGACCAAAATCATTCGGTCAAACTGGCCCAGCTCAGAGTCTTGGCTCATTTTGGCCCAAATCACAACACACATTACAATATCATTCTTATGCAATATTCCAATTTCTATCATGTGAACACTATCAACATAAAGAAATCATTCCAACTTACAAAATAACTAATTCCACAAAATTCTCGCATAATAAAATAGCATAAATAACCGTCTCACACAAGGGTAAACTTTTCTATAAATTTTAATCGATAAAACGACGCCATTTACTCATACGGACTCCGAATTGAGTGATTCAAGTGGCTAAACCACCTAATTTTTCGATGCCGTTCAATCTGCCATATTTTTGGAAACATTGGAAACCGTCTCGCTCCGGTACTGACGCGTTCCAGCCAAAACACGGAGTTGTCACAACACATAATTTCTCATCCAAATTTGTTCCAAACAATAATATACAAATGGGTAACATAAATTAAACATAAGCATACTCATCTTACTCCATTCATTCATTTATCAACAAGATCGTCTCAAACAACAACAAATAACAACAAACGCCAAACAACAACAAACAACAAATACAACTACTAATGTGACATTAATTCGTCGAGTAACTCGGAATAATTACCTTAAGCTAGCAAAGAGACAAGTAATAACTTGAGAAAGCTTCTAAAACCCAAAAGTATGCATCATCTTCCACAATATATGAGTCTCCTAACTCATCTTCATATTCTTCACCTATAAGAACAACAAAAACACAATTATTAAGCTTAAATTCGAAAACCCTAAAAGATGAGTCTTAAAACAAAATTGGGGAAAATGAAAATAAAACTTACTTGTAGATGAGGACTGAAGAGAGGATTTCAAATATATAATTTTTATGAGATTTGGTGGAGAAATGAAGGATTTATGGTGGATTTAGGGATTGTAAGGAGGATTTTTGAGATGAATTTGGTGTTTGGTGAAATGAAGAGAGAGAGAGTGAATTATGGAGGAAATGAAAATTGAAAGAGGGGACAATGGAGGGTAGGTGGCCATCCAAAAGGCATGAAGAGATGGGTCATTTGTTTACGTTTTGGGGTTTGCTTCGACAGTAATTAGAAATATTCGTCAAACGCGATTTCCGAGAATATTAAAGTTCTTAAACATGATTTTACTAAAAGATTAGGTACTCATATGCCCAATATCCAAACTCGTTTACCCAACGACCGTAAGAAATGGGAAAATCCCAATTTTACGACTTTTATCCGAAATCTATTTTATCAAAGGAAAAGGTTTAAATATAGTTTAAATCACTTTTAAACATTTCTAAACTATCAAAAATAATTACATTTCTTCAAAATAAAATTAGATTATATTTTATCAAATAAATTTTATTTCAAATAAATTAATATTAAATTAAAATAGATTAAAATATTACTTTTAAAATATAATAAAGGTCTTCCCATTTACGGGGTGTTACAATCATCCCTCCTTTTAAGAAGTTTCATTCCCGAAACTTAGAAGAAGGAACATTGTATATAGGTAGGTCTATCTCTTTAAAATCAAGTATACAAAATCTTCAAAATATGAACGTATGAAATATAAGTGTCTTTTCAATGGAACGGAATATCCTCGTCGGCCGTTCAAGAACATCTACATTCCAAATCCAAGACATAAAAGTATATATTTTTACACCAACAAATGAGTAAACCAATTATCGGACGTCTCCAATAACGAGCTTTACCACTCATTGACGTTAAAACCAGTGGAAAACATTAAAACATTTTCAAAAAAATTTAGTTCGAAACTCTTCAATAAGGATAATGACTCCACTAATCATGACTAAACTCTAACTACGGCTCTTATACAACTAAACAATGACTACTAATGCGGAGAATATTCCAGGGAAGGAGAGGAAAACTCGAATGGATAGCTAAAACTCACAAGAATTAGATAAAGGAAAGAGAATTACTTCACGAGAAAAGTTCGGGATATTTAGCTAACATAGAAGATACAGGCTCCCAAGTTTCTTCTTCGACATTTCCACAACGCCAAAGGATACGAACTAGGGGTACCACCTTGTTTCTAAGTTGCTTGTTTGCCCTTTCGAGGATTCAGATCGGCCTTTCTTCCAAAGCCAAGTTAGGTTCCAAATCTGGGATTTCTTCTTGAATAACATGGCTCGGATCACTAATGTACTTCCTCAACTGAGATACATGGAAGACATTATGAACCTTGCTCAAATTCGGGGGCAACTCTAAACGGTAAGCAACGGGACCAATCTTCTCAAGCACATTGAAATGTCCAATGTATTTGGGACTCAGCTTTCCTTTCTCACCAAACCGTTTCACCCCTTTCATAGGTGATACCTTAAGGAACACTCGATCATCAACCTCAAAGGTAAGTGGTCGACGACGGACATCGGCATAAGATTTATGTCGGTCTTGAGCGGTTTTCATACGCTCTAAAATGGTCTGAACCTGATTGATGGTGTCAGTCACCAAATCGGGTCCCAACACATGAGCATCTTGGACTTGATCCCAACAGACCGGACTACGACACTTCCTACCATACAAAGCTTCATAAGGTGACATCTTGATAGAAGTATGATAGTTATTGTTGTAGGAGAATTCAACAAGAGGTAAGCACTTCTCCCAAGAAGTGTGGAAGTCTAAAGCACAAGCACGGAGGAGGTCCTCTAAAGTCCGGATAGTCCTCTCGGTCGTCCATCCGTAGCGGCATGAAAAGCGGTACTCATCGGTAGCTTACTACCCATGGCTTCTTGCAAAGCGAGTCTTAAACGGGAAAGAATCTCGGGTCACGATCCGAAACTATATCCTTAGGCACTCCATGGTAGCGTACTATCTCCTTCACGTAGGCACCAGCTAGGACATCTAATCTCCATGTCTCCTTGATAGGTATAAACCTAGCACATTTGGTCAATCGATCTACAACCACCCAAACCGCATCTTTTCCGCTAGCAGGCTTAGGTAAAGCCATCACAAAGTCCATGGAGATGGACTCCCATTTCCAAAAGGGAACATCCAAAGGTTGTAGCAAACCCCCGGGTTTCTGATGCTCAATCTTCACTTTCTGACAGGTAAGACACTTGCTAACATACTCTAGTACATCAATCTTCATCCTAGGCCACCAAAACTGTAATCTCAAGTCTTTATACATCTTGTCACCAACAGGATGAATAGAGTAAGGAGAAAGGTGAGCTTCATCAAGGATCTTCTTCCTCAACTCGGCTACTCTTGGAACATACATCCTACCTTGGTAACGAAGGTATCCATCACTATCCACCACACAATCCTTAGCTTGCCCAAGTTGGATTTTTGGTTGAATGGACTTGAAAGTAGCATCCTCAGGTAGGCAAGTACGGATCTGACGGTAAAAGTCGGGTTCTGCACTCAAGCCACTAAGATAGTCAAAGCCCTTCCCAACAAGGCTTATCCCTAACTTTTGAAATTCCGTGGTAAGTTCATCAGGTAACACACAGATAGTGCTCAAAGAGTGACTAGTCTTCCTACTCAAAGCATCGGCCACCACATTTGCTTTCCCTTCATGATAAATCAACTCGACATCATAATCATTCACCAACTCTAGCCATCTTCTTTGCCTCATATTCAATTCTTTCTGGGTAAAGATACACCTCAAACTCTTATGATCGGTATAAATGCAGCAATGAACTCCAATAAGGTAATGCCTCCATGTCTTCAAGGCATGTACCACGGCGGCTAATTCAAGATCATGAGCAAGATGAAGCGAGGAAAGGAGGTATGAACGGTAACGCTTATGGTCAAAGAAGAAAGGAGATTAGACAACAAGGAAACGCCAGGTACTCAAATCTCAAACAACAACATCAACCTAAGCGGTTCCGAAAACTTCTTAGCAACAAAACTTATAACCACATCACTCCCAAGGATTTTCTCAAAACGCTCATGTTACTTCATCCTAATCTATTCCCTGAAACAGGGTACTCCACTATAAGTGTGATTTCGCCACTCCAAATCCTCAAACATCCACAAACAACTTCTACAAGATCAAGGTCAAAGTTCCAACAAAGCTATACTCAAATCCAACTAGTGTCAACCATGGGTTTCTAAAAATAGTAAAATCCTCAATCAAAGATCCGAATACCAAGCTATAAATTCCCAGAAAGGGTTCCTCAAATATTCCACCATTCAATTCCATTTTAAAATCAAGTACCAAGGACTAGTATTCCAAGACATGTCTCACTACACTTCCCAAGGCTCTCAAATCCCAAACCTAAACAACAAAGCCAAGTTCTATAGCCTTAGTAGCAAACGCAACTCATACTTGACAACACAAAATCCACCAATCAAGAATACTCACTTTATTAAGGATCTAGGCCTAAGAATCATTAAGTATGTCTCATCACACTACCTAGGTCTTTCTAACATCACAACCTCTCAAAACCAGGGTTATGGGTTAACCACAAACAATCTCCTCAAAAGTCAAATTATTCAACCAAGGCCAACATTCCTCAAAAGAAAGAGTACTATAAAAAGGCGTTATGGGAAGATAAGCAAGGAACAAAACACAAGTTGGGAGGGTACAAGAGTCACTCCTAAGGAAAGAAAAGAGACTTTAGAAGAAGAAGCAAGCATTACGAAGTAAAGAGTAAGGCAAGGTACACAAAGATGGAGGGATAACTTCGAGGAAGAAGAAGCATTCTTCACAAGTTGAACAAATCTCCAATGCCCGACGATAGGCACCAAATCTTGATCACGACACGGGTAAGCTCACAGTCATTGATCCAAGGGTACCAAAAATGATTGACAATCAACAAACATGTTAGAACTTTACAAAGAGCAAACACACTACAGACTGCCACCTAAGGTCCTTAAGTCTACCCATCCTACCCATCTCTCAAGTTTATTATTTTAAGGTCAAGTTATTTATATCGGGGATGCACAAATGTGCGTCGGGAGCAAATATGCTCTGATACCTACTGTGACACCCTCATTCATTGCGGAAAAGTAAACACATAATTCTAGATAAAACCTGCATGGATATGTTTGTAATAGGTTCATTTGGTTAAAAACCTGTAATTTTTAAAACCGAAAACGAAACCTGAACCTGTTATAAAAATATCCAAATGGGAAGGTGTCAAACATGCAAGGTCTAAAATAAATCTCATAAATAAAACATCGCTAAAGTCATGAAACAAAGTTATACAACCCAAATATGAAAAAGGGAGACATATGTCCCTAAAAAGTATATAACATAAAAAGTATTTAATGGTCACAATAAAATAAAGCCAATCTAGGTCCCAAGGTTACTTTGCTCGCTAGCTCGTCCATGAACCCCATATAAGCATCACCATACCTGTCGATCGCATTTTATACAAATACGAAAGCCAGAGTCAGTGGGGAGTAATTCCGAGTTCTCCTAGCCACGAAATGTCATAATTAATATAACATGTAAACATAAAAATATGAATATGAATAACACATAGCCTTAGCATATAGATGCTAGACAATCGTGCTTATCATGTGAACAACAATATAACAACACATAGTCCTAGCATGTGAATACTAGACCGACTCAAACTACACTATCAGGTGAATCACATAACATCCAGGAATCCAAACTCTATCAACCATAGCCGACTTGCATCTCACCTTCTATGATTCATAGAATCATCAAACAAGAAAGGACAATATATCTAGAGATAGGCATAAGTTCCTAGTACCGTCAATAGTCACTCTATAACTCGAGTCTATACCACGAGGTAATGTAAACACCCTAGTCCTAAACCTGCGCAGACCTAGCGACATGCGGAAAACTACCGCTTCCAAGACCCATGATAACAACACATGAGTACCCCTAAGGAGTCCACCAAAGGGTTGGCTAGTACTTAAGCTGACTACATACTTCTAAGAGTACGTTAGGATGTCATGCCTTAACTTGAATATAAACCCACCAAGCTAAGACACAAAGGCTATTAAGCGATGAACATATACTCGTCAAAGACTATAATGGCCTATCTATGACGAAGGCCGAGATACTCACCTAGGACCTAGTCCCAACTTGAATACTTTAGCCCAGACCACACAAGACAAGTAGGACACCCACTTAACCATAAGAGGGGCAAAGAGTCCAAACTTGCACACACAAATGATCATACACACCCTATCATATGAAAGGCTACGCAAGAGCATATTCAGCTGACAAACCAACGATATCTCCAATATCAATAATAATCCAAATTCCAGCTAACCAACAGTACCATAATCCATGAGAATAACCTAAAATTGCAAAGAGGCGACAAGACTCAAGCATAAGGCATCCAAAGCATCCAACATTCAACATGTGAAATGATAATTAAAAATATCAAGGCATAACATAAAACATCCAATAACAACCAATCTCACCTCAAAGACAAACCCTCGACCCGAGTCCCGCGACGGGTCATTGGTCAAATCGAGGCTGACCGGTTTAAACCTAGTTTGACCAAAATCATTCGGTCAAACTGGCCCAGCTCAGAGTCTTGGCTCATTTTGGCCCAAATCACAACACACATTACAATATCATTCTCATGCAATATTCCAATTTCTATCATGTGAACACTATCAACATAAAGAAATCATTCCAACTTACAAAATAACTAATTCCACAAAATTCTCGCATAATAAAATAGCATAAATAACCGTCTCACACAAGGGTAAACTTTTCTATAAATTTTAATCGATAAAACGACGCCATTTACTCATACGGACTCCGAATTGAGTGATTCAAGTGGCTAAACCACCTAATTTTTTGATGCCGTTCAATCTGTCATATTTTTGGAAACATTGGAAACCGTCTCGCTCCGGTACTGACGCGTTCCAGCCAAAACACGGAGTTGTCACAACACATAATTTCTCATCCAAATTTGTTCCAAACAATAATATACAAATGGGTAACATAAATTAAACATAATCATACTCATCTTACTCCATTCATTCATTTATCAACAAGATCGTCTCAAACAACAACAAACAACAACAAACGCCAAACAACAACAAACAACAACAAACAACAAATACAACTACTAATGTGACATTAATTCGTCGAGTAACTCGGAATAGTTACCTTAAGCTAGCAAAGAGACAAGTAATAACTTGAGAAAGCTTCTAAAACCCAACATTATGCATCATCTTCCACAATATATGAGTCTCCTAACTCATCTTCATATTCTTCACCTATAAGAACAACAAAAACACAATTATTAAGCTTAAATTCGAAAACCCTAAAAGATGAGTCTTAAAACAAAATTGGGGAAAATGAAAATAAAACTTACTTGTAGATGAGTACTGAAGAGAGGATTTCAAATATATAATTTTTATGAGATTTGGTGGAGAAATGAAGGATTTATGGTGGATTTAGGGATTGTAAGGAGGATTTTTGAGATGAATTTGGTGTTTGGTGAAAGGAAGAGAGAGAGAGTGAATTATGGAGGAAATGAAAATTGAAAGAGGGGACAATGGAGGGTAGGTGGCCATCCAAAAGGCATGAAGAGATGGGTCATTTGTTTACGTTTTGGGGTTTGCTTCGACAGTAATTAGAAATATTCGTCAAACGCGATTTCCGAGAATATTAAAGTTCTTAAACACGATTTTACTAAAAGATTAGGTACTCATATGCCCAATATCCAAACTCGTTTACCCAACGACCGTAAGAAATGGGAAAATCCCAATTTTACGACTTTTATCCGAAATCTATTTTATCAAAGGAAAAGGTTTAAATATAGTTTAAATCACTTTTAAACATTTCTAAACTATCAAAAATAATTACATTTCTTCAAAATAAAATTAGATTATATTTTATCAAATAAATTTTATTTCAAATAAATTAATATTAAATTAAAATAGATTAAAATATTACTTTTAAAATATAATAAAGGTCTTCCCATTTACGGGGTGTTACAATCATCCCTCCTTTTAAGAAGTTTCATTCCCGAAACTTAGAAGAAGGAACATTGTATATAGGTAGGTCTATCTCTTTAAAATCAAGTATACAAAATCTTCAAAATATGAACGTATGAAATATAAGTGTCTTTTCAATGGAACGGAATATCCTCGTCGGCCGTTCAAGAACATCTACATTCCAAATCCAAGACATAAAAGTATATATTTTTACACCAACAAATGAGTAAACCAATTATCGGACGTCTCCAATAACGAGCTTTACCACTCATTGATGTTAAAACCAGTGGAAAACATTAAAACATTTTCAAAAAAATTTAGTTCGAAACTCTTCAATAAGGATAATGACTCCACTAATCATGACTAAACTCTAACTACGGCTCTTATACAACTAAACAATGACTACTAATGCGGAGAATATTCCAGGGAAGGAGAGGAAAACTCGAAAGGATAGCTAAAACTCACAAGAATTAGATAAAGGAAAGAGAATTACTTCACGAGAAAAGTTCGGGATATTTAGCTAACATAGAAGATACAGGCTCCCAAGTTTCTTCTTCGACATTTCCACAACGCCAAAGGATACGAACTAGGGGCACCACCTTGTTTCTAAGTTGCTTGTTTGCCCTTTCGAGGATTCAGATCGGCCTTTCTTCCAAAGCCAAGTTAGGTTCCAAATCTGGGATTTCTTCTTGAATAACATGGCTCGGATCACTAATGTACTTCCTCAATCGAGATACATGGAAGACATTATGAACCTTGCTCAAATTCGGGGGCAACTCTAAACGGTAAGCAACGGGACCAATCTTCTCAAGCACATTGAAATGTCCAATGTATTTGGGACTCGACTTTCCTTTCTCACCAAACCGTTTCACCCCTTTCATAGGTGATACCTTAAGGAACACTCGATCATCAACCTCAAAGGTAAGTGGTCGACGACGGACATCGGCATAAGGTTTATGTCGGTCTTGAGCGGTTTTCATACGCTCTAAAATGGTCTGAACCTGATTGATGGTGTCAGTCACCAAATCGGGTCCCAAAACATGAGCATCTTGGACTTGATCCCAACAGACCGGACTACGACACTTCCTACCATACAAAGCTTCATAAGGTGACATCTTGATAGAAGTATGATAGTTATTGTTGTAGGAGAATTCAACAAGAGGTAAGCACTTCTCCCAAGAAGTGTGGAAGTCTAAAGCACAAGCACGGAGGAGGTCCTCTAAAGTCTGGATAGTCCTCTCAGTCTGTCCATCTGTAGCGGCATGAAAAGCGGTACTCATCAGTAGCTTACTACCCATGGCTTCTTGCAAAGCAGTCCAGAAACGGGAACAGAATCTCGGGTCACGATCTGAAACTATATCCTTAGGCACTCCATGGTAGCGTACTATCTCCTTCACGTAGGCACCAGCTAGGACATCTAATCTCCATGTCTCCTTGATAGGTATAAACCTAGCACATTTGGTCAATCGATCTACAACCACCGAAACCGCATCTTTTCCGCTAGCAGGCTTAGGTAAAGCCATCACAAAGTCCATGGAGATGGACTCCCATTTCCAAAAGGGAACATCCAAAGGTTGTAGCAAACCCCCGGGTTTCTGATGCTCAATCTTCACTTTCTGACAGGTAAGACACTTGCTAACATACTCTAGTACATCAATCTTCATCCTAGGCCACCAAAACTGTAATCTCAAGTCTTTATACATCTTGTCACCAACAGGATGAATAGAGTAAGGAGAAAGGTGAGCTTCATCAAGGATCTTCTTCCTCAACTCGGCTACTCTTGGAACATACATCCTACCTTGATAACGAAGGTATCCATCACTATCCACCACACAATCCTTAGCTTGCCCAAGTTGGATTTTTGCTTGAATGGACTTGAAAGTAGCATCCTCAGGTAGGCAAGTACGGATCTGACGGTAAAAGTCGGGTTCTGCACTCAAGCCACTAAGATAGTCAAAGCCCTTCCCAACAAGGCTTATCCCTAACTTTTGAAATTCCGTGGTAAGTTCATCAGGTAACACACAGATAGTGCTCAAAGAGTGACTAGTCTTCCTACTCAAAGCATCGGCCACCACATTTGCTTTCCCTTCATGATAAATCAACTCGACATCATAATCATTCACCAACTCTAGCCATCTTCTTTGCCTCAAATTCAATTCTTTCTGGGTAAAGATACACCTCAAACTCTTATGATCGGTATAAATGCAGCAATGAACTCCAATAAGGTAATGCCTCCATGTCTTCAAGGCATGTACCACGGCGGCTAATTCAAGATCATGAGCAAGATGAAGCGAGGAAAGGAGGTATGAACGGTAACGCTTATGGCAAACAAGAAAGGAGATTAGACAACAAGGAAACGCCAGGTACTCAAATCTCAAACAACAACATCAACCTAAGCGGTTCCGAAAACTTCTTAGCAACAAAACTTATAACCACATCACTCCCAAGGATTTTCTCAAAACGCTCATGTTACTTCATCCTAATCTATTCCCTGAAACAGGGTACTCCACTATAAGTGTGATTTCGCAACTCCAAATCCTCAAACATCCACAAACAACTTCTACAAGATCAAGGTCAAAGTTCCAACAAAGCTATACTCAAATCCAACTAGTGTCAACCATGGGTTTCTCAAAATAGTAAAATCCTCAATCAAAGATCCGAATACCAAGCTATAAATTCCCAGAAAGGGTTCCTCAAATATTCCACCATTCAATTCCATCTATTTAAAATCAAGTACCAAGGACTAGTATTCCAAGACATGTCTCACTACACTTCCCAAGGCTCTCAAATCCCAAACCTAAACAACAAAGCCAAGTTCTATAGCCTTAGTAGCAAACGCAACTCACACTTGACAACACAAAATCCACCAATCAAGAATACTCACTTTATTAAGGATCTAGGTCTAAGAATCATTAAGTATGTCTCATCAAACTACCTAGGTCTTTCTAACATCACAACCTCTCAAAACCAGGGTTATGGGTTAACCACAAACAATCTCCTCAAAAGTCAAATTCTTCAACCAAGGCCAACATTCCTCAAAAGAAAGAGTACTATAAAAAGGCGTTATGGGAAGATAAGCAAGGAACAAAACACAAGTTGGGAGGGTACAAGAGTCACTCCTAAGGAAAGAAAAGAGACTTTAGAAGAAGAAGCAAGCATTACGAAGTAAAGAGTAAGGCAAGGTACACAAAGATGGAGGGATAACTTCGAGGAAGAAGAAGCATTCTTCACAAGTTGAACAAATCTCCAATGCCCGACGATAGGCACCAAATCTTGATCACGACACGGGTAAGCTCAAAGTCATTGATCCAAGGGTACCAAAAATGATTGACAATCAACAAACATGTTAGAACTTTACAAAGAGCAAACACACTACAGACTGCCACCTTAGGTCCTTAAGCCTACCCATCCTACCCATCTCTCAAGTTTATTATTTTAAGGTCAAGTTATTTATATCGGGGATGCACAAACGTGCGTCGTGAGCAAATATGCTCTGATACCTACTGTGACACCCTCATTCATTGCGGAAAAGTAAACACATAATTCTAGATAAAACTTGCATGGATATGTTTGTAATAGGTTCATTTGGTTAAAAACCTGTAATTTTTAAAACCGAAAACGAAACCTGAACCTGTTATAAAAATATCCAAATGGGAAGGTGTCAAACATGCAAGGTCTAAAATAAATCTCATAAATAAAACATCGCTAAAGTCGCGAAACAAAGTTATACAACCCAAATATGAAAAAGGGAGACATATGTCCCTAAAAAGTATATAACATAAAAAGTGTTTAAGGGTCACAATAAATAAAGCCAATCTAGGTCCCAAGGTTACTTTGCTAGCTAGCTCGTCCATGAACCCCATATAAGCATCACCATACCTGTCGATCGCATTTTATACAAATACGAAAGCCACAGTCAGTGGGGACACTACTACAAGAACCCTTTACTACATCGGAGTTTTAGGGTCATGGACATGGGATAGTGCTCCGATGTAGAGTTCGGTCATGTCCTTATGGTAGTAATGCACATCGGATTTACAACCGATGTCCATTTTTGGATGGACATCGGATTTCTTATATATCCCATGTCCATTATTGTTGATACACATCAGATTTTACTCATAATCCCATGTCCTTTACTTGGATGGACATCGGATTTCTTATATATCCCATGTCCATTATTATTGATACACATCAGATTTTACTCATAGTCCCATGTCCTTTACAATCTTGTACATCAGTTACTTTCCAAATCCGATGTCCTTTAGTACCCATACACATCAGAGTTTTTCCAAAACTTCATGTGTTTTAGAAACGGTTTACATCCAATTTCTATTTGAACCGATGTACATTATTTTGTCAATTTTTTAAAAAAAAAAATTGGAAATGGTACTTCTAATGCAAATGAACTGTTAATCCAAAACAGAGGCCATTCATAAATGGCAAACCATATTCCATTCATAGATGGCTTACCCAAATTGGAGGCCATTCAACCAAACATATCAAATTCATACCAAATTTTGACGAACGTTGTTCGTCATACATTGTTTGAATTCAAGCGACTAATTTAAACAATCCAACAAAGGTTTCGTGAATCGTTTCTTACGACAACAAAACATGGCCTTCAATATCCCGAGACAAACGAGTTTTTTAATCAAACTAATAGATTACTACTACAACTAGGCATTCGAAAATAGTTCGCCCACAAGTCCCGAACTTCATCGATTTCATCTTGTGAATATGCCATTTTGTCTTGAAAACCCGAAAATCATGCACATGACGACGTCTTATATAATACCACAAATACTAAAGCAATTGAAGCTCAATAATGGGATTTTATGGTAGTAAAACTTGGCAAGGCGACAACAAGCAAGTGCCATCATAGGCTATCATAGTTCTTCGTTGATCGGCAAGGGGTAAACATTACTTGAAAACATTATACAAGAGTTTTAAAATTTGGTAACTCGACCTCATCGATAGCTTTCGTCGGGTCCGAACGAGTCACAATTTCCAAAGATGTACCTCATTATGTAATACCCGATTCTCGTATCACCTTCTTGACGAGCACACTAAAACAAAGATGTCGGCAAATTAAAGCAACCATTTTTTGCTATTTAAACGTAATAAAACAAGTAGACATCTGATATAGTAATGAACTTACATTAATTTTCAGCCATTGCGGTGTTTGAGAACTCTTTCTTGCCCCACCGTTGTAGCCGTACACTCGTATAGCTCTATATAAGGTTTCCAATAAATAATTGTCAGCGAATATAGTTCGAAATGGACATTCAGCGAACATTGTGCATGCATAATAACTATCAAGTTCAACTTACCTATTAATGTAGGTAAGTTGGGGGACAAATATAGCATGAGCATAATACACACTAGGTAATCCGCCATTAAAGACTGTTATGAGCTTATTACAATTAACTAAATTGGTGCAAACTATAACAGGCAGAAACTGACACCTAGAAACTTAGAAACTTTAACCTCATAACTAGGAGGCAGGGATTTATATGAGAACAGCGAATATGTACAAGCATAGAAAATCCAAAACGGACATATGACCTGGCTAGCGTGGTCATAAATTCACACTTGCTCACAAAACTCACCTATTGTTGAAAAAAATGACTTGTCACCCCACTCAGCGACAAAAACAAGTGCAAATGTACTAATGACTGTGCTAGCAGCAGCTAGAATCCCAGCGCCAAATCTGAAACTGCCAGCTCCGCCTGGTTCAAAAGGAAAGTTGGGCATTTTCTATAGATAAGTTGGGGGACAAATGGACAATTCCAGTTAGTATAAAAAAATATGAATACAACATAATTAAAATCACAATGTAACAAAAATAAATCACTTGAATGGAACATCAATATCATCTTTCAGAATGACGAATAAATTCTCCAAGACAGAGAAAATCTAAGCCTAAGGTACTAAAAGGAGGAAAAAGTAACCAAAGACAATTTTGATAGGGTTCATGGCAATCTTCACTTCCCTTTTCAAGAATGATTTATGCGGCCTGACCTGCTTCATTGATGGCTTCACCCACGTCCTCAGCCTTAGAAATTACCATGGCGCCATCCAGTTTGTAGTCTGTGGGTGATGCGATTTCTTTCCCTTTTCGGCATGATACTTGATTACTTATCTAAAACTGAATCAACCCGGAAGAAAATTAGCGTGTAAGATTGATTAACAAGTCTCTTATAAATGGTTCCTTTGAACTATATTATAGTAGTGTAGATTTCTTAGATTCAGCCACTCTGACATAGAAAAAGTAGATAAAAGGCCTCTGCAAGTCTTAACACTTGATTAACGATTGTACACAACAATGTTAAAGAAACATTTACAACAGTCCACCTTAAATAAGGCCAGATGAGGAAGGGAAAAAACTTACAAGAGTGGTTGTTCTTTAGTTTTAATAAGCAAGCAATTGAGCAGCTGTAGAACATGGCAATTTTTCAGCTCTAACCAAATTCGACCATACTAGGTGATAGGGGTTTGGCATCATAATCATAAAGTTTGAATTCTTACTTGTTTTGTGAAACTCATGGTTTATCAAGTAACCAAATTTTGTGTATTACTAGAAATAGAACTAGACAAATTAGCCACACCAACTAATTCACCCACCTTACGGGCACCATACACACAATGGTTCACAACATGGGGTAGTGTTCACAAATATGATGAGAATCAAACACCCAGTCTAAGTCTAAGCCAAGCAGAGTTGGTGATTGGTGATGTAATACAGATGCCTGAAAATAGACGGAGCTCAAGATCTACTCTTAATGATGCATCAGGCTCTATACTAGACATGAGATAGTACCTACCCGCTTTCATATGAAGAGTGACTTGCCTATGCCTGAAAACATAGGCGTAGAAACAGATCATTGCAAACATGCTTTACAGTTATATTGTGTATGAATAATGTGAATGTCAACAAAGTTTCAGAATCCACAAATACTTATGATTTTGATTGAGACGTTGCATTTTAGCCTTATAAAACAAACACTAACCAACAACATTACCCCTATTGTAATATAAATCAAATTAAAATATAATCATGAGTGGATATGAAAATCATCATATCATATTGTCACTAATTCACATTCATAATCATATATCGATGATTAAAGTAAATGATTACAGGTAAACTTATTTGAATTTAAAACCCTTAAATTGATCGATCCTAATTAGCAAATCTAACCATTTAGAGTTTAATACTTCAAAAACTACGAAAATAAAGCTATACTTGTCGTTAAGAACAACAACAAAAAATCCTACAACCACCTAATTAAGAATAGATCGAACAACCGATAAACCCTAAAAAATTTAAACAAAATTGATGAAAATTGAGTACCTATTATCGAGGAACTGGCTGGGAGGGGAAGCAATCGATAGTAGGCGGCGCCGGTCTTGACGAAATGCGTTTGGTGGTGGCGATGTGCGGCGAGGTGAGTTTTGCGGCTAACTGATAACTCATGATATAATAGGTGCTAAGAAACAAAACGAGTAAAAATGGGGTTTCGGGGGTTAGGGTTTGGGAGTGAGAGTGAGGGAGAGGATTTGGGGAAGAAGGTATATACTCGAAATTATAAGTAATGGCGGCGAGGCAAATATTTTTGCCGCTTATAATTTTCACTTTAGATGCACATCCGTTAAATGCAATGTCCCATGTCCATGACTTTTATATAGACATGAGTTTTATTAAATATCACATGTCCTTTAAAATCAGAAATAATGGACATGTGTTTTTTAACGCAACCGATGTACATATAATTATATGCACATCGATTTTTTGCAAACAACCGATGTGCATGTTATGTACATCGGTTTTCCAAATAATCCGATGTCCATCGACTGATGTCCATAACGAGTTTTGTAGTAGTGGGAGTAACTCCGAGTTCTCCCAGCCACGAAATGTCATAATTAATATAACATGTAAACATAAAAATATGAAAATGAATAACACATAGCCTTAGCATATAGATGCTAGACAATCGTGCTTATCATGTGAACAACAATATAACAACACATAGTCCTAGCATGTGAATACTAGACCGACTCATACTACACTATCAGGTGAATCACATAACATCCAGGAATCCAAACTCTATCAACCATAGCCGGCTTGCATCTCACCTTCTATGATTCATAGAATCATCAAACAAGAAAGGACAATATATCTAGAGACAGGCATAAGTTCCTAGTACCGTCAATAGTCACTCTGTAACTCGAGTCTATACCACGAGGTAAGGTAAACACCCTAGTCCTAAACCTGCGCAGACCTAGCGACATGCGGAAAACTACCGCTTCCAAGACCCATGATAACAACACATGAGTACCCCTAAGGAGTCCACCAAAGGGTTGGCTAGTACTTAAGCTGACTACATACTTCTAAGAGTACGTCAGGAAGTCATGCCCTAACTTGGATATAAACCCACCAAGCTAAGACACAAAGGCTATTAAGCGATGAACATATACTCGTCAAAGACTATAATGGCCTATCTATGACGAAGGCCGAAATACTCACCAAGGACCTAGTCCCAGCTTGAATAGTTTAGCCCACTCCACACAAGACAAGTAGGACACCCACTTAACCATAAGAGGAGCAAAGAGTCCAAACTTGTACACACAAATGATCATACACACCCTAGCATATGAAAGGCTACGCAAGAGCATATTCAGCTGACAAACCAACGATATCTCCAATATCAATAATAATCCAAATTCTAGCTAACCAACAGTACGATAATTGATGAGAACAAGCTAAAATGGCAAAGAGGCAACAAGACTCAAGCATAAGGCATCCAAAGCATCCAACATCCAACATGTGAAATGATAATTACAAATATCAAGGCATAACATAAAACATCCATTAACAACCAATCTCACCTCAAAGACAAACCCTCGACCCGAGTCCCGCGACGGGTCATTGGTCAAATCGAGGCTGACCGGTTTAAACCTAGTTTGACCAAACTCATTCGGTCAAACTGGCCCAGCTCAGAGTCTTGGCCCATTTTGGCCCAAATCACAACATTCATTACAATATCATTCTCATGCAATATTCCAATTTCTATCATGTGAACACTATCAACATAAAGAAAACATTCCAACTTAAAAAATAACTAATTCCACAAAATTCTCGCATATTAAAATAGCATAAATAACCGTCTCACACAAGGGTAAACTTTTCTATAAATTTTAATCGATAAAACGACGCCATTTACTCATACGGACTCCGAATTGAGTGATTCAAGTGGCTAAACCACCTAATTTTTCGATGCCGTTCAATCTGTCATATTTTTGGAAACATTGGAAACCGTCTCGCTCCGGTACTGACGCGTTCCAGCCAAAACACGGACTTGTCACAACACATAATTTCTCATCCAAATTTGTTCCAAACAATAATATACAAATGGGTAACATAAATTAAACATAAGCATAATCATCTTACTCCATTCATTCATTTATCAACAAGATCGTCTCAAACAATAACAAACAACAACGAACGACAACAAACAACAAACAACAAATACAACTACTAATGTGACATTAATTCGTCGAGTAACTCGGAATAGTTACCTTAAGCTAGCAAAGAGACAAGTAATAACTTGAGAAAGCTTCTAAAACCCAAAATTATGCATCATCTTCCACAATATATGAGTCTCCTAACTCATCTTCATATTCTTCACCTATAAGAACAACAAAAACACAATTATTAAGCTTAAATTCGAAAACCCTAAAAGATGAGTCTTAAAACAAAATTGGGGAAAATGAAAATAAAACTTACTAGTAGATGAGGACTGAAGAGAGGATTCCAAATATATAATTTTTATGAGATTTGGTGGAGAAATGAAGGATTTATGGTGGATTTAGGGATTGTAAGGAGGATTTTTGAGATGAATTTGGTGTTTGGTGAAAGGAAGAGAGAGAGAGAGTGAATTATGGAGGAAATGAAAATTGAAAGAGGGGACAATGGAGGGTAGGTGGCCATCCAAAAGGCATGGAGAGATGGGTCATTTATTTACGTTTTGGGGTTTGTTTCGACAGTAATTAGAAATATTCGTCAAACGCGATTTCCGAGAATATTAAAGTTTTTAAACACGATTTTACTAAAAGATTAGGTACTCATATGCCCAATATCCAAACTCGTTTACCCAACGACCGTAAGAAATGGGAAAATCCCAATTTTACGACTTTTATCCGAAATCTATTTTATCAAAGGAAAAGATTTAAATATAGTTTAAATCACTTTTAAACATTTCTAAACTATCAAAAATAATTACATTTCTTCAAAATAAAATTAGATTATATTTTATCAAATAAATTTTATTTCAAATAAATTAATATTAAATTAAAATAGATTAAAATATTAGTTTTAAAATATAATAAAGGTCTTCCCATTTACGGGGTGTTACAAACAAAATTACGCCACCTCCCCGGCAACGGCGCCAAAATTTGACACGGCTTTCACAACCCTATCAAAAATAAACCAACTGGTACCTAATAAATGTAGTAGAGGCAGTCGGGTATCGAATCCACATGGAGATGGAAAAATGTATGCTAAACTAAGTCTGTCTAAGTAACCGTTGTTGGGGTTTTTGGATTGTTTATTGTAAACTACGGAGATGTAAAGGGAAGAGAACAAAAGAAGAAAAACAGATCAACTTTAAAGAGATTAACAAAGGAGAGAAATAGCTAGGACAGTCGGTTCACCATGGCTTTCTAGGAGTCCAATCTAAGGTCATAGGTCAGCATAAACTCGGTCTGCAGGGTAATTAAAAGGTCCTCTCGGTCTACTCTTCGCCCTAAAACAATACTAGCTTTGTTTTCACCCTCACTAGCATGCCCTAATGTTCATTGCAGGTCTTATCCCTTCCAATCTCTCGATCTAGGTCAAGGTGTAATGATATTAACTAACCAAATGCGTCGACTCAAACAGCTAATTACAAATAAATGCAAAGATAACAACACAAACCTAATTTACACCAAACCCTAATCACTTATTCATGATTCCTTAAATACCATGGTTCCCCTATGTCCTAGAAAAAGAGTTTAGCTATGCATAATTGATATTGGGAGAATAATAACAATAACCATAACAATTGAATTGAACATCATAAATAAATTGCTAACAAAGACAAGAAAAAGAGTAAAGAGAGAAGATTCAGAGAATAAGAAATAAAGATGCAATAATAAAATAGTGAAAGAATTAAGGATTAGAAATACCGATTACAGAGAAGTTTTAAAACAATGGAGAGTTAGGTCTCAAGAGTAGAGTTATAAGAGAAAGAATGAGAGAGAGAGAGAGAGGAGAGGAAGAGATCCCCCATGACTGCCGTCACTTCTCCTATTTATTCCTACTTACCAAAGAATATCCGGAAATTAACTAAAGATTACATATCAGACTAAACTTCTCGATGGAGTAGAAATAAACTACTCGATCGAGAACAAAACTCAACAATCCACTCGATCGAGTAACACAAGTACTCGATCGAGCTCAGTGATGCGGTCGTTTCGTACCAAAAATAAATACCTAAGTACTACTAACAGAAGTCAGCGGTAAGTAGGGTCGATCTCCACAGGGAGGCTAAGTTGCTATCTATCTGTTTAATTCAGTCTGTCGGGGTGTCACAGTGTGGGGGTTTGAATTGATATTCTAAACTAAAGACTAAGGCGAGGGAAATAAATAAGAGAAATTAACAATAGGAGAAGGGTAGTATGCTAAGAGTCGGTCCACCGTGGCAGCTATCAGATCTTATACTATCGGGAATATTAAGGCGATTAGACTATTGATAAGAAGAGCTATGGTCGTCACCTTTCGGTCCTTAAACCGCCCTAGAGCGTAAAAATGACTTAACTTTCGCCCTCACCGCAATACCCTATTGTAATTAAGCAAGCCTTCCCTTCCAATCTTTCGATCTAGGTCGGGGTTAACTAAAATTATTGGTCTCCTGCATGCATTCATTCGATTTCGATAAAAATTAAATTGCCTAATACAATTCTATCGCAAGACTAATCTATTTAATACAATTAAAGCATTGCTACCACGGCTTCCCTAATCCTAACATACTAAGGGATTTAGCTAGACATGGAGATGGGGGGAACAAGAATAAAATAAATAATAACAATAAACATAAAAAAGAAAGAGAAAAAGGGAAGAAGGAATTACTAGATTAAAGGATCCGGAAATGAAGAAATAAAAAGTAACAGTAGCAAAAGTACAGTAACCGAGTCAGTCAGAAGAGAAGAGAGAAAAAGAGAGGAAGAGCTCCCCATTATGTCGACCTAACTCCTATTTATAACAAATTAGGAGTATAATTAAACCTAATGACGGAATATAAAGCTTAAAAGCCCAGCCCGTAGCAAAGTCCACTCGATCGAGTAACTAAATCACTCGATCGAGCAAAGGCATAAAAGGAACTGGTCGATCGAAAGGAAATATAGTTGATCGAGTACTTATTCATCCTAAACCACTCGATCGAGTAGAAGTGGCTCTCGATCGAGCAAATGGGCTCTCGATCGAGCAGAAATGGTACTCGATCGAGCACTTCTCAGCGACAGTTTCCTGCTTTGCGCACTAAACTTCAAATGGCTGCCATTTCTTCGTTACTTGGGCAAATAGGGCGTGGTTGGTGGCGTTGGAAAGCTAAGAGGATAAGCTTTCACCTCCAACTGGAATCACCTTAATAGCTGTTGTAGAACTCGAGATATGGCTCTTACAAGCAGGAACTAGCAAATTGAAGCACTCTCTTGGCTCGCCTAACTTCCTTACTCCAATGCGCATCTCAAAATAGTTTCATTCCCGCTCCAAATTCACTCTTCCTCCAAATGCATGCTAAAAGGATGGTAAAAGGCTTGATTTCACTACTTTTGGGTTCATTCCTGCAAATAGGACAAAACAAACCAAAGTAGCATATTCGGGGCATTTCGTAGCATAAAACCACGATAAAGCATAAAGATACGCGCATAAATTATGCTAAAAAGACTATATAAAATGCACGTATCAAATCTCCCAAACCAAACCTTTACTCGTCCTCGAGTAAACTAAAATGCAACTAAAGGAACAGAAGAAGATAACTCAGAGCTAGCTACAAATGCCCGCTTAAGCCAATTTAATGCAAGCAAACCAACACTTATAAGAAAAACAATCAAATGCAAACGAGTTATAAGATGTTTATAATAAAGTGAAATCGACCTTGCAAGACCTTTAATAGTGGACTCTCACGGGTCACTCTTCTCTCATGAAGCAAAGGGTAAGCATATGAATGTAAGAGAGAAGAAGAAACATAGTCGCTCACCTAGACTACGACCCACATAGACATGCATGCAACTAATATGATAGACAATTCTAGCTACCGTACATACATTCCAACCAAACAAGGTCCTGTCACAGCTGAGGGCTTACAAAAATATGGTAAAGTGAGGCAATGGGTAAGAAAAGGCAAAACATTTATGGGAATGTGGAGGTATAGGTGATCAAGCTAGTACCTAAAGAAAACCATATGACAACATCCAATTCTCAACTCAATTATGGAATAAGCACATGCCCTTCACTTGGCATAAAACTCACCAAACCGAACCAAACATACTCCTCATATGAAATAAGATAGAACATAGGAGTAGAAACCGTCAACCAAACAACATCTTTTTTTTCTTTTCTTTTCTTTCTATTTCTTTCGGTTTCTTCTTTTTCATTCCCTTTTTTTTTCATTTTTCTTTTTCTTTCTATCGATTCTTTTTTTTCAACTTCTTTTTCACGTTTTTTTTTTTCAACTCCTTTTCTTCATAAATACCAACTCCAAAACAATAGATACAAGCCAAACTTGATACAATGAAATATGTACCGCAAAACAACAATCTAGACTAGCTTGACAAGGCAAAGCTAAATTTGGATGTAGCTAAAGGGTCAACTGGCAAATTTGGCTAATGTGGAGTTAAATGGGTAAAAATGAAAGAAAGGGAATGTAAGCACCTCCCTGCATGTGACACCAACCACTAACCCGAATGTATGACAGCAAAAAACAATTGAATTTCATATATGTGCAAATTGATGAACATGTTATGCAAGGAGTAACTACTCACAATCCTACATGAAACTGGTCGTAAATGACACCAGTTTATAAGGCTCTAATCCTTAGAAATTATAAGTAGGTTGCCAAAATATCAGGTCAAGTCTATTCGTTCAGCTAAATTAAACATTAACTCGTAGATATGCAATAAGACAGAGCTAAAAGATAACAGTTCAATGCAAGGCTTAAGCAAAAAGACAAATGCAGTGCAATATCATCATTGAAATCTACCGTTCCGACTCAACCTATATGCGAAAATAAACATGAATTTTTTTGAATTTTTAACAATTTTTTTGAATTTTTTATGGAATTTTAAAATTTTATGAAATAAATAACAATGCAAACAGAAAATTAAACGTGATAACAGAAATGCAAATAAAAACAATATGCAGACACAGATATGGATGCATAACCTCCCCAAACCAAACCGTACAATGCCCCCATTGTACCAAAACATGGAAAGGAAATGCAAACTAAAGGAGAAAGAGAGTAAAAGCGGAAAAACTCACAAGATAGCGCGAATAAGGGGACCTCCCCAAACCGACCATGAAATGGGAGGTTGCTAAGGCCCGGAAAACCGTCTCATGAAGCTGATACAAGTCAAATACACTCGATATCCGTCCAACAGTGGTCGATCGAGTGAATGGGCATCCAAAAACTGCTCGATCGACTGAAATAGTGGTTGATCGAGTGGTTCTCTAATCTGCAGGTGGTCGATCGAGTACAATTGCCACTCGATCGAGAGGATTTGGCAGCACAAGTGCTCGATCGAGTACAAAAAGTACTCGATCGAGTGATCCTCAGCTTATTCCTGCGAAATGCAATGAAAAACAGCCCGCAAACTAACTAGACAAGCAAACTGAGAAGGTCTATGGTATGCAAACCATTTATTACAACTGAAATTAAATAAAAAGTAAAATAAAATCGCCGGGTTGCCTCCCGGATAGCGCTAGCTTCAGTCAGGTCCCAGCTCGACCTCCTTTTTCTTCAAGCCTATCTAATCAAATACAATCAAAAATTTCAAAGCTCAAAGCGCAGCAAATCAAATAGGCTGCGCATGTGCTACACAACAAAGATAAGTAGCACCAAAGTGGAATACGAAATAGGAAATAAAAATATGTAAGCATTTAAGTCTAACAAATTTCCTATGAGCGCTCCTAAATTTATCCACAAAATAAAGGAGCGCGGGAGCAATTGTCAATATATAAGGGTCCCGATTCAGATTAGCAAACTTAAAATGATAAGGACGGTGAAAATTCGTTAAATTATGCGTCCACATATGAGAGGGTGTAGCATTAAAAGAAGGAGCACAAATTAAACGAGGCAATATACTGTTGAAACAAACAATAATGAAATTATCGCTTACTACCTCGGGTTGGTCGCTCCCAACGACGGAATCACTGACAAAGGAATGGATTACCTCATCCGTGCTAGGAGCAATTACCGTCTCAACCGCTTCTTCATCAACCTCCTCAGTGGAATCCATCCCGTAGATCGCAGATTCAAGTGTATCCGACTCGGCTTTGAATAAGGGAGGTTTACCGTAACCTTCATCATCGTCAGACTCGTCATCCAAATCAAACCAAAATGACGAACCAAAGCTCCCAATGGCCATTTCAGTCGATCGAGCAGAATAATCACTCGATCGACCAACTTCCTCCCGCATCTCACTCGATCGAGTAACAACATCACTCGATCGAGAACTATCCTCCTGCATGTCACTCGATCGAGAAGGGATATTACTCGATCGAGGACTGTCTTCTGGAAATTCACTCGATCGACCATTATAAGTCACTCGATCGAGTGATTCTTCCTGCATAGAGCTGAAATCTTCACGTGGGGCAGTGAAATACGAAAGGAACTCGTCGTCCGAGTCATAGAAGTCATCCTCATCATTGGGCAACACGGTTTCCTCGGAGAAAAACCGCTCAAAGAAGGTAAACCTCTTCTTCTTGCATCTCATTTGCTAACCGAGCTATTTGTGACTCCAGTTCGGGATTCGAGCGTCCATATACCTATCACTCTCTTGCATTTGTGATACAAGCATTCTCATTAAATATGTCAGCTCCGCGACCTCTTCTCTCTCCATCTCGAGTTTGCTAATTGAGCAAGCTGCAGACTCGAGCTCATCAAATCGCGAGACATATTCTTGCACTTGGAATGCCAGTGCCTCCATCAAGGATTTCAGCTCCGCAATGTCTTCTTCTTGTATATCAGGGGAATCTTGTTGCGGTGGCCATTGATAGGGCGGATGTGGCGGCACAACTACAGCTGCATTGTGCTCAGCAGAACCACATCTCCCAGAGAGATCACCACTGTTCCATATAATGGGACATCGGTGATGGGTCAAAGGTACTCAAGCCTTCCCTTTGACTGTCTTTCACCTAGAACTGTCTAGGTAGTACCTGTAAGGCCTATCAAAACAAAGACTAAACAAAAGATTAAAACGGCCTCAAGGGAAAAATCCCCCTGAGGCTAAAAACAGGTAAAATTAAACAAATAAATAAATAGATTGCCTCCCCGGCAACGGCGCCAAAATTTGATGCGGTCGTTTCGTACCAAAAATAAATACCTAAGTACTACTAACAGAAGTCAGCGGTAAGTAGGGTCGATCTCCACAGGGAGGCTAAGTTGCTATCTATCCTGTTTAATTCGATGCGTTTCGGGGTGTCACAAGTGTGGGGGTTTGAATTGATATTCTAAACTAAAGACTAAGGCGAGGGAAATAAATAAGAGAAATTAACAATAGGAGAAGGGTAGTATGCTAAGAGTCGGTCCACCGTGGCAGCTATCAGATCTTATACTATCGGGAATATTAAGGCGATTAGACTATTGATAAGAAGAGCTATGGTCGTCACCTTTCGGTCCTTAAACCGCCCTAGAGCGTAAACAGCTTAACTTTCGCCCTCACTGCAATACCCTATTGTAATTAAGCAAGCCTTCCCTTCCAATCTTTCGATCTAGGTCGGGGTTAACTAAAATTATTGGTCTCCTGCATGCATTCATTCGACCGATAACAATTAAATTGCCTAATACAATTCTATCGCAAGACTAATCTATTTAATACAATTAAAGCATTGCTACCACGGCTTCCCTAATCCTAACATACTAAGGGATTTAGCTAGACATGGAGATGGGGGGAACAAGAATAAAATAAATAATAACAATAAACATAAAAAAGAAAGAGAAAAAGGGAAGAAGGAATTACTAGATTAAAGGATCCGGAAATGAAGAAATAAAAAAAAAGAGCAAAAAGTACGAAGAACTAGTCGGTAAGAGAAGAGAGAAAAAGAGAGGAAGAGCTCCCCATTATGTCGACCTAACTCCTATTTATAACAAATTAGGAGTATAATTAAACCTAATGACGGAATATAAAGCTTAAAAGCCCGGCCAGAGTAGCAAAGTCCACTCGATCGAGTAACTAAATCACTCGATCGAGCAAAGGCATAAAAGGAACTGGTCGATCGAAAGGAAATATAGTTGATCGAGTACTTATTCATCCTAAACCACTCGATCGAGTAGAAGTGGCTCTCGATCGAGCAAATGGGCTCTCGATCGAGCAGAAATGGTACTCGATCGAGCACTTCTCGGCCGAGTTTCCTGCTTTGCGCACTAAACTTCAAATGGCTGCCATTTCTTCGTTACTTGGGCAAATAGGGCGTGGTTGGTGGCGTTGGAAAGCTAAGAGGATAAGCTTTCACCTCCAACTGGAATCACCTTAATAGCTGTTGTAGAACTCGAGATATGGCTCTTACAAGCAGGAACTAGCAAATTGAAGCACTCTCTTGGCTCGCCTAACTTCCTTACTCCAATGCGCATCTCAAAATAGTTTCATTCCCGCTCCAAATTCACTCTTCCTCCAAATGCATGCTAAAAGGATGGTAAAAGGCTTGATTTCACTACTTTTGGGTTCATTCCTGCAAATAGGACAAAACAAACCAAAGTAGCATATTCGGGGCATTTCGTAGCATAAAACCACGATAAAAGCATAAAGATACGCGCATAAATTAGGCTAAAAAGACTATATAAAATGCACGTATCACTCAGCAACAACTCGATCAAGGATCTTCAGTAGCATAAAGCATTCGATCAACCAGTTTCAGCAGCCAACCTAGTCGATCGAGCTGTAATAGTGAAGATGAACTCTTAAACACCTTCCGATGCCACTTCACGCATCCCTAAGTGACAGATTCCAAACTCCGATTCTTATTTCTCCAAATGCATGCGGATGGGGCAAGTTTAGGCTCGATTATGCTCCTTCTGGCTCATTCCTGCAATTAATACAAGATAGACCAAAGTAGACTATTCGGGGACATTTGTAGCTAATCTCTACATAAAAAACACAGAAATTCATGCAAATATAATGTAAAAACCATATATAATAATACGCATTAATATATATATATATATATATATATATATATATATATATATAGTCAAGTTCTTATAAGTCCACCTAAATATTTGAGTCCCTAAGTTTTCACTACATCCCTTAGATCTTCTCATATGGATGGTTAAGATTGAAAGCAAGAAACACACTTAACACTAATTAGTTTCTTATACATTAACTAATTCTACTTTCTCTCTCTAGGTTTAATTATACATTCACTAATTGATTATTATACACAATTAACACTATCTTTTGTCTT
The DNA here is from genome assembly GCF_048544455.1 of Silene latifolia. Classification (NCBI taxonomy): domain Eukaryota; kingdom Viridiplantae; phylum Streptophyta; class Magnoliopsida; order Caryophyllales; family Caryophyllaceae; genus Silene; species Silene latifolia. The sequence continues at coordinate 271,890,145 of NC_133538.1, forward strand.
CTTATGCTTTCAAGTTTATACAATTTTTTTTAGAGAAAGTTTATACAAATTTTATGACACTTTTACTGTTTTACAAGTGTTTTTTTAACAAAAAAAAGTATAACTTTAACAAAAAAAAGCGGTTTTGACGGATATTATTTTGAAATTTAAAATTTTGAAGCAAGTTTACGACAAATTTTGCGTTTTACGAGTATAACTTTAGTTTTTTCGAGTGATTTTGAGAAATATTATTTTGAATTTTTTAAATTTTAACACAACTCAATTTAAATTAAGTGACTTATAAGTGTAACTTTAGTCTTTTAGAAGTGTAAGTTTAGTCAATTAAAGTGTAAGTTTAGTCCATTAAATTATAATTTTAGTCCATTGAGAGTGTATCTTTAGTCTATTATTAAAGTGTAACTTTAGTCCACCAAGAGTGTATATTTAGTCCATTTAAAAGTATAATTTTAGTTCATTGAGAGTATAACTTTAGTCCTTTAAGAGTGTAATTTGTGTCCATTGAGAGTGTAACTTTAGTCCATTAAGAGTATAATTTTAGTCATTGAATGGGTAAACTTAATAGAGACAAGTGTAATTTTAATGGATAAAAGTGTAATTTTAATGGAGAAAAGTCTAACTTTAATAATAGAGAAAAATATAACTTTAACAGAAAAAATGTAACTTTAATAGAAAAAAATGTAACTTTAATAGAAAAAAATGTAATTTTAATGGAGAAAGGTGTAACTTTAATAATAGAGAAAAATGTAACTTTAATAGAAAAAAGTGTAATTTTAATGGAGAAAAGTGTAACTTTAATAATAGAGAAAAATCTAACTTTAACATAGAAAAATGTAACTTTAATACGTGTAACTTTAATAGAGATAAGTGTAACTTTAATAGAGAAAAATATAACTTTAAGAAACTGTAACTTTAACAAAGAAAACTGTAACTTTAACAGAAAAAACTGTAACTTTAATAAATAAAATGTGACTTTAATAGGAATAAGTGTAACTTTAATAGACAAAAATATAATTTTAAATATCATCTATTAAAATTACATTTAATAGACGATATTTAAAATATGAAATCATCAAAAAAAAAAGATAAATTAGAAACAAAGAAGATCTGAAAATAATACAAAACCAACGACACAATCACGTGAATATTAAACCCCACCCACCAACCACTTCTTATTTTAAAAAACAAAGAAAAACATTAAAAAAAAATAGAAACAAATGAAAATAACACAAAACCAACCCCCACCCACCAACCACTTCTTATTTCAATTAAAAAAAGAAAACCATAACTAAGAGAAATGAATGAATGTGTCGGTGTCTAAGAGAAATGAATGAATTTTTTTAAAGAAAAGCCAACAAAATATTTGACCACCGCACTAACACCATCCTTTCTCGGTGTATTTCTCGTCGCCGGCTACCACGGTCCACCGTGGACATCACATCAACTCTCTCTGACCTAAAAGAACATCACCACCATGAGACTTATCGGAAAAAGCGTGGCTCGTTTGTGGCATGTCGGTGTGAAATCGACATAACTCGTTAGTTTCAGATCTGGTAAGGAAGAAAGAAAAAAAAGGAGGAGAGGAGGAGCGGCAGTGGTGGCCGTAAGTGGTGAGTTTGACAACGGTGGAGGTCAGGGTGGTGGAGAGGAGGATGGCGTTGTTGGTGTGGTTGTTGTAGGTGGCGGTGTTGGAGGAGGAAAGAAAAATGGCAGATCTGGAATAAAAACAAGGGGAGGGAGATGGTGGGGCCAGGGGATGTCGAAGTGGTGGAGAGGAAAATAGTGTTGGTGGCGGTTGGAGGTCGTGGTTTTTTGGAGGTAGTGGTGGGTTGTATTGGTGGGAGAGGAGGTATGGTTGTGGGGTGTCGTGTGGGGGTGGGTGTTGGTGGCCGTAGGGGTGGGTGGTGCCCGGTGGGGATGGGATGGTGAGGAAGAGAGGGGGATCTGGGGTGAGAAGGGTGGTGGGGTGGTTGGTGTGTGCAGGCTGCAGATCCGAGGTGGGGAACGGTGGTGGGGTGATGTCGGTGTGGTGAGGAGGTGGCCATGGTGGTAGTTCTCGGTGGTGTTGATAAGCAAGAGAGGAGGGTATTTTTTTGGGTTTTTAAGTTACAGAGAGAAGAGAGGAAGAATGAAATTGTGGGAGATAGAGAGAGAAGTGGTTGAAAGAAAACTATATATATTAAATTAGTGATTGATTAAGTGGGTTAGTAATTAATTAGGGCGAGTAGAGAGATAAAGTGTTAATTAGGCAAATAACCACCATTTTTTGCTTCCAATTTCAGCCCTCCATCTCCCTCATCCAATGGCCCTAAAGAGGACTTATGGACTCACACTTAGGGAGTGGACTTTCATGATCTCAACTATATATATATATTCACAACAATTTCACATAACTCATAAATTTATTCTTATTAATATAAAAACTTAATAGTTTAGTTGTTTCACCTTTATATCTATTTTCATCTTAATGACCAATCAAAGTTAATATTAATAATTATATTACCTACCATTAAGATATTCCTATTTATCCTCCTAAAAAAAAGATATTCATATATATCCATTTATTTATTTAGACAGTAATATAAAAGTCGAACTTTAACATCTATCTTGGTAGTTAAAATAGAGTTCGGAGTATTTTGAGTAGCACATCTATAGTTCGGAGTATTCTTATCAATTAATCCTAATAAATAATGGAGTAATACATAAAATAGAAAACTTTAAGCAAAACTTTTCATGTCCTACATTAATATTATAACCATGTAAAAAAATCAACAATCAAAAACTAATAAACAACAGTGGACTTGAGGTTGCGCATACCACCCCACGTGCGCACCCTCAATTTTTGAGTTTGTTTTAAAAAAAATAACTTTAGACAATGGCATGTATATCATTTGCGTGTCCTTAGAGACAGAAACTAGCGATGGTGGAATGGGTAAAACTCTGGCCTTCAGGGTTGAAGGTCGCGGGTTCTACCCTTCAAAGCATCATTTTCTAGTATATTTTTCCCCTTCCCCTTCTTCTTTTTGGTCTTCATTTGCTACTAAATTTCTTTTATTGTATATTTGAAGTTATCTCCTCCCTCCGATCCAGACATATCGTAACATAAGTAAAAAGAGGTTATTTAAGAAAAGGTGGAAAAGTGATGGGTAAAGTTGGAACTTTTGAATGGGCCCACAAGAATATTAATTGGTTTTTAATTGGGTTTAGGTGGGTTAAATGGACGATGGGTGAGTACGCTATAGAATGACAAATTTATAAATAGGTAATGAAAACAAGGAGAAGTTAGTCTTATTTTTTGCCAAATATAGTATGTTACCATTTGTATGGATCGTTCATTTTAAGTAAGTGTTACCATTTGTCAGGATCGGAGCGATGTATGATTTTGTTTTGGTTCTTGTGAAGATAAAGGCCCAGGCCCAATAACAGAACTTAATAGATTTTTGTTGCGTTTTTGTAATATGTGTTGTGAATGTTAATTATTTGTTACATTAGTTCAATCTATACCTCCAATCATATACGGAGTATAACCTAATTGAGGTTGCCAAAAAAAACTAATTGCGAAATTGACAATTATACTTCCCCAATTACATGTTGTCTAACAAATTAAATAATTTATTATTATTATTATTATTATATATATATATATATATATATATATATATATATATATATATATTAGTTTCATTTTAGATTAACAAAGTTATGAAGTCGATTTAGAATATACTACGAATGGCAGGATGAGCGTTCAATAGAAGGAGGTCGTGCATCCTATATCAGGACTTGCAAGGCGTTAAACTTCATTTAAGGGGCTTAATCGTCATTTAAGCCCTTACTTAAACTAATACTTGTAATTAGTATAAATACTCCCATATAATAGAAGATTAAAAACAAGTCAAATTAGAGATTAGACATCAATTAGCTTAATTACACTTTAATTCTTCCTTAATTATTGTTCAAGAATTCTTGATCTAGTTGGGTAATTGAAGATTATTTGAGTTTTTATTGGAGAATTGACAACTCTTCATCATCAATCAAAGTTTTCTTCTATTACTCTTTCCTTTCCATTTGCTCATCTTAAGATTGGTACAATTTCTTTACTCCTTACTTAATCCTTGTTTATTGTTTTACTCTTCTATCATGTTTATTTGGTAAGATGATTGGCACTATTGTTAACATGTTATCCATGATAATGAGTGAGTAGTTCCCTAACTTGGGTTTATGGGGGATTAGGAGAGTTAATCATGGAGTAGATCTATACTTAATATGTTCATATGAATGCTTTCTTGTTGTAGTTTCAACTTATGCACATGTTATGCATGATGAAATGCTTGATTGACAACCTAGCATGATTCTCTTATCCTTTCAACAAGACTTGTAAGACATAAACTAACTCAAGGCTTGTTAGACCATGCATATAGTTGAATAGGGAAAACCAAGTCGATGTAGGTGTTGTAAAGTTGTCACCAACTCGGCTCTAAGACCTAAGTTTCCCTAGGAATTTTAAGATATAAACTAACTCGATTCCATTACAGCTATAATTGCTTGCATCTATGTAACTTATTTTGTGATATCATCTTGATTCCCCTATGAACCCATGATACCCTAGTGTCTTTAATAAATTGTTTACAAATTCTATTTGCTTACCTTGCTTTGCTTTCATTTATTTAGTTTTCCTTTGTTAAGTAGATTAGATTGCAAATCTCAACCTCAACCCAAATTGTGACACTAAGACATAGCTATTTACAACCGATAAGTTAATATAATACCCGTCCCTTGGGATCCGACCTCTACTTGCAAGGTGGTTTTAATTGTTTTCTAGTTGTTTGATTTTTGCATGTCTAGGAGATCACAAGGTGGTCTTTTCCCTATTGATCCCGAAATTGGGAGAACTTTGACAAATATTAGAAGAACCGTTAGAGGTACTTCAACAATTGTGGGTATTGAAGAACTTGTGGACATTGGTATCATCCAAACGGATAGTGTTGAGTTTACCAACCCTTTTGCAAGACAAGGAGAGGATAACCCAATTCCAAACCAACCAAAAATTCAACCTACAATGCCTAAATTCTCATCTCATTCCGTACCAACCGAGGAAGTGAGAATTGTGGAACTTTGGGACATGATCAACAAGAGTGTAGGGGCACAAATGAGCAAGTGAATGCTTTCCAAGCATACAAGAATGGCACCCCTTACTCCAACTTCTACAATGAAAACACCAAATTTCACCCAAACTTCTGATATAAAAGCCAAAATGTTAAAAATCCTCAACCAACATACACCCCACCTCCATTGAGAAATCCTACTCAAAGACCCTTTTTCAACAAAAAACAAGGATTACAAAACCAACCCTCTTACAATCAAACTAATGACCAAGCTTTTGATGTTGAAAAAGCGGTCCTTCAAATGCAAAAGAACCAACAAGACATCTTCACTCAAATACAAAGAGATAGCCAAGCCAAAGACACTACCACCAACAATATCCTTGCTCATACCAAGATGTTGGAAACACAAATGACCCAATTAGCCTCTTCAAGTTCCCAAAGTCAAAAAGGACAATTACCTCCCCAAAGTAATCCTCCTACAAAGCATGAAACCATCAATGCCATTCACTTGAGGAGTGGTACGCAATATAAGGGACCTAAGAAACTGATTGAAGAGGATATTATTGAGGAAAGTGCCAAGCCAAGAGATGTGATGGAACAAATGAAGGAGTTGGAACCATTGAGGATAAATCCTAGGGTAGTGGAACCAACTACCAATGAATCATTGAAGAAGAGAAATGAAGAGAAGGCCAAAGAGGTTGAAAGAGAACCTATCATGATTCGACTTCCATTTCCAAGTCGCCAAGCCAAGCCGAAGCTTGATGAGCAACTTGGGAAATTCATGGAGATTGTGAAGAACTTAGTGGTTTCCATCCCATTTACGGACTTGATCAATCATGTGCCGGCCTATTCAAAATACATGAAAGACATCCTTACCAAGAAAAAGTCCATTAGGAAATTGGAAACTATCGCATTCATAAAGATAAAGAGTGCAATACTTCAAGGAAATTCCCCACCTAAGCTCAAAGATCCGGGAAGCTTCTCCATTCCATGTACCATCGGTGACACCACGACCAACAAAGCACTATGTGATCTAGGTGCAAGTGTGAGTGTCATGCCGTCCTTGGTATGCGAAAGGCTAGGAGTAAGAGAACTCAAGTGCACTAATATGACACTACAAATGGCGGATCAAACAATCAAGAAACCACTTGGGGTATGAGTAGATGTACCCGTGAGAATTGGAAAGTTTTTTATACCGGTGGACTTTGTTATCGTTGACATGGAGGAAGATTCAAATATACCGATCATTCTAAGAAGACCGTTCTTATACACCGCCAGAGCGGTGATTGACGTAAAGCACGGGATGCTCACACTTGAAGTTGGTGACGAAATAATCACCTTTAATCTTGAAAAAACTATGAGAGCTCCCAACTTGCACGAATCATGATTTATGGTTGATCATTATAGCCGGGAAGGTGAAAAGAAGAAAGTGGAATCCCCATTCAAAGGTCAAGTCAAAGAGGAAATTCCTAACAAGAAGAGCAAGGAAACACCGCCTAATTGGAAGAAGGAAGTGGACGATATTGAAGTGGCTTTATTCGGAGAGCATGGGATTTTTCATAAAAAGAATGAGAGCTTGAAAAGCTCATCCATCATGACAAGTATCAATGAAGGCCTCATTGGCCATGACAACAAGAAAGAGGAGTTGCTCTTGCCAACTCATAATCCTCTCAACATGGGGGAAGAAGAAAAGGAAGTAAATGGTCTATGGGATAATGAGTTTGACGGATTGGTTAATTCTTACATTGAAGACGCTATAACCCTAGATCAAGGCTTTGTAGCCCCTTGTCACCATAATATTGACTCGGGTTCCTACACTAGTGGAAGCAACTATGTAACAAGGTCTACACAAGACTTCTATCATAAAAGTGAGTAAGCCTTCAATTACTTCTATAAGGCGTTGAGCAACATCAACAACGCCCGGGCTTTTCCCCCTTGACACCTATCAAAATGAAGGAGAGTTTGGTGGAGTCCTCCCTAAACCACCATTTGTAAATATGCTAACCTCTTAACTTACATTTCATTTAATTTATACATTCCATTATTTTTGCATTGCATCTTATGTGCTTTGTTATAGGAATTTTGTGACATGAGAGCAAGTGAGGGAGGGTTTTTAATTGTGTTTGCAATGTGTAGTGTATGATGATCAAGTGTGGGGAAGCAATTTTCTAGGCTACACAAGCCTATAGAGTGCAACCCAATGATCGAAAGATAGGAAATAAAAGATTAAAAATAGCCGAAAAGGGATCCCCCACGAGTTAACCTTAGCTCATGGGGTTTGGAGCAAAGAAACGAAGGACTATACTGCAGCCCGCTCAAACTGGAACCAGGACGAGCGTCCCAGTGCTCAGCCCACTCGAGCTGATGCCAGGCCAGGCGTCCCCAAGAGCAATTGAAAATCATAAAGCAGAATCCGCCCGTCCCGAACCCAGGACGCACGTCCCTACCTGCTACTCCATTAAAACACGGGACTTACCCTTTTATTCCTCATTTCTATCTTCTCCATTTACAAACACAAACACATTTCCCTCACTACAACACTCTACCCAATCATCAAAAACCCACAATACTCAACCAAATTCATCAACAATCATTTCAAACTTGCTCAAAATCAAATCAAATCACTCCTTTGTCAACATTTAGAACTTCAAACATCAAAATCTTACCAAAATCAATCAAAAATTTCTATCGTTAGCAAAATTTCGAAAATCCCTTAATTGATTGAGAAATTGATTGAAGTTGGAAGAAAGGAAGAGCATTCAAGCATATCAAAGGTTTATTGACATCAACTAAAAGGAGGAATCAACATGGCAAGAACTAAGGGAAACACTCGAGCATCAAAATCCCAAAATCTTTCAAAGAGACAAAAGGTTCTAGCATCCAAGGCATTGGTTGTGGTTGAACAAGCAAGAGAGCAAGCAAGGGAGCCTATTGAGGCCATTGAGGAGGTTGCCACTACAACACGGAGGTCGAGCAACTCAAAGACTATCCAGAGGTTACTTTACTTTCTAATTGTCATAGAAATCCATTTGAATCCCTTACCAAAAAGAAAGTCATTGCCACCAAATTTGTTTTCCAAGATACTTTAAAAAAGTTGGGAGTGCTTGATCAAACTAGATCATTCTTCGAGTCTATGGGGTTATCTATTTGTTTGAGATGGATGAATTGACTTACCCCTCCCTTACTTTGGAGTTCATTAGTTCTTTAAGGGAGTATAAGCTAGAAACTCGAAGATAAGTTGAGTTTTGGCTTGAGAACCAAAGTAGACGCATGATTAAGGCTCATTTCAATAAGGTACTTGGGCTTCGTGACCATTGGGATTTCTTCAAGAAGCCTCTAAATTTCGATGCCAAACCCCTATGGAAGGCGATTGCCGGACGAGAATTGACCACTTTTAGGAAGTGCAATGCCTTGTATATCCACCATCCGGGTATTCGGTATTGGCATCGGTCCATAGCCAACACCTTAATAGCAAGAAAGGAAGCAAATAATATGACCGAACTCGACCTTGCCTACTTAGAGTTTCACATGAATGTCCATGGGAAGTCTAAGAATGATTACAGCATTCTCCAATTGTTAATGGAGAGGTGGATGGACATCAAAGAATGAAAGAAAAGACGGCCTTTATTGTTAATGGTGGCTTGATAACAAAGTTGGCTAAACACTTTAACCCAAACTTCAATGAGAACAAAGCTTACAAGCCGGTTAAGGGTGGTCATCTCCTTGATATGATTACGCTAATCCACAAATTCCATTGGGTGAGACATGATAACTCAACCCCGGGATACGAATGGATAATCAAGGGAGCCGACTGCATAGTCTTGCCACGAAAAATTTGCCGCATTTCCACTCACCGAAACAACTATCTTATTCCCGTATCCCGACTTGCCAAGACAATCATCAATGAATAACAAAATCAAAATGAAGACCCCTCCTCCATAGTTATACCGCCTTACCCCTTTACCTTTGAAGAATTCACAACCGATGATCCAAATGTTGTGGAAGGCAACGTTTACTTGACTAAGTTAATGAAGCATGTCCATAAGGAGGCTTTCAAAGATCGGGTGAATGCCTACTATGCCCAATATCCACCATTTTTTCACCTTGCTAGGCAAGGACTTCTTGACCCTAAGAATCCTTTATCGGATTGGGTGGATATAAAGGTATTCTTTCCTCAAGCCTCCCAAGATGAAGAAAGGGAAATCCAGGTTGCTAGGAGTAAGGAGCATGTTGATGATGAACATGGGGAGAGTAGTGAAGCAAGTAATGAATAAAGTGACCAAAGATCAAGTGAAGATGATGATGGTGATACCTCCGGATCTTTGGAGGAGGAGAATGTTGATATCACGATGAGTGATAGTTGATTGTTGAACTAGCAAAAGGAGGACGACGCAATTAAGAAGTTGATGGCTTACATAGCATCTCATCATATACCATTGTGAGTCTCCTACCCCTCCTTTTGCTTTGTGATTTTTATCTCATGATTACATAGCTTGTATAACATCAATGGACTCACACTTCGGCAACGTTGAGGTGACTCTCTTTTTTTCTCCCACCATGAAGAATCCAAAATGACAAGTTACTTACCATACATTGTATTGCATTCCTTATGATAAACTTCCCAATTTTTACACTAGCAATAGTGTTTAGTTTGGTTTGGGGAAGTTCATTTATAAGCAACCCGAATTAATTCAAATTAGATCTCCAACCTAATAGAAAGCATGCATCATGTAGGACAGCTTAGTTTGCATCATGTGTAATATATATCATGTAGTATGTATTTAGTTTAAAATTCATGCATTTCATATAGCTTCATGCATTTGCATTTGCTTATATTTCATATCGTTTTGTCCATTGAGGACAATGTCCACACTAGTGTGGGGATGGAAAATTCTAACATCTAACCTATTTTATAAAAATGATAAAAATTGAAAAATTCCAAAAACATGTTCTTTCTTTGTAGCATAGAATTGTATATACATGTTTGTTTGTCACTCTTATCACATGGGGACGACTACGCCACATTCGAAGGATAAGGGATATAAAGAAGACCGCATGGTATGATCTTTCCAAATCTTCTTCTCCCTTTCTTATGACAATGTGGCTACTTTTTGTTGATGAGGTTTATTCCTATGTGATATTAGGAATTGCATTTAGTTTATATGCCATAGTAGTTGATAAAAGCATATGCATTAGAGTTGTGTATATGTTAGTTTCATCATGGCATGTAGTTGCATGGTAGAAAATTTTTCTGAGAATGCCTAATTGGGAAGCTTGAAAAGTGTATATAAGACCCTTTGTGAACAAGGCTCTCGGTAACTGCGTCCGCGGGATCCACACTAGGCATAATCGACTCGAGGTTCTTTCGAATCGAATTAAGACAAATTAGAGTCGCCACCAAGTTTTTTGGGAACTTGGAACCGTTCAAGTCAACTTTACACCTTTCATCGAAAAGCATAAAGCCAATCGACTACGAGTGATTAAAGATAAAGACTTGTACCCTATATCACTCGATTTGAATGACTCCCGTAATCCAATGGTATTTAGACGGATCCACAAACCATAGATCTTGAGTAAGGGGTGAGGGTACGTGTTAGGAATCCCACAAGGACACCTAACCTCGCCCGTCGATAACGGCCTCTACTAAGTCAAGTGTCGGAGTTCAAACAAGGTCATAGCTACTACGATATATGATATGCAAACATCGTTTTAAACCCTAACATGTGACAACAATTTCTATGTCGTTTTAGATGCAACTAAACTAACTTTGTCAAAGTTGTAATTTAGCATGTGGGTTGATTAATCTAACAACATACAAAACAAAGCAAACAAGGCTTAAGGGGGAATGGGGGAGCCGTGGGATCTACCTATTACAAACCAGGCATTTCATGCCGACACAACAATAAATTAAAGATACAACTCGATCTAAATACAATTGCTATATACGACACCATACACGACGCAAATACACGGCCATTCGGCCTAGGAAACCGTGCACAAAGGGGTGTCCCACGGCTTACATGACTCACGGCCTTGGGTCACTCCTCGTAATGTGTGCTTTCACTTAATCTCATCGAATTAGACATAGGGCTACGCATCAAAGCATGTATTAGCATAAATCGGGCCATGTTGCTTTAAACAACATGCGATTTACTACGCTCTTACATGCATTGAGGCACAACCATCTAACCAAACAAGACTAAGGTTTTTGAAAGATGTTTTGACTCGATAAAAGAAAACTAACTTTAAAATTACAACTCGATGAACAAACGATAAATTACAAGCTATAAAGCAATAAAGAACAAGCGATCCATAAAACGGACGAAACCAGAAGGACCAAAAGACACGGCCAAATCACGGCCAAACCAAACACGGCTACTCTAGGTCCTAGGTCAGGTTCATTAGTTAGATCAATTCGCAAAGCGATGCGGAAAACGCATTAGAAAACGATGACAAAAGGAGGTCAGAAGGCTTCGCCTAAAACTGGGTGTTCTACACGGCCTAAGGGATCAAATTAGGTCAAGTTCGCTAATTAAACTAACTCGTCGAGTGTTAATAAGAAGGTGCTAATCACGCACTCTTATACTAGCGAGAAATTAGGTGAAAGAGGGAGATGCATTCATTAAATTACGGAATTGTCGATTGATTTTAAAAGCTATGTCGAAGCACCCTAACATGTCTAATTAGGTTATCAAATTGATCTAATGTCATCTAAATGAGTTATATGTTAACAATCAGAGGTCTTACTAACATGCAACGGGTCCTAAGGTGGGTCGAATTGGCCGAAACAAACAAAGGGTCAAAAACGAGGAGCGAAGTTAGAAGTTCGTTTTATTTATGTCCTACCTTGAACACGAGGATATGTAAATGAGACGGGGGTGTACGACCGACTGATGTAGCGGTTTCTTTCCCATCTCAAGTCAACGCGGGTGTTCATGGTGGTACTTTAACTCATACTCGGACTAAACTAGTTTCATAGTTAATTAAACAATCGATAAACAAAAAAACGATAAACGAATAAAAACAAACTATAAAAGAACAAACATAAAAACGAAATAAAAAAGGAGAAAGAGGAGGATTTGATGCACTCTCAACCTACATGTATCTTTGACACCGTCTTGGGTCGTAATCGATGGTAGATTTTATCTCGAGAGGCCGTCGTCGACGAAGAAATAAAGCAAACACGCGTTTTTATCGAATCTGGACAGCAACTTTCAAACAGCGATTTCTCTCTCGTTTCACGATGAAAATTCGATTTAAAAGATGTTTTGAAAACTAGAAAGAGAGGAGAACAGAGATCTTAAAACAATCCCTGCTCTTTTTGAGTTATAGGGCACGAAAAAGGAGCACAAACAGAACTGGACAGACAGGAAAAGCCAAAAAACAGAGTGTATAACACTGTTTTTCGAGGGAATTCGTGTACTCTCAAGGGCAATTTGGCTCGTAAATCTTTGTCTAATGTGTAGATGGATGTTGTATGGTTAATTAGGAACAAGAAACTCGAATTTTAATGGATGTTTGAAGGAGGAACGAATTGTTTTTCGAAGAGGACACACAAACTGTTTCAGTTTGGATGTCGGTTTTGTGGAGGGTTTTTGAGAGGCAATTAGGGTTTGTTTCTGAGGTTTAAAGCTTGTGAGTGACGGTTGTATGTATGTAGAACTTAGTGGAATCAATGTATGGTGAAGGTTCGGTATTTATAAGGAGTTAAAGTAGGTTAAAAGGGAGGAGAGGCAGACGGGCTCGGCTGAGCATAGCTGCTGTCCAGCAGCTTTTGGGGGGTTTTCTAGGGTTCGTATGGGGGGTTTTCTTGGTGATTAAGGTAAGGTAATATGGGTAGGATATTAGGGTATGGGTTAGGGTTAATGGGCACGGGTTTTGGTGGTATTTGGAGCGGGTTTTGGGCTCGGGATTGAGCTGCAAAACAGGGTGGCTGTTTCGTGTTTTGCGGGCTGGTTGGGGGTGATTTGGGACGGGATTTGGGCCATGGTTATGGGGTTCGAACTGGGGTTGGATGGGTAGTGGTCTAGGTTGATTAGTGTACTCGATATTCGTGCCAATTCGTAAAGAAAACGGGCTCAAAAACCGAGCTAAAATCGAGCTCAAAAACACATGTTCAAAACGAGTTCTTTTCGATTTTCAAATCGATTTTTCAAATCAATTAACACATTAAAATAAATGACTTTTCAAATCAAATATACTCATAAAATGATTTTTCAAATCAATTATTTATTTTATTTTCAATAAAATAAACTTGAGAAAATCAATTCAAAATAAATTGAATTCACCTAAAAAAGCTTTAATTTAAATATCATTTAAATTAATAAAATGAAATCACTTAAAAAAAAACATTAATTTAAATATCATTTAAATTAATAAAATACTTCATCGACGACGCCCATTCTACATCGTAAAACGAGCTCCAAATAATGACAATGACAACTAAAGAATACACGTGTCCTATCATCATCGGGTGTTTGTCGGGTTCTCTATAAATTCCAATATCGACGGATACGGGTATCTACAGAGCCCCCACTTTGACTGAGGCTTGGACAAGGCGAAAGTCAAAGTACACCCCCAGTCCCTCTCGACCGAGGATTCTGCGGGTCGTTTATAGTCCATTAGACTTGCGTATATAAGCTCGCCAGCCATAAGAAGAGATCATACCTGAAACTTCGTCGGGGATTAACTCTTGCTTCTGTTGCGTCAAATTATCATCGTTGGTCATCGACCCATGAATTGCATATATGGTGGGTTGAGCCTTATCCTCGGGCGCCTACGTATCCGTTTCTGACGGAATCAAACCCGCGTCGTAGTTCGGCGACTGCTAACACATGCCCAAAGTTTATCATCTGCTGGCATTTGTCCAAAATTCATCATCTGTTGACACTTGCCCAAAGTTTATCATCTGCTGGCAGGTGCCCAAATGGGACGGGACTTTCCGAGGAGGTTGCCGCCGCTTTCATCATTTGCTTTCAGCTAAGGAATTCTTCCATTTCATACTCTTGTATTGAATTGAATTCTGAGTGGATGTCATCCATTTCATCTTGATAATGGTCTCTGAAGCCAACGGCTTCAGAGCCCCTAGTTTGCGATGGCTCTAAAGTCGAAGACTTTAGAGCTCCCAGTTGAAGCATATCCTGCTATATTTGAAACATAGAAAATGTACAAGCAATAATCATCACATAAGCACATTTGGATCATCGATCTTAAAATTGGATCATTCAAAAGATTGGGTCATCGACCCGAAAATTGAATTTGAAAATTTTGAATAATTGGGTCATCGACCCGAATTTTGAATTTGACATCACTTGGAATGTTGGGTCATCGACCCGAAATTTGAGTTTGAAAGACTGGGTCATCGACCCGAAATTTGAACATGTTGAAAATTTTGAATAATTGGGCTATCGACCCAAATTTTGAATTTGAAATGAATCACTTGGATGTTGGGTCGTCGACCCAAAATTTGATTTTGAACTTTTGGATCATCTATCCCATAATTCGCAAAAAGTTTTTGAAATTTCGGAATTCTGAAATCTTTGGCATTTTAAAATCGAACCTTGACGGGTGAGCACGAAATACGACTCAGACACTCTGTATGACCCGTAAATAATGTGGGCGTAGCCCGCTACCGTAAAATAAAAAAGGAAAATAAAACCGTAAGTGTGCACGGGTTTTAATTCAAATATTGACTTGTTGGGGGTAAAAATGTAAATTGGCCGTTCCGGCGCCAAAAGATGGCAAATGGGAATCGCAAGGTCGTCGAACTTGGGACGGAGATATCATATGGCATGGGCGTGCTCCCGAGGGCACATGGGAATCAAGATCACTTGGCATTGACAAGGTGGATTAATCTCACGGAGCAACAACGTTAGCTTCGCCTAGACACTAAACAGAGACTGGTTTTATGAGAACACTTAGACATCACACATCACTCTTGTTGGGAACATTCTGTCACTCTTCTCCTCGCCTCCTTTCTTTTCAGCGAGTTTTCATTATTTCTTGCCACCGCCTTCTTTCTTTTCAGCGGGCTTTTACTATTTTTCTTCCACGCCTTCTTTCTTTTCAGCGGGTTTTTCATATTTTCTGTTCCCAACACAAACCCACATCTATGTGACTCAGCATCTTTGCCTAAACCGTTAGATAAAGCTCATTCCGAGACTTGACACTTCTTATCTGAACCTATATCCTTATCCTAGCCTACATCGAGTGCTAAGAGCGACTCAAACAAAGGTGGCTTCATTTGGACTTGGTTAAGACCCGTAAGAAACCGACAAGATGACAACTTGGTTGATGAGTGGATTGAATCCCTTATTCCGAAGGACTGCCTACGTATTCGCGTGGAGCGAAATCAAATCCGACGTAGTTCGATCTTGGTGCATAAACATGGCATTTTGATTGTGTGTACACACTCAAAGGTTTCACTTATGGTATCATGTCGTATCCCATTCTAGCCTGTAAGGTACTGTTAAATCCCGTGTCTAGGGTTGGTACAAAAGGTTGTGGTTCTTTGGGATGTGGAGCTTGGTAATAACAAGTTGGAATGGTTAACCATCATTCTGAAGGTTTGTTTTGTGGTGCTAAGGCCAAGGGCTATGGCTGCTGATGTGGTTAGAATGGGTGTCTCGGGTTTGATGAACCACGAGTGCAAATGGGTTGAAAAATGATGTGGGTTCAAATTTCCATGTCCTGGACCCTAAAATTTGGGTGTAAAGACAAGCGGAATGATTCTCAAAATTCCCGACTATCCCTCAGAATTGTCTCAGGAAGGACTTAGAGGGTAAAGAGGTTACTACTTACGCTTTTGGGCTTCGCCCATTGAACTTCAACTATGGGTACTTGACTTGAATTCTGGCTTCCGTAATTTCAACATCTTTTTTCCTTTTTTTCTTTTTCTTTCATCTTTTTTCATTTTTCTTTTTGTTTTTATTTTTTTTTCATTTTTCCAATTTTTCTCTTTTTCTCTTTTTCTCATTTTTCATTCTTTTTCATCTTTTTTCTCTCTTTGAAAATGATCTTCTATTCATCCCCTTAGTCACAAATGGATACACCTTAAAAACTGGGCTTCGCCAACTAAATTGGGTTAGAATTAACAATTCCCTGATATCTTCTATCTTCGAGAGGGGATGATTTTGTTGGGGAAAGGCTTGCCTTCCGTCATCGATAGGGGAAACAAGGAGCTAGTTAAGGTTTGTCATAGAATCATCTAAAAGCTTGTCACAAACATTGGTTCTGATGGAGGTTTTCTACCGCCAGACATGGAATAGGTAAAGGAATCAAACACGGGATCCTAGTGTACCTTCCATTTTGAAACGGGACATATTTCTACCCCAGGGATGCCTTTGAGTGTGTTGCGCATTTTATCATGTTTCGGAATGATTGAGGATTGGAAACAAGACACATTTGGAAACGAAACTGCAACTTTTTATTTGAAAGGCAATTGCTTAACAGACTCAAAGGAACGATTCCTAGGACACACCCTAGGTCATCGCGGGACAAACGACTCAACTTCAAGAAAAGAAAGTCCTAGACTTGACTCGACTAAGAAAAGAAAACAGATCACGACTCATAATTTTTCAACTCTGGTCTTGAGCTTTCCCTTGTTCAGCTGTCAGCTTAGATGCTCGGTTCTAGTCCTTGATCCCTTTGATGGCCTGCCTCCATCCTGAGGTAGTCCTCTGAGGATCTACGCCAGTGATGGAGGTTGGTGAATCGAATTGTCTGTTATTAACTTCGTTAATGAGAGGAGTACATTCTAGAGCAAGACTCCCGACTTGAATTTCATTCTTCGGGTTTGGCAAGAAGTCAAAGCAATCCACAAATATTTTCCCGATAAATACCCCTTTCAAGTGACATGGGCGGATAAGATGGGAATAATCGACATTGTCTTCGACAGAAACAAAGTTAGAGTGATCGCCAAATGGATTGGTGATGTTATTGGGTTTAACAGTTGGGATCGGGAGTGTTCCACTCTCAATCATGTCTTGAATCTCGTGCTTCAGTCGATAACACCTTTCAGTATCATGGCCTTTCCCTTGATGAGAGGCACAGTAGGCATTTGGTTTATACCATTTACCTTGTTGATCAGCAGGAGGGTCCAGAGTTGGACCAATAGGCTTCAACTTTCCTTGGGCTATGAGCCTTTGGAGAGCATATGTATAAGTGCATCCGATATCGGTGAATGCCCTAGGTGTTTGACGCTGCGGCTTCTTCGATTGCCCTTCTAAGAGATTGATGCCTTCATCTAAATGGGTCGTTGCTGGGGCTTTGGTCCTAGACGATGAGGCCCCTTGGTACCCTTTCGGCTTTTCAGCTTCAGCCTTTATGACATCATCTTCTACCTTTATCCCGATTCTTATCAATTCTTTGAAAGAGCCAAAATTCTGGTATTTCAGAGCATTGCGGTAAATAGGTCGTAGATTCTTTACGAACTTATCTACCATTTCAACTTCATCAGGCTTCTTAGCTAGTTTCACGCTTTCAGCGCGCCATCTTGCGAGGAATTCAGTAAAGCCCTCTTTTTCCTTTTGTGTCATAACCTCCAAAGTTCTTATGTTGGTTTGAATCTCGACGTTGTCGCATAGTGCTTACTGAGAACTCCACCGTAATATCTTCGAAAGTGGGAAGTTCTTAAGGTCCAGTTATAGAACCACGCCTTCGGTGTTCATCCAGAGATTGAGCGAAAATTTGAGAGAGCATGTCGGCGGTACTCCCTTCGGTGCTAAGTACCCCTTATAGGCCTTAACATGGTGGTGGATCTTTGTGCCCTTAAACTTTGGGATGTCGGTGAGTACCATGTTCGTGGGCAACTTATCCTGCACCGGGGCATAGGCCCTAGCATTCTCATAGTGAATGTTCTTCCCTGGGAGAGTTTCAAACGGTCTTCGATGAACTTGAACCGTTTCTCCGGATCGATCGAGGTGGAGGGGAATCTTCACCCAGCTTAGATTTGATTGCATCCATTCGGGTCATCATGAGGTTCACGACCTCGGTGAGCTTGTTAATGACATCTTCCATTACTTGACGTCGGGTTTTTGGCGGCCTTTCTACAAGAAAACCCCGTACTGAGTCAATATTTAAAGTAAGAGCCTCTGCACACTTAAGGACACGACCCCAACTTGACTCGAACAAAGACTCGACTTGAGATTGACTAACCAGAGGTTCGACTCACGGTTGGATCTAGACCTTGGTTCATTTTAGACTCGACAAAACGACATGACTCAAACTGTCATAAATCGGTTATAAACCGGACTCGGTGTGGCCAAACCCGTGATTGGACTAACATAGCCCATAGGTTCGGGTGAAACGCCCTAAATGGCCTAGCTTGGGCGTTTTTGTGGACTATCCTAGACCAAATGGTCGACCAACATGACTCAAGGCCCAAGAGGTGAGCTTGGGTGACCCAACAAGGTCGTGTTCTAGACTCTTAGAACGAAACACACCCGGCCTAACACGGCCATGACCTGGACACGACTTGATGCATTTCATGCTTGGTTGAGGTTCGAGAGGCATTTTGGATTGGTTTTAAAAAAAAACGAAAGATTGATTCAAAAATGAGATTTGAAATGGGCAGCATGCCGGCTATAAAAGCTCATTTTGGGCCGAAAATTCTAGTCCTATTTGGGCAGCATTCCGCGTTTTTTAAAACCATGCTATTTTGAAAGTAAGTTGTTCAAAAGTTCGGTTTTGAAAAGGACATGGAAAATTTCGAAAAGACTCGGGAAAACAATTTGCACATTGTCATTCTCATGTTATAAGGATGTATGCTCCTAGACATCTCTAAGTCTCGGCAAGTCTTCTACAAGAAGGTCTATGCCCTCCATCCTTTTGCGGTCTTATAGAGCAAGGTGTCTTAAGGTAGAGTACCTAGAAGATCGTCCCCACCATCAAGAACCACGCGAGGTGAAGTGGAAGCGAGCAATGTGCAGCTTCCTAGCATAGTGGGACGTCGCCCCCCACGCATCACGAAGAAACGCTGGGACGGCCCGGGAAGTCCTTAAGGGTTTATGCATGAATCGTAGCACTATGAGTAATGTTTTACTTTCCAACACTTTCTTTTCAAGTTTCACCTCGGAGGAAAAGACCCTAGAAACAAAGTGTAACTAGTCCTCTTTTCCCAGTGAGTCGCCAAACCGTGGACAAGGCTCTCGGGAGGCTGCGTCGCGGGATCCACACTAGGCATAATCGACTCGAGGTTCTTTCGAATCGAATTAAGACAAATTAGAGTCGCCACCAAGTTTTTTGGGAACTTGGAACCGTTCAAGTCAACTTTACACCTTTCATCGAAAAGCATAAAGCCAATCGACTACGAGTGATTAAAGATAAAGACTTGTACCCTATATCACTCGATTTGAATGACTCTCGTAATCCAATGGTATTTAGACGGATCCACAAACCATAGATCTTGAGTAAGGGGTGAGGGTACGTGTTAGGAATCCCACAAGGACACCTAACCCCGCCCGTCGATAACGGCCTCTACTAAGTCAAGTGTCGGAGTTCAAACAAGGTCATAGCTACTACGATATATGATATGCAAACATCGTTTTAAACCCTAACATGTGACAACAATTTCTATGTCGTTTTAGATGCAACTAAACTAACTTTGTCAAAGTTGTAATTTAGCATGTGGGTTGATTAATCTAACAACATACAAAACAAAGCAAACAAGGCTTAAGGGGGAATGGGGGAGCCGTGGGATCTACCTATTACAAACCAGGCATTTCATGCCGACACAACAATAAATTAAAGATACAACTCGATCTAAATACAATTGCTATATACGACACCATACACGACGCAAATACACGGCCATTCGGCCTAGGAAACCGTGCACAAAGGGGTGGCCCACGGCTTACATGACTCACGGCCTTGGGTCACTCCTCGTAATGTGTGCTTTCACTTAATCTCATCGAATTAGACATAGGGCTACGCATCAAAGCATGTATTAGCATAAATCGGGCCATGTTGCTTTAAACAACATGCGATTTACTACGCTCTTACATGCATTGAGGCACAACCATCTAACCAAACAAGACTAAGGTTTTTGAAAGATGTTTTGACTCGATAAAAGAAAACTAACTTTAAAATTACAACTCGATGAACAAACGATAAATTACAAGCTATAAAGCAATAAAGAACAAGCGATCCATAAAACGGACGAAACCAGAAGGACCAAAAGACACGGCCAAATCACGGCCAAACCAAACACGGCTACTCTAGGTCCTAGGTCAGGTTCATTAGTTAGATCAATTCGCAAAGCGATGCGGAAAACGCATTAGAAAACGATGACAAAAGGAGGTCAGAAGGCTTCGCCTAAAACTGGGTGTTCTACACGGCCTAAGGGATCAAATTAGGTCAAGTTCGCTAATTAAACTAACTCGTCGAGTGTTAATAAGAAGGTGCTAATCACGCACTCTTATACTAGCGAGAAATTAGGTGAAAGAGGGAGATGCATTCATTAAATTACGGAATTGTCGATTGATTTTAAAAGCTATGTCGAAGCACCCTAACATGTCTAATTAGGTTATCAAATTGATCTAATGTCATCTAAATGAGTTATATGTTAACAATCAGAGGTCTTACTAACATGCAACGGGTCCTAAGGTGGGTCGAATTGGCCGAAACAAACAAAGGGTCAAAAACGAGGAGCGAAGTTAGAAGTTCGTTTTATTTATGTCCTACCTTGAACACGAGGATATGTAAATGAGACGGGGGTGTACGACCGACTGATGTAGCGGTTTCTTTCCCATCTCAAGTCAACGCGGGTGTTCATGGTGGTACTTTAACTCATACTCGGACTAAACTAGTTTCATAGTTAATTAAACAATCGATAAACAAAAAAACGATAAACGAATAAAAACAAACTATAAAAGAACAAACATAAAAACGAAATAAAAAAGGAGAAAGAGGAGGATTTGATGCACCCTCAACCTACATGTATCTTTGACACCGTCTTGGGTCGTAATCGATGGTAGATTTTATCTCGAGAGGCCGTCGTCGACGAAGAAATAAAGCAAACACGCGTTTTTATCGAATCTGGACAGCAACTTTCAAACAGCGATTTCTCTCTCGTTTCACGATGAAAATTCGATTTAAAAGATGTTTTGAAAACTAGAAAGAGAGGAGAACAGAGATCTTAAAACAATCCCTGCTCTTTTTGAGTTATAGGGCACTAAAAAGGAGCACAAACAGAACTGGACAGACAGGAAAAGCCGCGAAAACAGAGTGTATAACACTCTGTTTTTCGAGGGAATTCGTGTACTCTCAAGGGCAATTTGGCTCGTAAATCTTTGTCTAATGTGTAGATGGATGTTGTACGGTTAATTAGGAACAAGAAACTCGAATTTTAATGGATGTTTGAAGGAGGAACGAATTGTTTTTCGAAGAGGACACACAAACTGTTTCAGTTTGGATGTCGGTTTTGTGGAGGGTTTTTGAGAGGCAATTAGGGTTTGTTTCTGAGGTTTAAAGCTTGTGAGTGACGGTTGTATGTATGGAGAACTTAGCGGAATCAATGTATGGTGAAGGTTCGGTATTTATAAGGAGTTAAAGTAGGTTAAAAGGGAGGAGAGGCAGACGGGCTCGGCTGAGCATAGCTGCTGTCCAGCAGCTTTTTGGGGGTTTTCTAGGGTTCGTATGGGGGGTTTTCTTGGTGATTAAGGTAAGGTAATATGGGTAGGATATTAGGGTATGGGTTAGGGTTAATGGGCACGGGTTTTGGTGGTATTTGGAGCGGGTTTTGGGCTCGGGATTGAGCTGCAAAACAGGGTGGCTGTTTCGTGTTTTGCGGGCTGGTTGGGGGTGATTTGGGACGGGATTTGGGCCATGGTTATGGGGTTCGAACTGGGGTTGGATGGGTAGTGGTCTAGGTTGATTAGTGTACTCGAGATTCGTGCTAATTCGTAAAGAAAACGGGCTCAAAAACCGAGCTAAAATCGAGCTCAAAAACACATGTTCAAAACGAGTTCTTTTCGATTTTCAAATCGATTTTTCTAATCAATTAACACATTAAAATAAATGACTTTTCAAATCAAATATACTCATAAAATGATTTTTCAAATCAATTATTTATTTTATTTTCAATAAAATAAACTTGAGAAAATAAATTCAAAATAAATTGAATTCACCTAAAAAAGCTTTAATTTAAATATCATTTAAATTAATAAAATGAAATCACTTAAAAAAAACATTAATTTAAATATCATTTAAATTAATAAAATACTTCATCGACGACGCCCATTCTACATCGTAAAACGAGCTCCAAATAATGACAATGACAACTAAAGAATACATGTGTCCTATCATCATCGGGTGTTTGTCGGGTTCTCTATAAATTCCAATATCGACGGATACGGGTATCTACACCCTTGTAGATAATATTTCTCTTTGAGACTTTGTTTGCTAGAATACCCTTAAGACAATCTAGGATGTGTCATACTAGTATCTTTTGTCCCATGGACTAAGGCCTAGTCAAGAGTACCTTGTGGTGTAATAAATTCCTTGGATACCGTTTACTCCAAGGTGGCCTTTGAAGCCATGCAACCGTTCTTTCACTTCTATCATCATTTTGGCAACAAAAAGGGAATGGGCACCTGTAACACCCCAATTATCCGGCCAAAATAATTGAAACATTACCATCTCGGTTTCCCGAGGTAGAGTTTCAAAACTTCAATCAAAGAACATTTTATTAATGTAATGTTTAATGATTTATATAAACATAAACAAATGAATAAAAGTACAACTTATGACAACTATACTCATCTAATCAACTAGACTCGTCTCGTGACTCATTAAGCTCGTCCCGTCTCCCGCGTGCTATCCAAATAACCTGTTCTTAACCTGCTCCCCATATGATCGGAAATATCATATGGATCGATACAGGTCACCCTGGAAATAAGTGGCAATTACACAAACACAACAAACGTCAGTTTCATTAAATAAATAAAGTGTGACACGACTCGAGTGTGTAAACATACAACATGACTATAACATGAACGAACCACTATCGATCAACCACCCCCACGGTACCAGGACACGCCCAGAAATACCGACAACCACACTAGTACCAGGACACGCCCAGACATACCGATAAACACAAACAGGTACCGGGACACGCCCAGACGTACCGGGTCAGAAAGCAAACAGGATCCCCTGCCAGACGTCGTGTCTCAACAACACGAGTCCCTCCGTAACTCAAGCCATTAATGTGCAAATCTCTCTTGGAGTGGGAAGCTCCAAGAGGTGACTTAAGCGTAAGACAGTCTCCCAACCGTCTTACGTCTCCAAAACAATAACCACAACAACTCCTCCAACATAGATATAATCACAACCGTTACAATATGAAATGTATGACATACAATATACACCATGACATGCCAAACATGCCATGGATACCAGTTCTTCAAATATCCCGACTCCTCGAGTTGTCATGACCAACAACATGCAATACGACTCACTCAATGCAATTAAATGATAAAAGACTCATTTTATAAATAAATACAACAATGAAACTGAGTAGGATAAACCTACCTTTAGCACATCCGCATAAGCAATCCGTCACACAAGCTAGGCCCATCTCGTAAAACCGTCTCACAAAACCCATCTCCTAAAATACGATAATAATATAAATACGTATAAATATACTAATCTATTTATACAAATACGCATAAATATACTAATCTAATATGTATAGGACTAATTAAATACCCGTCTTATACTCTTACCCAAAACCCGACTCAACCCAACCACCACTACCGTTCCCCCCACCGTGACCACCACCTAGCCACGGTGGCTAGGTCAGCCCCTAGCCGCGTCACCTAGGGCCGCCCTTACCCGCCATACCCAACACCAACCAACACTTCTAACAACAACACACAAACCGACCCAAAACCCCACCAACACAGCCGCCACCGTGGGCCACCACTACCACGGTGGTCATGGCCTGACCGACACCCTCCTGCCGCCACCAGACCCGAACCCCACCAACTGGACACCCGATAACAACAACAGTAACAAGCAGCAATAACTAAGCCCACCTGTTTCAGACCACCAAACACCAGCCATTCCGCCACCTAAGCCTACCACCATACTCTTTACTCAACCCCCAACAACCACAGCCCTAGCCGCCCCAGGTCAGCCACGGTTTGTAGGTCAAAGCCCCAACCCAAAACCGTCACACAAAACGACTTTAATGCTAGATCTACTCGGTAAAACCGAACTAGGGCGGTCAACGGGTGGTCAATGGCTCGGTCAAAGACGGTCAGAGATGAGTCGGGATTAAGGCGGGTCGATGGTATAAATTAAATAATAAATAAACTAGTTTAAGATGGTTTACCTTACGATCTCGAGGTGGAGGGACAAAAGACGATCTTCCCTTTTTCTTTTTGCTTTTCTCTCTTCTTTCTCTCTAGGATTCCCTCTAATTTGTGTGGTGGGGAATGAAATAAAATGAGATAGGATAGGGTAGTATGGGTGGGGGTATATATAAGGGTAGAATGGTAGGTGGAAGTATATAATACATGTATCATGTGTTATTATTATTATAATCATTATTATTTATTATACCGTCTCAAGCCCAACTCGCTAAATATAATAAAATATTATTATTATATAATTATTAAAGACGGAGTATTACAATCGTCCCCCCTTAAAATAAACTTCGTCCCCGAAGTTTCACCTCACTCTTCCCTTTTTGACTATTCCCTCAATTCTCATGTGCACGCTTTTCCCAATGTTCGGTGTTCCATTCTAACTACTTCCTCTCAACTCTCATTATTTCCTCACATTCCGTACTTCCTTTTTTTCCTAAACTTCCGAATTGTTACATTCACTCCCCCCTAAAAGAGAACTTCGTCCCGAAGTTCAACTATCAACCTCAAAATACGGTCTCATACACTCATTACTAAATTTCACAAATGACCATGTTCCGAGTTCAACACTCTCTCCTACTTATTGCAAATCCACACTAAATCAGATATGGTCCTACTGCCATTGATATAACCCTACTCTACGAGCCTCCCAAACGTCAAGGTACAAGGTTCAGCCCACGGTTCGAAACCCTAATCCCATAACAACACCCAACTCAATTGGTTCCAAGTCTACGCATAAGTCTCGGGGTATAACTCGATCATTACTACACACATAAATATCACGTCTAATCTCATACATGCACCTGTATGTAAATCAATCGTAAATATGCAGACTCTATAAAACAACCAAATAATGCAATGTCACTCAACATGTGACTCAACTATGCCACGCATATACCGCGTAAAATCCACCACTTGATCACACATGTGTTTCCAGACCCGTTCCCGTCTATCATCAACACTTCCGCTCCAACGGAAGACCATAATCACAATCATGAAAATAATCACTATGCAACACATAATTTACATATTTCCTCTTACTTTTACACAACCAAATAGAATCACGTTGATAAACATACATCAAACAAGGTTATCATATCATTTCTATCATAAATCTACTCGTGTCGAATCAACGATTTCCATTACTTGCAAAATTCTACACCATATGGTCAAACGTAAACAATTCACAAATTTCACACATGTAAGGTAAATCATGGTCGTCCAACATAAGTCAACTAAAATAAACCGCGAAATAAGGGTACATGCTCAATATTTGGTCAAATATCAACAAAATAAGGGTCAAAGCAGTCCACTCGGTCGAGTGTAGGAGGCCACTCGGCCGAGTAGGCGACCACTCGGTCGAGTGCATGGTGCACTCGATCGAGTGTCACTTGGGGCATAATATTTTCATTTTCTCAACTCGGTTCTAAACTTTCCTATTTCGTCACAAAAATACTAATAGACTCCAATGGTGATTCATATACCATTAAATAACCGAATCAAACACAGCTATTGGCCTTATGACCATCGTTGCTACACAGCTTAAATAAAACATCCAAGGCATACTACCAACACGACCATACTATTTCATCACCAACAACTGCACCGTAGTGCGACACTCTAGTCACATCGGTAAACACAACACTTACTCTAACTCAGGGGGCACGACCGAATCACTCATCACTCTTAGGGGATAACAAGAACATCATCACTCACTTAAGCACTACAACAAGGTCACGATGCACACTGTGGGCGTCTCACATGACATTTAGGAGGTAACTTTACAAGCAACATCTACGCTACCACTCTCAGGGTCGGAGTCCGACACAACCACTTTCACACATCATTCCTATGTACTTAGGTTAATGGTCACATTATGCCCCACTCTTACTCTCATGGCTAGAAAACCAAACTTGGTATTACCAAATCCACAATTAGGCCACCTCACACGGGTTCACTCGAAAATTACATCATATTCCTTATTGAATGACGATTACCACTTGCAAAATCTTCAACTCATATCTCGCTCTAGTACTCTCTCTCTCTCTCTCTCTCTTTCTCTCTCTCTCTCTCTCTCTCTCGTATTCCAGGTTCCTAAATTTTATCACTATTTATTCAACTCACATCATTCCCTAAGTCAAATTTCACACCATCCAACTACTTTTATCATTCATACAATCACTCCTCTTTCAACTCTTTCTGAGTACTTCAACTATTCCCTCATCATTCCACAAGTTCTAACTCAACCATATGTTAACCAAAACATCTAAGTTGAGCTAAAAGGTCATCCTCACATGTTCTCAAATTACGCTCACTATCTATGAGTCCACACAATCGCTAAGTATCCAATTTTGATCGCACTCCACTACGTCCTAGTTATCTCTCATGATCAATTCACCATACTCAAAGTATTACATGGGTCAACTACCGTCCTAGTGTTCCCAAATTATCAAACTTGACGACTATGTCCAAAATAACTCGTCTTGTCGGAAACATATGCCCAAAGGCTATGGTGAGAAAACAATCTTTAGGGCTCACACACAACTCTATACCCGGAAATCTCGGGTTAACTCAACGGATAGGGTGATGAGAATCAAAACAATCCAGAACGGATATGAAAGAGGGTAGCAAACTAAATAACATGGAAGGGATAGGAAATCAATGGTCGACACTTTAAAATTGCCCTAATAGCACACTTGAAATATGATGAACTTTGGAAAACGATGCAACTTCAAAACTCAACTCTAGTGTAATTATACTCAAACTTGACAAAAATGCGAAATGCTATATTAAAACTTTAACATAACGGACATTTGTTTCAAATTTCTCGGAAACTTTAACACAAAGTAATCCGTCATAGGATGGTACATGTCATTATAGACCACGTTAAAAGTATTATTATTCGATTGGTACAAGACATAACAAAGAAAAGTCAAAAATCCGGGTAGGTATATCATTCATTTTCTAAAATAAGACTTTAACACGAAAAAATTTCTTGTGCATGACTTCACCAAACATTATACTTAAAGATGAATAATAAGGAGTAAATAAGGTACATCATAAGCGGAAAATCAAAGCTTATGTATACTTTTCACAACATTTTCGGGAAATTTGTCAACCTTTAAGACGAAAAAATTTTGATTCACACCTTTTTATTACAAAATTCCAAAAATAATATAATAGTTTTACAATACTATTAAACCATATTTGGGAAAAAATCAAAATTGTTCATATTCCTCACTTGGTTCAAAATTTTAGGCTAAAGTTTGCAACGAAATCTTCATTTTTAAGACAATGTACCACACCACTAGGGATAACGGTAGTCTTTGTAAGACGATTGAAACAAGTTTCACTCATGGAAATGAAAGTAAGTCAAAACCTTCAAATTGAAATTTTCGCATATGAGGTAAAATCCGACTTTAACAACAAGCGTTAAGCCCTTTCTTGTTCAACATGACCCAACAACAAACACGAAAATCCGGTTACTGACTCAAGAGCATAAGTTTCCAAGCTCATCCATGGTGGAAAAGAAAGTTTTTCGTAAAAATATGATTTTTGACCATTCTAATGATATAGAAAATCAACCATTACTATGAAATTGAACAAGGTTATGCAATTATTTGATAAAACTTGAATAAACATGTGTATATATAAAACCATTTCAAATTGCAAAATGAAGGAGATGACTCAACTACATGGTCAAAATTTGAGAAAACAGATAAAGAAAAGTGGAGTGGCAAAGTGTAATTCAAACAATGAAAATGAAAAGATAAAGTATAAAAAGCAAATTTTACACGAATTTCTCAATTTATCAGGCCTACTCGGCCGAGTACTTAGGGCACTCGGTCGAGTGCAACTCCACTCGGTCTAGTGACAAGTTACTTGATTGAGTGGAAACCTTCCATAAGTTTTCCAGTTTCTTGAATTTGCCCACTCGGTCGAGTGACAGGTCCACTCGGTCAAGTGACTCATCCACTCGGTCGAGTGACTGGTCAACACGCTCGAGTACTACTCTACTCGAATGGGTTTGGCCTCAAACTCACTATCTTCGGTACATTACTCGCAAAATCATAACTATTCTACCACTAACCATCATCATTCATGCTTTAATAACGACACTAAAAAGCTCAAATACGCATATGATATCGACATGCCGAGATTTGGGACTAACATCCCTCACATCAACACACACTAATTATATCTACAACATATTACTCACATTAATCCACTTATCCATCCATCACATGTTATCTCATTCTACACAAACAATTCTATCATACGATAATATATATAATGAGTAACAACACACATATTTACATCTCTTTCACAAATGATCATATCTCATGCCATATTCCAACACACATTAATATTATAACACATATGCATTCATATCACGATTCACATAACGTTTCCCATACTCCTAGCCACCCACGAAATGACCAACTGAGACGATAGGCACTAGCTTTGGCATGAGGGCGCCTACTCATCCAAAACTGATCTCTTATTGTACTCATGTCGGGTTCATTTTACTTAGACTCTCCTAGATTCATTTTTGGTTCATTGGTTTTAGGATCCAAAATCGTCACTCTGATACCACTTTGTAACACCCCAATTATCCGGCCAAGATAATTGAAGCATTACCATCTCGGTTTCCGAAGGTAGGGTTTCAAAACTTCAATCAAAGAACATTTTCTTAATGTAATGTTTAATGATTTACATAAACATAAACAAATGAAAAAAAGTACAACTCATGACAACTATACTCATCTAATCAACTAGACTCGTCTCGTGACTCATCAAGCTCATCCCGTCTCCCGCGTGCTATCTAAACAACCTGTACTTAACCTGCTCCCCATATGATTGGAAATATCATATGGATCGACACAGGCCACCCCGAAAATAGGTGACCATTACACAGACACAAAAACGTCAATTTCTTTAAATAAATAAAGTGTGACACGACTCGAGTGTGTGAACATACAACATGATTATAACATGAATAAACCATTATCGAGCAACCACCAACACGGTAACGGGACACGCCCAGACATACCGACAACCACACTGTTACTGGGACACGCCCAGACAAACCGATAACCACAAACAGGTACCGGGACACGCCCACACGTACCGGGTCCGGAAACCAACCGGATCCCCTGCCAGACGAC
Source organism: Silene latifolia (assembly GCF_048544455.1). Classification (NCBI taxonomy): domain Eukaryota; kingdom Viridiplantae; phylum Streptophyta; class Magnoliopsida; order Caryophyllales; family Caryophyllaceae; genus Silene; species Silene latifolia. Next base: position 271,919,779 of record NC_133538.1, read on the forward strand.
GTGTCTCAACCACACAAGTCCCTCAGTAACTCAAGGCATTAATGCGCACATTACTCTTGGAGTGGGAAGCTCTAAGAGGCGACTTAAGCGTAAGATGGTCTCCCAACCGTCGTACGTCTCCAAAACAACACCCACAAGAAATCCTCCAACATATATATAATCACAACCGTCACAATATGAAATGGATGACAGACAATATACACCTTTACATGCAAAACATGCCATGGATACCAGTTCCTCAAATATCCCAACTCCTCGAGTCGTCATGACCAACAATATGCAATACGACTCCTTCAATGCAATTAAAAGATAAAAGACTCATTTTATAAATAAATACAATAATGAAACTGAGTAGGATAAACCAACCTTTTAGCATATTTGCATAAGCAATCCGCCACACCAGATAGGCCCGTCTCGTAAAACCGTCTCACAAAATCCATCTCCTAAAATACGATAATAATACAAATACGTATGAATATACTAACCTATTTACACAAATACGTATAAATATACTAATCTAATACGTATAAGACTAATTAAATACCCGTCTTATACTCTAACCCAAAACCCGACTCAACCCAACCACCACTACCTTTCCCCCACCATGACCACCACCTAGCCACGGTGGCCAGGTTAGCCCCTAGCCGCGCCACCTAGGGCCGCCCTTAACCACCATACCTAACACCAACCAACACTTTCAACAACAACACACAAACTGGCCCAAAACCCCACCAACACAGCCACCACCATGGGCCATCACCACCATGGTGGTCATGGCCTGACCGACACCCCCTGCCACCACCAGACCCAAACCCCAACACCTGGACACCCGATAACAACAACAATAACAAGCAGCAATAACTACACACCCATACCCCTATTTTCGACCTGTTTCAGACCACCAAACACCAGCCATTCTGCCACCTAAGCCCACCACCATACTTCCCACTCAACCCCCAACAACCACCGCCGTAGCCGCCCCCAGGCCAGCCACGGTTTGTGGGTCAGAAACCCAACCCAAAACAGTCACACAAAACGACTTTAATGCTAGATCTACTCGGTCAAACCGAGCTAGGGCGGTCAACGGGTGGTCAATGGCTCGATCAAAGACGGTCAGAGATGAGTCATGATTAAGGCGGATCGATGGTATAAATTAAATAATAAATAAACTAGTTTAAGACGGTTTACCTTACGATCTCGAGGCGGAGGGACAAAATACGATCTTCCCTTTTTCTTTTTGTTTTTCTCTCTTCTTTCTCTCTGGGATTCCCTCTAATTTGTGTGGTGGCAAATGAAATGAAATGAGATAGGATAGGGTACTATGGGTGAGGGTATATATAAGGGTAGAATGGTAGGTGGGAGTATATAATACATGTATCATGTATTATTATTATTATAATCATTAATATTTATTATACCGTCTCAAGCTCAACTCGGATATACAATAAAATATTATTATATAATTATTCTTTTGTAGATGCATCCTTTGACGTGTTTTGTGTGCTTAATGTTTGGATGCATCGCCATTTTGGCAAGCCCCACCTTGCCTTGCAAGAAGACATCTTACCTTATAGATGTCTTGTTGGGAGTTGAAGGGCCGGAGTGAGACCCGCTAATTGTCTGACATCGGCTATGTTATTAGCGTAGTATAAATAAAGGTTGTAGTTTTAGTCACCTATTTACTCGGGACGAGCAAAGGTTTGGTTTGGGGATATTTGATCTGACTCATATTTACGCACATTTAGTCCCCTAACTAGCCTCGTTTCTATGCTTTCTAGCATGCATTAGGGTCGTTTCTTATCTTTAGCTTCCTATTATGCGTATTCTACGACGTTTTGTGCCATTGGTAGGAGAGGAGTGCTAGCCTTTCTTAAAACGGAGCAAAACGGAGCTAATTGATCGCATCTAACGACCAAGCAATAAAGAGGAGACCAATACTAAAGGCCTAAGTCAATAAAACAAGTAAATGGGAAATGATGAAGGACCCCCACGACCCCTAAAGAATCCCCACGAGTTACGGGGCAGCCAAATGAAAGAAGAAGCAAAACTACCCTTCAGGACGGGTGTCCAGAGACAGGACGGGCATCCCAAAGAGAAGGACCGGCGTCCCTAAAGCAGGACGGGCCGCAGTGCAGGATGAGTGTCCATCAGAAGGAGGTCGTGCGTCCCATACCAGGACTTGCAAGGCGTTAAACATCATTTAAGGGGCTTCATCGTCATTTAAGCCCTTAGTTAACCTAATATTTGTACTTAGTATAAATATTCCCTTGTAATAGAAGATTAAAAACAAGTCAAATTAGAGATTAGACATCAATAAGCTTAATTAAACTTTAATCCTTCCTTAATTACTGTTCAAGAATTCTTAGATCTATTTGGGTAATTGAAGATTATTTGGGTTTTTATTGGAGAATTGACAACTCTTCATCATCAATCAAAGTTTTCTTCTATTATTCTTTCCTTTCCATTTGCTCATCTTAAGATTGGTACACTTTCTTTACTCCTTACTTAATCCTTGTTTATTATTTTACTCTTCCATCATGTTTATACTTGTTAAGATGATTGACACCATTGTTACCATGTTTTCCATGATATGAGTGAGTAGTTCCCTAACTAGGGTTAGTGGGGGATTAGGGGAGTTAATAATGGGGTAGATCTATACTTAATAAGTTCATATGAATGCTTGCTTGTTGTAGTTTCAACTTATGCACATGTTATGCTTGATGAAATTCTTGATTGACAACCTAGCATGATTCTCTTATCCTTTCAACAAGACTTGTAAGACATAAACTAACTCAAGGGCTTGTTAGACCATATATATAGTGGAATAGGGAAAACCAAGTCGGTGTAGGTGTTGTAAAGTTGTCACCAACTCGGCTCCGAGACCTATGTGTCCCTAGGAATTGTAAGATATAAACTAACTCGATTCCATTACAACAATAATTGCTTGCATCTATGTAACTTATTTATGTGATCTCATCATGATTCTCCTATGAACACATGATACCCTAGTGTCTTTAATAAATTGTTTACAAATTCTATTTGCTTACCTTACTTTGCTTTCAATTATTTAGTTTTCCTGTGTTAAGTAGTTTAGATTGCAAATCTCAACCTCAACCCAAATTGTGACACTAAGACATAGCTATTTATAACCGATAAGTCAATACAATACCCGTCCCTTGGAATCCGACCTCTACTTGCCACTCTACTAGGAGTAGTTTGTTGAGATTATAAATATTGTTTGAGAGCGTAGACGACACGTCTCATCAATTGTGTAATCCAAACCTACTTTTAACTATATTGTGAGAATGATGTTTAAAGTAACTCTTTAGTGGGAATTAATTTGTGTTGTAGCCAAATGTAGGGAAATCACCCTAATAAATAAGACTTTTTAAATTCCCATTTAGTTCCATTATTATATGTCTTTTTAATTCTACAATTTTATCAGTCACGTTTCTATAAACCAAGTAACTGAACGCCTTTAAATTTTATTCCAAAATTTACTAGATTCTACCAAATACGCGTCTTCTTGGTTTTGAAACAAATATTTCCCTATTTTCTAGTAAATATAAATTTTATAATATTGTAAATGTTGATTTTTTTTTCCCCATAACGCATTCTATTGTTCAAATTGGTTGCCGAGTTATCTTAAAAATTGTCTACTATCAGAACTGCTTATTAAAACTATTTTTTTATTTACCCTTTCTTTTTTGTAAAATATAAGTCGTATAAATATGTATAACCGTCACCCATACAAGGACAAATCAGCCCATATAAACGGCCCAATTATCCAAACAGGCAATTTGAGTTGGGCAAAGCCCAATCCACCAAAGTACCGAGACAACAAAAACAAATGAGGGAAAGAAGATAAGCAACAAAATCAGAAATCCCCAGTTTTAGACAATCCTAGCTCGATTCGAAAGTGATTCTTCATCTTCTTCATCCATCTTGCTTTCCATCGCTAAACGCATCAAAAACCATCAGCCATCAATCGATCTTCTTAAATTACCATTATCATTTCCGTTATCCCTGGTTAAAGCTTTGAAGCGAAATTTCAGATCTTGAATAACTTGATTCACGAGTCTCGAAGGTTTCATCACACATGCATTCACCCTACTTGAGTTTCTTTACTGCCAAATCGGGTATATAAATGCATTTATCACTCCATTTAAAACACCTTTGTCTTCCTTAGTCCCTCTTATACTCAATATCCACCTCATAATGTCACTATAAGGAATCCGCATTCCAATCTGATTCCCTACCAGGTCTATGACTTCTTTACTGTACCTGGATCTGAAGAACAAGTGATCCAGATCCTCCAAATCGTAGCCACAAATAAAACAGGTATTATCATCTCTGATGTAACACCCTCACATACCAAGGTATCTTACCAAGACCACCCTAGCATGGGAGACTGCTACCATCTCGGTTTCCCGATGCTAGCATATCAAAGTTACCATTCCAAAACATTTAATTAAGTATAAAGTTAAAGTTAATGATTACAAGTTCCAAAACCAAAACCAAAACAAAATTTCGCTAGTACTCAACAACTGAAACTAAAACAGTAAATCTCATGACAGCGGAAGCTAGACTCGAAGTAATGACTCCCATCTCGTCCCCAAAGCTAAAGACCATCATCACCTGTCACAATCTGCTCAACATCCCTGAATGGATCACCACAGATTTTACAAAAAAACAACGGGGTCAGTTCACTACATAATCAAAATAAGACAAGGTACGATAAAGATAAACAACTGTTCACAATCAACCTTCAACTCCCAATTTCATCACGTAACTGACTACACACTAAAGTGTGTAGCCCTACCAGTGGGGGACCGCAGTCGTACCGACCTAAGCCCCACTCATCAACGAGCGATAACCCTTTTCATTAATGTGCACATCCCCTCCTGTGGCGGGTTCCACAGAGGGCGAAACTAGGGCGTGAAGCCACTCCCGCAAGTGACTCCACTCAGCCGAGGACGCACCTCGCGAACATCATCATCAACAATCACAACACCAACACCAAACTTCAATCCCAACAACAGCAAATAATCACAATATCAATCATACAAACAATTACAACACTATCTTAAATCGGTTAAACAGTAAACCGAGTAGGGAAACCCTACTTTCTCGCAATCTGTTATGCCGCAGCCAATTATACAAATGCACAACGAGTAACACATCATCATCTACAACAACGATAATCAACAATCAACAACACATACGATGACCAAAACCCTAAACCCCCAAATTAACCCAAACTAGAGTTCTATAACTTATACGAACAACAATAGATCGACAAGGATAAGACACTTACTACGGTGATTGACACGGAATAAGATGCTAGAACCCATAATCGACGACCTTTGCCTTGGAATTGATGAAGATGATTAGAGGAGAATGAAACGTAGTTTAGTTTTTGGAAGAAATGATTTTAGAAACTGACAAACGACTTATATATAATCTCTAATCATTTTAATCAAAACCGCGGAAATAACCCGTAACAGAACGGGCACTCGACCGAGTACCTGACGTACTCGACCGAGTACGACCTACTCAACCGAGTACATGCATGCTTGGTCGAGTGCTGACACTCCAGAACCCAAACTCACGACACCAGAACATATACTCAGTCAAGTAAACCCTACTCGACCGAGTCCTCTAAGATCCGAAACCTGTGGTATTACAGTCTTCTCTCCTTAAAACGAACTTCGTCCCCGAAGTTCACACCCATAACTGCGTAGCATGCGCACATACCACTCCACCAACCAACACCACTCAACGCTCATCCCCCAACCTTGACACTAACTCACCCAATAAGGCCTACCTTAACAACGTCACTCAACTTAGCATCAACCATAGAATAGCCTCTCTAACTTCCTAATTCCATCGAATACCAACAACATAAGTGTTGCCAACTCTTTCTTACTCCCATAACATTCACTAGCAAACTCAATACCAAGACAATCCACGAAACAAGATCGACCACCAAAACAAAATGTTACATTCTACCACCCTTAAAACGAACTTCGTCATCGAAGTTTTATTCACACACATAAACATCATCACCCAATCCATCCTTTATTCTACAACAACACTCAGACTTCCAATTATACTACAACATGTACAACCATCAAACTCTCTTTGTCGCATCCTACTCCTCTTAAGATAAATGTTACGTCCACGTAACTCACTAATACTAGATCCTTAGCTATATCTTCACATTATCTTCATCACCACTGCATGTCAACGATAACCGCCTATAGCCTCAACACCTACCTACATCCATTCCTATATCCAAGGCTCTCTTACTCTAGTCGTTCTCATACCTCAATTCATTCGGCAAACCACCTAACCTATACCACAAAATGCTTTGCATTACCATTACCGCAAAACGACATACTTCTTTATACATGCACTCATCTCCACAATCATAACTCACGATCCACAAATTTTACACACTCACACTAGATCCTCAAGTTCTCCTATTTATCGCTGTAAAACTCATCCATAACTCAACAGAATACTAGTTCCCAACACCCTATACTCACTGTCCCAATAAGGATCACGAACCACTTGCCGCTTCTAGCTCAGCACACACCCAGTCCACAACACTCTTGCCACAATTATGTCCAAATAACAAGATATCAGTATACCATGACAACCACAGAAACATACGCAAGTTTCTTCCATATCATACCCTACCATCTCTCCCAAGCCGAAACTGATAAGAAATATTAATAAACAAAATAACAACCTATATGCCCAGACCGACACCGACAGGAAACAACAGTAAACAAACAACAATCTATATAACTAAAATATACTTTCGAAAGTTCGTCTCATCAGTATCCCGCCTACTCCACCACAACCGATGACGACATCACAACACCGCCACCAACCGCCGCACCGCAGCGCGAAAATACTCGTATCACAACACGAAGTACCGTGGCCGGATCGCCACCCGAGGCACAACAACCACATCGATAGTCATCGCAACTTATACAATCCCATAACATTGACTCAGTACAACTTCCTTGACCAGAAGACTTTCTTAAAACCACTCTACTAGATCACAACGCAACATATTATACGGAATCACAAATACTAACCTTATGGATATTATCCATACCATTATTCATGAGGTCAGAACCTCACACAAACATTTACACACATCATGGACACATTATCTAATCTAACTAGCCAATCCTGATCACGTAAGTTACCACTTGAGAATGGATATCTCTCACCCGAGCTTACCTCACATGCCTTTCATAACATGTCCTTCCATCCGCACAATTATCACCACCCGACAAACGTAACCATATCATAAGTACCCAACTACTAGAAAACACCTCCTATATCATATCTTATACTTCCTCATATCCATACATACCAATCAGGCCTCCACAAAAGCAACCTCTTTAGAACGACTAACTTCCGTTTTTAACATCATTCTTAACTACTAGTAACCACACTACGACACCACCAATTTTCGCGTAACTACTCTCTTACCATCCCCAAATATAACAATTCATTCCCTCTCTTTAGTTATCATCCCAAATAAAAAACATCAAATCCATCAACAAAATTTACCCCAACATTCTTTCCAATTCTATCCTTAATTGTATCGTCACATAACTCTCCACCAAAATCTCATATCGTGCAAACGCTCTACCAAGTTCTTACTCCCTTAATACCTCGAAACTCGCGGCTACCATGTCGTCCTGAACTCCTATATAATCATTAACTCACACCCTCTCATGATGATATCGTACATTTCCATGATTCCTTACTTTCATGTTCCATAACTTTGGTCAACATTCTCTCAACTTACTTCCATCCAATAATACCAATTAATGATTCATCTCCTTCCTTCTTCTACCTAACTCTTTAGTAATCCGGTTACCTTCTTCATGCTCCATAACTCAAATTTCATTAATTCATATCAGTATCTTCTCATTCTTTCTTATCACTGATCCTCTCTCATCATACTACTCACTCACACTTCTCACTATCAACTCCACAAAACTAACAGTTACTCTTCAATTAGTTGTATTTCCCTTTCGTATCCCTAGAAAACCAAAAATTTACCTCAAAACGTTAATTGCCCAAAGAATTACACACTAGACTCACCTCTTAATAGTCCAAGTTCCCAAACTCGACCACTATTTACACATCGCGGCATAACTCGATCTTACTATACACAATTCGTTTCCATCCCTCTATAACGACTCTTACTATACACAATTCGTTTCCATCCCTCTATAACGACCTTCCATCACATATATCTTTAACCAACACAATCCTAACCGTCTCCCTCTATAAATCCTTACACATCCCAATTTACCACTATTCGCATCCCTCATCTCAATCTTTGCATTCTCACGTTTCTTTACACTTACATCACCCTTGCCCATATACATTTACCTTTATATTACTCAACACGCGACTATATCACTCACCACATCTTATAAAACATGCTCCCTGCCTCGATAAGCTCATCAATCTTCTCCTTCCTTTTTCCACTATTCCTCACAACCACATATAACTCATGTCCTCCCTAACCAACATACATCCCTCATAAGCTAACCTTCTCCACATCATAGCATCTGGAACTTACGTATCAAGACCATCACATATGTAAAAGAATGCTTTAAGACCCAAAACATACTTGTGCACATAACCTATGGCTCAAAACATATGTAAGAACGTAGCCGTCGACTCAAAATAACCGCCCAAAGAGATATCGGTCGAGTGCAAGACGTATTCGGCCGAGTACAGGACACTCGGTCGAGTAATGAGACTACTTGGCCGAGTTCACGACTCCAGAAGATGAACAAAATCATCACGGGAAGATTACTCGGCCGAATATGGGTTACTCGGTTGAGTATGAAAGATACTCGGCCGAGTAGGGCCTACTCGGTCGAGTACCGGCACAGTTCTCAGCAACATCCAGTTTTCGTAAAACAGTCATATCTCACTCGTTACTTGGTCATTTTCGGCGTGTGACCTATCGTTAGAATCGTAAGAAGACAATATATCACCTCAAATTTAAGTTAAAGCAATATCATTTCTGGAACTCGACTTATGAACAAATAAAGACAGCCTTACCGAAATCAAACTCCATACAATTCACTTTTTCTTGCCCAAACAACTTAAACAATAACAAAGGGAACACAGACAACTCAATACTTTTAAAAACAGTATACTAGATGAGCTTTTATCATACCAACATCTTATGCACATGATTCTATTACCAAACAAACAAAACGTACTTTTTCTACTAACATGCCATACTATCATCTCTACTTTTCGCAACACGTAAAGCCCCTTAACCATCTCATCTTGAACCACAACATGCATATCATACTATAAGACATAAACATAAACACAAGCATACACCGATTCCCATGACACACCCCGTAGTGACCGGCTTGAACTTGTATGGGTAATATTGTGGTTTCGAGATGTCTCTCGAACCTTTGCGGTAGCTCCAAATAATTCCTACCCAAGTTCATTTTAATTAGACACCCTAAGTTCATTTTTTCATTTGTTTCAGGTTCCAGAATCATCGCTCTGATACCACTTTGTAACACCATCACATACCAAGGTGCATTACCAAGACCACCCTAGCATGGGAGACTGCTACCATCTCGGTTTTCCGAGGCTAGTATATCAAAGTTACCATTCCAAAACATATAATTAAGTATAAAGTTAAATTTAATGATTACCAGTTCCAAAACCAAAACCAAAACAAAATTTCACTAGTACTCAACAACTAAAACTAAAAAGTAAATCTCATGATAGCGGAAGCTAGACTCGAAGTGATGACTCCCATCTCGTCCCCAAAGCTAAAGGCCATCATCACCTGTCATAATCTGCTCACCATCCCCGAATGGTTTACCACAGATTTTACAAAACAACAACAGGGTCAGTTCACTGCATAATCAAAATAAGACAAGGTACGATAAAGATAAACAGTTGTTCACAATCCACCTCCAACTCCCAATCTCATCACGTAACTGACTACACACTAAAGTGTGTAGCCCTACCAGTGGGGGACCACAGCTATACCCACCTAAGCCTCGCTCATCAACGAACGATAACCATGTTCATTAGTGTGCACATCCCCTCCTATGGTGGGTTCCACAGAGGACGAAACTAGGGTGTGAAGCCACTCCCGCAAGTGACTCCACTCAGCCGAGGACGCATCTCACGAACATCATCATCAACCATCACAACACCAACACCAAACTCCAATCCCAACAACAACAAATATTCAAAATATCAATCGTACAAACAATTACAACACAATCTTAAATCAGTTAAACAGTAAACCGAGTAGGGAAACCCTACCTTCTCGTAATCTGCTATGCCACAACCAATCATACAAATGCACAACGAGTATTACATCATCACCTACAACAAGATAATCAAAAATCAACAACACATACGATGACCAAAACCCTAAACCCCCAAATTAACCCGAACGAGGGTTTGCTAACTTATAATAACAATAATAGATTGACAAGGATAAGACACTTACTATGGCGATTGACACGGAATAAGATGCTATAACCCACAATCGACGACCTTTGCATTGGAATTGAAGAAGATGATTAGAGGAGAATGAAACGTAGTTTAGGTTTTGGAAGAAATGATTTTAGAAACTGACAAACGACTTATATATAATCTCTAATCATTTTAATCAAAACCACGGAAATAACCCGTAACAGACCTGGCACTCGGCCGAGTACGACCTACTCGACTGATTACCAACATGCTTGGTCGAGTGCTGACACTCTAGAACCCAAACTCACGACACCAGAACACATACTCGGCCGAGTAAGCCCTACTCGACCGTGTCCCCTAAGATTCGAAACCTGTGGTATTACATCTGATACCTAGGTTATATAATTTTGCATTCATATTCATATTTCCATGTTGATATATCCATGCGAGAAAGCTATGCTTGGGAGAGGTCCATTTATTCCACACTAAACCGCTCTATTGATTTGACCCCTTTTTCTCTTAACCATTCATACCCCTTTGCTATGGAGTATTCCAGTCCGATTTGATTAAACCATATCTGCTGTTGATAAGCTTTTGTGAAAAGATCCTTAGTTTGGCAAACTTTTCTCCAGTACCAACTCGAGGAGGTTGTTGGAGAGTATATTTGCCAGGACTGCTCCTTTAGATAGGTGTGGTTAATCCACCTCGCCCAAAGGTGGACTGGTTTAAAAGCAATCCACCACACTAGTTTACCAACTGCACCTTTATTCCAGAGCGCATCTTCCTTTAGCCCCAAGCCCCCTTCTTGTTTAGGTTTGCAAACCTTCTCCCAAGAGACCAAAGGAGACCTTATGAAATCAACACCTCCATCCCATAGAAAATTTCTGCAAATACTCTTTATTCTTGCAATAATTCGAGTTTAGCAAACTATTGTATTTCTGTCAACGAGACTTTAGAGGTACGTATGCAAGTAATGACAATTTTGGATTTTGGTGTTTTTTTATTAAGTGACATTAATTTGTTGATATATTTTTTTTAATGTTGTGTCTTTTCATTGTCGTTTTATATAATCATATGCTTGCTATGTGATGCTCTAATATTATAAAAATATCTTATCAGGTTTATTTATTTAAAAATTGGTAGGAAGAAAAAGGTCCTTTGAGATCTTTATGTTAAGCTATTTTTTTTAACGATTTTTTAACCATTAGAAGCTCGACTCTTTTAAATGGTAATTAAACTTTTTCCAACCATATTGTGCTTTTTTGTTAAAAGATTTTTTAAGAATATGTACATACATAAGCATAACATAATCATGAAATCTCGTGCATTGCACGGGTCATAAAACAAGTTAATATTTAAAAAGCAATTATATAATGACAGGACTTCACTTATTATTCGACTAACTCACTTTTAAATATAAATATTTAAAATTTACAATATTGTGCATTTATAACTTTATTTTAAAATGATCAAGCTATGTAACCCTAGCAAAGCACGAGTTCAAATCTATTCCCTATTAATTTTTGACTATTTAACTATTAAGACAAAATTTAGCTTTAATACATATTATAGTATAAAACCGTTGTATGGTGCGATTAAGTAAAAAGTGATAACTTTACGATAAAAAGTGACCATCATAAAATGAACACTTTTAATATAAAATAATCATTTTTTGTTTGGTAACTAGGGAACCCGCAGTCGGTAAACCACCCAAGGGTGACAGGCTCGAAATCTATTAGGCATGGACTCAGGTCAAGAATGCTCCACAAGATTTTGCTCTTGGGGAGGCTTGAACTTGGGTCTCCTGGGAATTTCACCCAAGTTTTAACCACTAGACTCCACTCTTGCGGGCAATATTGTTTATCATAAAACGGTAACTATTTTTACATCGCATCATACAACGGTCACACACAATAACAACTATAAATTTAAAATCGAATTGTTCCTTTTCTAGGTCCGGTCTAATTTGCACAGCTTCGGATTAAATATGCTCAAGCGGTCAGCCGTAGTTAAATTTCGTATAACGAACTTTTTTATTTATAGATCACGAGTTTAAACCTCCTACCCCCTAAATTGGACTGGTTTCAACTTTCAAGCCTCATTTAAACCAAAAAAAAAAAACCTAAAATAATGATGACTTGGAAAACCTCAAACCAATAAACCGACACTCGTGAATCGACAAGGCGGCCAAATGACCAAATTGGTAAAAAAAGTAGAGGCTAAGTGACAAATTGGTAAAAAAACTAAGCAAGGTGACAAATTAGTAAAAAAAGACGATGGTAAGTGACAATTTGGTAAAAAAAGTGAATGTAAATGACAAATTGGTAAAAAAGCATTTTCGAGGACGCGAAAATAAAATCCCGATTCGTAAATATCGACGATGTTTTAGTAAACATCGACGACGTTTTCATTCCGAAAGACAATTTTGCCCTTCACATCTCACTAACTCTCTTCTTTTCTCTCTAAGTCCAAAAATCCCCAAATATTCCCAACATCAAACACCATCACCACCTCCTACCACCACGCCGTCACCACACGTCGCCACTGCCATTTAAATTAGTTTTTTTTTTTTTTTATAAAATTAGCTTTGTAATTGAAATTAAATCGTTTATTGTTATTGTTAACAGATTATACGACTTTATTTGTTAGTTTTAATTGATTATATGCTTCGATTTGGCCAGTTAATTGAATTTTTTTTAATTATTTGAGATTTTATTAAACTTTATTGAATTAGTTTTGAAAGATATATTTTGTTTCTTGTTTGTATTATTGTAATTGTATTGTTGTTTTTGTTGTCAATCTTTTGCTAATTAGTTGTAATTGTATAGTTGTTTGCGTAAAATAGGTCAATTATATGTCGAATAATGTTGTTGTTGGTGTCGAATTTGAGTCAAAAAAATGGGGAAGGGGACACCATGGATGAAACGTGGGAATTGGTTGTTTCATCCATGGTGAAACGTGAATTTTGGACGTTTGGCCATGGAGGAACGATGGTTTTTGCCGTTTGCCCATGGACAAACGTTGGGTTTGGTCGTTTGGCCATGGTCCAAACGTTGGTTTCCAACGTTTGGTCCATGGCTGAACGTTAGATCTTAAAGTTTGGTCCATGGTTTAACCTTGGGGTACAAATTTCAGATTTACGCAGAAAAATCGCAATGTTTGCTATTACTAAGTTAATATGTGACGTAAATCAATTATCGAATAGATTTAACGGTGCGCAAAAAAAAAATTAACCAAATAATGAAGCGATTAAGTTGTTTAAGTACCGGTGATTCGGGATCCGTGTTGTTAATTGTTGTTGGTTTTTTTTTAATTTAGTTAATTTTTAGTTGAATTTGAGAGGAAATTTTTTAGAGAGAGAAAGTGTTCGATGAGTGGAAGGGCAGTTATCGTCTTTTTTTTTTTTAAAAACGTCGTCGATATTTACTAAAACATCGTCTACATAAATCAGTCCCCTTTAAAATACGGTAATACTGCAATTCTTTTTATATTTAACGTTGAATTTTGCTTTCCGAATAAGTTAACATTTCCTACCAATTATTTGTGTGTATAAAAAATATTTATCATTGTTTGTCCAAGTATTCGCGTTTATTCAGCAAAAAACATGATAACATATAAAAAAAATTCTTTTTTCTAATGTTGAATTTCTGTAAGGAAAATCAAAGTTTTCTTATGTTGAAAAATATGCAATGAAATTTTTTTTAACCCTTAGAAAAATTAGATAATTATGGTGAAATTTAAGTATTTTTTTAGTAGGAAGACAAAATAATTGCGTAAATGGGTTTGGACTGAAAATGTTTACAATGAGTAATAATGAACATATGTTTGTTGTTTCTTTTCCGAACTTGATATGAAGTTACTAAATGTTGATTGAATTTATAATTTATATGATAGTCTATAATTGTTAAATCGTGGTCGATCTTTACCCTTACAAAGATATATGAAACGTAATAAAATAGTGAATTGTTTAAAATCAACCACTTAGCAACTTTCTTATTTATTTTAATTTAACCTGCCCAAATTTAGAAAATATTTTATTGTAAAGTTCAACGCCTCTGTCGTACTTTCGTTAGATAAACGAGACTATTTGGACCCATCTTATCTATATTAATACAAAAGACAATACTCAATCCTCAACGCGCCACGTCATTAATGCAGTTTTTTTTTTTTTTTGGAAGTTCATGTTATGATGGGACCCGTGAGTGTGCAATGTATTTATTTCTTCAGATTTCCGTCTTTTCAAACATGCGATAAATTCCGTCTTACAACAAAATTCTATGAAATAATATTATGAAAAAATTCTATGAATTAATATTATGAAATAATTTTATACATTTTGTGTAAATAAAATTAATAACATATACGCAGAATGAATTACAAATGCGAGTAAATGAAATTGAATTACATAATTTTTAAAACAAAATTACATAATAATAAAATTACATAATTTCAAGAAGGAATAACATTGATATACGAGATCGAACATAAAACGCAAATGAATTACATACATATGTTAAAGTTGATTATATTAGATTATATTTCTTTTATCCGGATGTAAAGTTTTTTATGTATGCAATTTTTATTTACAAGAGTAGATTACGTTATTTCCTTATAAACCAGTGTAGTGAACACGTGTTTGTAACAAATTTAAACATAAATTATGTAGATCGTAGATTTAGACCAACTAGATAAGTACAATAGAAATGCAAAAATAAATATACATCCAAAAACATTAATACTAGCCCAAATACATACCCGTGCAATTTTGAACGGGTTTAAAACTAGTAGTTGATAAAATGCAATTACAAAAAAAAAAAAAAACCTACTCCGCACTTGATAAATAATTCAATTTAAGTTTACTTATTCAGAAAAGTAAAATTTAATGTTAAATAAAAAATATTTGTGATATTAACATATTTTACTTTTCGCCAAATTCTCATCGGTAATATTTTTTTACCAATTTGTCATTTACTATCCACTTTTTTACCAATTTGTCACTTTGCTTAATTTTTTTACCAATATGTCACTTAACCTCTACTTTTTTTTACCAATTTGGTCATTTGGCCTCGACAACGCAGTAAATCCAGAAAACCGTTTGGCTCACACTATATAAACCCTAAAATCCCCCAATTCGAGAAACCAAAACCCCCACTTTTCTCGTCTTTATCGATAACGCGCAGCCGTAAAAAAAGAAGAAGATGGAGACAAAATTCAAGAGAGGCGATCAAGTTGAAATATGCTGCAACGAAGAAGGCTTCGAAAACTCATATTTCCCAGCAACAATAATCTCAGAAATCACCAACAATAATACCGAATACATTGTTCAATTCAACACATTACTTGGTCAAGACGAACAATACCCTCTAAGAGAATTCCGTCCTGCATCGGAACTTCGCCCAGTTCCCCCGGAAAAGGTGGTGAAAAGGTATGAGTTGTTGACGGAGGTGGATGCGTATGCGAATGACGGGTGGTGGAAAGGGACCGTAACGAAGACGGGTTATGATGGCAGAAGGGTAAGTCTTTATCATGTAAGGTTTTGAGAGGGGTAATGGTGAGGTTGAAATTGGGAAGTATTTGATTCCTCATTTGAGGGTTCATCAAGATTGGGTTGATGGTGTTTGGGTTTGTGCGACCAAGAATTTGTCTTGACTAGGTTTTTTAGAGTCTTGTATGGTTTTTAACATTTTTGTTCTTGATTTTTTTTTATTTGTTTGTTAGTGGATCATTATATGAGTTGTATTGTAAATAACTTGTGGTTGGTTCTAATTTTTGATAAATTTTGATGTACATTTTACGATTTGAATAATTTTTGGTAAAGTGCATATAGTATCTTAAGAAAATTAGCCAAAAAAATAGGTTAAATCTATTGTTCGTACAAAAAAAAATGTCAAAAATGAGGAACTAGTAATCAATCAAGTACTATTTACATAGCACTCGCTTGACATATACTCCAATAATTTGTGATGCACATTCTCATCATACAATTCATCAATACACTCTGGAACGATATTAAAGAATTTTTTTATAAAATATTATAAGAGCAGTAAAATAAAATGGAAATTGTACGTAACTTTTCTCTAAAAAACACGGTACGTAACTTTTGGTATGTAGTTTGCCCTGAACTCTCCAATTACAAATCCTACTCAAACTCTACTCTATGGTTATATCACAAATTCTACCAAAACTCTCTAAGTTTACAATAACAAAAATCACGTTAAATAAGGTAATTATATTGCGGTTATTAGTAGGTACCACATCATATGCTAACTCTATCACCTAATAAATATATAAAAGGTTGTGGATTTTATAGTCTAGGCCTCATGTTTTACGTTTTATTTATTCTGAACTTTTTTGTTTGTAGGGTTAATTATTATTAATAGATAGTCGCTTCATTCAATTGCAAGTTTTATTTATTGTATGGTGTGTGTGATCAAGGATTAATCATATTGATTCATTTAATTTCATGTTACTTCTATAATTTTGAATATATTTCTTTATTGATATTATATATATGTTTCCTTCCTTTTCTCTCAGCAATTTAAAATTGGTTTTAATATTTGGTATTTGGGATGTGTATTTGCAGGAAAGGAGATAGGTCGATTGACAATTTACGTAAATTACCAACTCACCTCATATGAGAGATATCACTTTCTATGGGAGTAATTGGTAACCAATGTATCCAATTTTGATATGCCTTTCATGGATTTAAACATGCAATATTAAAAAAATAATTCTTAATTTAAATTGGTAAGTCTTGAATATCGAAATTGTTTCTACCATTTTTCCTGGAGTCGAGCCAAGTTAGATTATGTTCACTATGAAGACCTTAAGATATAATGGAATTTCTTGTGTCCGAGATAATAGGGTGCTGATGTGAATACGAATCATCTTGATGAAATAATTCTCGAAACAAGCGACCAAGACAACCCGAGTCACCAAGCATGGATCAGTTCGAACAAGAGTCGAGGAAAGTGCATGATCACCCGCCAATGGGACGGGTAGAACCGTGTGGAGAACCGTGTGGAGCAAGGATGAACCTCGAAAATGGGCTAGACCAAATGCATTGAATAAGCTCACCTAGTTTTTGTCATAGCCTAGTTTTTACAAAGGTCTTACCTAGTTTTTGGTTTAGTCTTGCCTAGTTCTTCCACATAGCCTAGAATTCACAACAAGGCATTAAAGACTAGCCTTGGGCACCAAGGATTTCGGCCTATATAAGGCTTGTAGTCCTCATTTGTTTATCATCCAATTTTGAAGTAAAAACTTGAGAGTATTCTCTAAAACTTGTCTTGTCTTCTTGTGTTGTTACACGAGTGGTTTGGCTTAAGAGGTCGAAACGCGATTTCGCACCTTGCTTGAACGAGGGACGTGATCCTAAGTTTAAGTCGGATTGTTTGACGAGTATCAAACAATTCACCCATTGGCGTAGCTATAGGTCTAGCTACGGCAAATATCCTTTCTTTTTCATTTAAATCTCGCTACGAATATACGGATTGATCGGGTTGCACCTAGTGCATTCGGATCCTTCGTCTATTTGCTAGTACAAGTTAAGACTTCCGCTTGCGATTCACATCAATTGTGGTATCAGAGCTTCGGCTCTTGATTTCCATTAATCGAGACGATCCAGGGGTCTTGATTTCTTCACAAAAAAAAAAAAGTTACTATTCACGTCCACTACTGTTCACGGTACTGTTCATCACGAAAGAAAAAAAATTTATTATCAACATGAACTTTGAAGATCCCAATTATCTTAAGATCCTCCGAAAGGCTTTTGAAGAATTTGCAAGAATCCGATTCCAAATGGCAGCCTAGGCGTGAACGAGTCATTGACAAGTTCAAGGTAAGTGAACTACCCGAGTTCACAGGAGGTACGGACCCCGAGGACTACCTCGAATGGGAACGGAAAATCGAACGAATGTTTGATTTCAAAGTTCTGGATGACGCGAAACGCTGCAAGTACGCTATTCGAAGACTTAGTGGAGGGGCTTCACTATGGTACAAGAGTTTGAAAGCAAGGCGTGCTCGCGGTGGAAAAAAGAAATTATCATCTTGGGATTCTCTTAAACGCAAGTTGCGTAAGAAATATGTTCCAGCAACTTATACGCTTACGTCTTATCGTAAGATCGCCAATCTCAAACAAGGGAGTCCGACGAGTAGTGTTGGTGAACCCAAGTCGGCTGCCACCCCTAGTTCCACGGCAAGAACGCCCGATTCTAAGGAAACAAGTCTATCCAAAGTACGATGTTTAAAGTGTCCGGGGTTTGGGCATTATCAAAGCACGTGTCCAAATAAACGATTGATTACCTCGAGAGATGTTGCTTGTCGGGATGAGTTGTTTGATGAGGAGGAACGATTGGGTGATGTGCTCAATCTCGAAGAAAGAGAAAAAGGCGAGATTATGGAGCCATTGAGTGATGATGATCAAATTAAAGATGTGATCGAAGATGACATATTTTCCAACTTGTATGAACCTCATACAAGAGGTACTTCTTTATTTGATCCAAATCTACCAATTGTTTTTGATGAAGAATTGGAAGAAGTTTATGACGAAACTCACATGGAAGAAAGTGATCATACAAGTTATGACGATGCAACTCAAGACAATCCTAATCTTGTGTAAACTCGGACGAGCAATTCGGGGATGTCTTTCCCAAGAACCTACCCGCTGGTTTACCAACTATTAGAGGGATCGAACGCCAAATTGATCTCATTCCCGAAGCCTCGTTACCGAACAAAGCGGCCTATCGATGCAACCCATTGGAAACAAAAGAGTTGCAACGACAAATGGAGGAGCTAATGGATCGAGGCTATGTTCATGAAAACCTAATTCCATGTGCCGTCCCTACTCTATTTGCTCAAAGGAAGGATGGGACGTGGCAAATGTGCGCTGATAGTCAAGCCAAGAACAACATAACTGTAATACCCCGTATTTTTATATAATTAATTAAACGGTTATTATTGAATTTATAAAAAAATTATTAAACGGATATTATTATATATTAATTATTATACATTTTATGTCACTAATTAAGTCGGGTAAATTATTGAGTCGATAATTTCATTAAGTTATTTTAGTTAACCGCGTTGTATCGATATAAGTTAATCGTGACGGGTTTATCCTACATTCGACTTTTAATAAAATATCTTTATTAAAATATACCATTATTATTATATATTATTATTATTCTAATATTATTATTATTCTATTACTACTACCCATATTAATCAATGGCAGGCCTACCATTTCACGCCTACCATACCCACTTTTCTTCTTTATTCTTTCTTTACACCTCTCCTTTCCACTCTTCCTTTCTTTATACATATTTCTTCATCATCAATCATCAACCCACGCAATTCGAGAGAGGGAGAAAGGGCATGTGTGGTCACGGTGCAGCAAGGAAGGGCTAGGGGTGGTCGTCGACGTTCTTAGGCGGCCGTGGTGGTTGTTATGGTGGCGGTAAGGTGAGTTTTGTCAATTCCCTTCTCTGTTTTTTTTTTGTAATTTCATCGGGTATTTGTGGGTGTTTCGTGACTTATGGAGGTGTGTATGGTGGTTATGGATAGGGTATATGGGTAAGGTGGTAAGAGTCGAGTAGGATGGTGGTGGTTAGGGTGGTCTTAGGTGGTTGTAGAGGCAGAGAAAGGCGGCATCGATGGGGGGTGGTAAAACGGGTTTGGGTATGGGTTTTTCAATTTGGTTTACACGGCTATGTTGGGGTGGCACCACCATGGACTCGGGGAGGTCGAAATGGTGGTGCCACGTCTTCTAGGTTCTGGGTTGATGGGGAGCAGAACGGTGGTAGTTGGCGGGGATAGGGTGTTGGTTGCGGTGGAGGAAATGAGAGAAACAGTGGGTGTTGGTGAAGCACGGCGTGGAACAGGCCAAAAGAAGGCCACGGTCGACTCGCTTGGGCGAGAGTCGACCGTGGTGGGGTTGGTTCGGTGGTGGGGTTGAAGTAGGGAGCAGGTGCGGTGGTAGTGGTGGTGGTATAGGTGGCGCGTGAAGGGTTGAGGTGAGCGTGAAAGGGCGCGCGTGTGTCTTAGTCGATTTGATTCGTTTTCGTTATTGTTTAAGTATCGTAGTTAATTAATTAATTTAATTCCCGAGTGACAGTAAATAATTAAAGACGAGTTGTTTTAATGATTGAAACGGGTTTTTATTAGTTTAATCATTATAATTCGTTAAACGGTCGTATGCTTAATTAATTAATATTCCGAGTTATTTAATTAATTGAGGACGGGTTTTTATTAGTTTAATCGTTATAATTGTTAATGGGTCGCATTCTTAATTAATTAATACAATTCCCGTGTCATTAAATAATTGGGTTAAGTTAATGCTCGAGTTATTTAATATGATTAGAGTCGGGATTGTTCGAGTTGTTCAAGTGTGGATTCGTTTCATCATATAATTCATTTAAACCGCTAATTATCGTTTTGGTTTAAGTTCCGAGTTAATTAAATAAAATAATAATTAATTAACTAGAAACGGGATATTGAGTCGGGTTGTTAAAAGAGAAAAATTACTATATTGGGAAAGTTCCATTTTAAGAAATTCTACTTAATAACCTTCTATTTTGGGAAATTGGGTGGATACTAATCGGGTTATTTTAATTACCAATTGGGCATAAGTTGGTGTCGGGATTGTATTTCGGGAAGCTTATATTTTGGGAGATTACTATATTTAGTAGTTGGTAATTATAAATATTATAATTGTTTTAGGTGACGGATTCGTGAAGGATCGATAATCAGATTCGTTGCTTTATTTCTGGACTTCTTAATCGCTTAATTGGATTTGCTGGCACTTGAGGTAGGGAAATACACTTGTCCTACTATCGTTATTGATCGAATTGTGTTGACTGGATTCATGGTTGTTGATTTACGTTATCATTTATATTCGGAAAGGTGATTGACTGATTTGATCGTATTGAGTATGATATCACAACATCGGGTAACTGGCATGACCTTATGATTCATCAGTTCAGTGATTTATATACATATTGCATTGCATTAATTACTGTTGAGCATTTCATATGCATTGGAGTTGGAGGATGGTGTGGTGGTGATGAGATCGTGATACGATGTGATGTTGTGATAAGGCCCAGGCGGGTTCTGCAGGACCTGCCCTGGTGTCCTCAGCCATTGAGCTGGTATATCGACGACGGTCGATTGTTGTGTCTCCGGGGATCGGTATGGCGGGCGTAAGGGGATATGTGATATGAGATTGTGATGAGATGGTGATGGAGGTGGCGGAGTATCATGCATATCATATTTATTGTTTTATTGTTTTCCCTACTCAACTTCGCGGTTGACCCTGTGTATTCGTGAACACCTGTGACGACCCAAATATTGGCGAGCAGACTTGACAGGTTTAAGAGATAGGACGGGAGCTGGATGGGCGTGAGACATTGGATCAGACGACTTAGTAGCTAGATCATCATCTAGAAGACTTTCACTTTTATTTATGTCAGTTTTTGTAATTTGAGTTGAAAAGAGTAATTGTAATAATTAAGTTAAAATTTTACATAAATTGCCTTGGAGTTTAATTTGTTATTCACTACCTCGGGAAACCGAGATGGTAACAGTCCGTTTTATGAGGGAATGTCTTGACGAGGACTTCTTTTATAAACCGGGGTGTTACAAAGTGGTATCAGAGCGAACGATCCTCAGGCCTAAACCAATGAGCCCAATGAACATAGGAAGAGTCTAAATAAAATGAACACCGGGATAGAACTGTTAGGAGCACACTACGGTAAGGTATGAGTTAGGGGCCCCCTCACACCGAACCAGTGGTCCTCTCAGTTGAACCGGAAACCATGAGTGTATACGAGAGAAAGGGTAGAATAGTGCTTGAGGTGGAACAGGAAATTCAAATATCGTTGCCTAAGTATTAACTGATTGATGCATTGATTATTGCTTAATTGAGTTGATGTATGCCTTGAGACCATATGTTCTAACCATTATGCAGGACAACGCTACGGTAAGTAATTTGTACGAATGATGTATTGATAGCACTACTATGACTAAGTGATATGCGGTTATGTGATCCCGAAGCCATGTTAGTATAGTCTTGCGATAGTAATAAGAAACACGATAGAATTTCATATCTTTAGTCAGCGCAATCGTGATTTAGATATAATGAGTAGATCGGGATGCGAAGGGATTCTATGGGGTATAAGTTTACGTAAGTACAGTGTGAGATTTAAGTTGGTATGGGTTAGTATCGATAGTATAGTTATAAGAATTGGAACATAGAAAATGAAAGACTTAGTGATGAAACTCGTGTTGTTTGATTTTACTCTTTAATTGACCTTACTACCATTTCTTCTCTGTTTATTGCCTATGGATGAAAATTTTATGAGAGATATCCTCGGGAGTTAGTGTTCATTTGACGTCGGTTTCATGCTTATATGATATACGGATTAGGAGAAATAATATATATTTTAGTGAGCCGTGGTTAGGAAGTTCCTGTGCAGTAATGTTTGACCAATGAATTTATAAAAATCCACATTTAAATGGTATTAATAATTTTCGCATAATTCCAACTCCATTGATCATAAAATTCACATGTGTTTTCAAATTGATAAGCCACGAAAAATCTTGATGTTTCAATATTAAATAATAAGTTTTGCAAACTGACCCAAATTTTAGACCAATTGCTGTCACATGTTTGTTTGGACCAACTAAGATGTAAAATTCTTTAAAAATGAAATTCTTATGCTTTAGACCTAATTATTTTTCCCCTGTGTTTTTAATTCTCCGTGTTTTATAAAAGTAATATGAATCAAGTTTTAATCGGGCAATTATTCATTCGTGATCTTTAAAAGTTACAACGTGAATCATGACTTGTAAAATGTGTATTCTAGGATGAGTTTTCATACATGTGTTTGGTTAATTCATGAGCTTTAATATTGCGAATTTATAATGTTTTATATGACGACAGTAGTACGCATGTTCAGTAATTATGTATCTTAACAAGTGACAAAAATTTAAAACTTAGTTGATAACATGGTTGGTGTGATAGTATGAGTAAAATTGAATAGCTTAAATTAAATTTTAATCGAGGGTGAAATGTTTATAAGAGTCCAGTTGTTTGCATATTTTAAATACAATTGGCATGTTATAATACTTCTGGCGTGTGCATCATATTGACATAGTGGTCGGATATATATAAATATAAAACAATATTGTCATATCTTTGTAAGTTGATGATATTAAAAGTAATTTGATTATTTTAATATACTCGCATAAAAATTATAATAGTTATGTTTAAAAGTTTACACATGGATGGTAGTAATGATTATGTCTAAATGTTCACACATGTAGGATGCATCTGAGTTCTAATGTCTTTCATATGAGTTGTGTGCCATAATTATATTTATTATCTTCATCGTGATAAATTATTTTAGTTGAACCTAAATCTATAACATGATAATTAAATGTGAGTTATTCTTATTGAATATGTTCGTTATTATATTGACATAAAATGCTAATGTGATTTTTTTTGCAATTTTGACACGATATTTGACATATCTATATTCTTGAGTCGTTCTTATCAATTATATTTTAAATAAAGATTGTTTATAATAATTATATTAGCATGATATGTAATGGATATTGGTAAAATTGATGTAGTTAAATACATTTAATCTTTATATCATGGTGTTGGGTGCAGTTTAAATATATTTAATACAAAGAACGGAATTTTAGGTATGATAGTCTCGTATGTTAACTTTCCAAATATCGCTGCTTACTCGCTTGTTTGACCCGACCAATAAGTTGTAAAATTTGCCGATCGATGTGCATTTGTCATTCATGAATAAATCCCAAACCCTTGTTATAAGAATTAAAATATTTCTAGGCTGATAAATAATGCGAACTGGTTGTCCTCATTTAATCGGTGATTCTGTGTCTTGACCTAAATCTGTACAATTAAGTAAAGGAAAGTCAAACTGGACCTATGAGGTTATAAATTTTCATAAATCGAAATGAATAATTACAAATGATTTTACTGGTGACGGTAGCTGTCTTGAGAGAGTTTGTATATTGATTGTCTTTGGTAATGATTCGTTAACTTAAGCGAAAAGTTGAGAATCTTTTATCCTCTTCCAGTTGTTAGCGGTAGTTTGAGAACTTTGGTTATAATAATGAGGGTTACGAGGACGTAACCATGTTTTTAGTTGGGGAGGATTGTAAAATCTTGATGCTTAATTTACACTTGTTTGTAGGTTATAGTTGAACCAAGTTGACCTTTAGTTGTGGGGTACCTATACAAATGATTTCCATGTGTGTTGTTCCTACTTCTGTTAGTTGGTTGATGTGTAAAAGGAGAGTATAGTTAAACTACTGGTATTGAGTTATGAGTTGTGGGGCCTTCGTGCCGAGTTACATTTGCGATCCACTGCGACCATGATTATTGGGTTACTTGAGTTTGAGATCGGAATTTAGATGGAAGATGACGGTGTTCTCAGATGATTATATAGTTGTTATACATTTGTGTTCGCAGGTAGTTATTATTTGTAGTTAATTGGATTAAGAAAAGATGAGTTAAACTTCGGGACGAAGTTTATTTTTAGGAGGGCAGAATGTAACATTCCGTATTTGTTATGTTTAATTGATGTGTCAAAATAGCGTGTTAACCAAGTTAGAAATGCGTGACGTCCGTAAGTACAATATACAATACCTTTCTGTTGTTGAGTATGGGAGCGAACTTCGGGACGAAGTTCATTTTAAGGGGGGAAGACTGTAATACCCCGTATTTTTATATAATTAATTAAACGGTTATTATTGAATTTATAAAAAAATTATTAAACGGATATTATTATATATTAATTATTATACATTTTATGTCACTAATTAAGTCGGGTAAATTATTGAGTCGATAATTTCATTAAGTTATTTTAGTTAACCGCGTTGTATCGATATAAGTTAATCGTGACGGGTTTATCCTACATTCGACTTTTAATAAAATATCTTTATTAAAATATACCATTATTATTATATATTATTATTATTCTAATATTATTATTATTCTATTACTACTACCCATATTAATCAATGGCACGCCTACCATTTCACGCCTACCATACCCACTTTTCTTCTTTATTCTTTCTTTACACCTCTCCTTTCCACTCTTCCTTTCTTTATACATATTTCTTCATCATCAATCATCAACCCACGCAATTCGAGAGAGGGAGAAAGGGCATGTGTGGTCACGGTGCAGCAAGGAAGGGCTAGGGGTGGTCGTCGACGTTCTTAGGCGGCCGTGGTGGCTGTTATGGTGGCGGTAAGGTGAGTTTGTCAATTCCCTTCTCTGTTTTTTTTTGTAATTTCGTCGGGTATTTGTGGGTGTTTCGTGACTTATGGAGGTGTGTATGGTGGTTATGGATAGGGTATATGGGTAAGGTGGTAAGAGTCGAGTAGGATGGTGGTGGTTAGGGTGGTCTTAGGTGGTTGTAGAGGCAGAGAAAGGCGGCATCGATGGGGGGTGGTAAAACGGGTTTGGGTATGGGTTTTAATTTGGTTTACACGGCTATGTTGGGGTGGCACCACCATGGACTCGGGGAGGTCGAAATGGTGGTGCCACGTCTTCTAGGTTACGGGGTTGATGGGGAGAGCGAACGGTGGTAGTTGGGCGGGGATAGGGTGTTGGTTGCGGTGGAGGAAATGAGAGAAACAGTGGGTGTTGGTGAAGCACGGCGTGGAACAAAGCCAAAAGAAGGCCACGGTCGACTCGCCGCGAGAGTCGACCGTGGTGGGGTTGGTTGCGGTGGTGGGGTTGAAGTAGGGAGCAGGTGCGGTGGTAGTGGTGGTGGTATAGGTGGCGCGTGAAGGGTTGAGGTGAGCGTGAAAGGGCGCGCGTGTGTCTTAGTCGATTTGATTCGTTTTCGTTATTGTTTAAGTATCGTAGTTAATTAATTAATTTAATTCCCGAGTGACAGTAAATAATTAAAGACGAGTTGTTTTAATGATTGAAACGGGTTTTTTATTAGTTTAATCATTATAATTCGTTAAACGGTCGTATGCTTAATTAATTAATATTCCGAGTTATTTAATTAATTGAGGACGGGTTTTTATTAGTTTAATCGTTATAATTGTTAATGGGTCGCATTCTTAATTAATTAATACAATTCCCGTGTCATTAAATAATTGGGTTAAGTTAATGCTCGAGTTATTTAATATGATTAGAGTCGGGATTGTTCGAGTTGTTCAAGTGTGGATTCGTTTCATCATATAATTCATTTAAACCGCTAATTATCGTTTTGGTTTAAGTTCCGAGTTAATTAAATAAAATAATAATTAATTAACTAGAAACGGGATATTGAGTCGGGTTGTTAAAAGAGAAAAATTACTATATTGGGAAAGTTCCATTTTAAGAAATTCTACTTAATAACCTTCTATTTTGGGAAATTGGGTCAGATACTAATCGGGTTATTTTAATTACCAATTGGGCATAAGTTGGTGTCGGGATTGTATTTCGGGAAGCTTATATTTTGGGAGATTACTATATTTAGTAGTTGGTAATTATAAATATTATAATTGTTTTAGGTGACGGATTCGTGAAGGATCGATAATCAGATTCGTTGCTTTATTTCTGGACTTCTTAACTGCTTAATTGGATTTGCTGGCACTTGAGGTAGGGAAATACACTTGTCCTACTATCGTTATTGATCGAATTGTGTTGACTGGATTCATGGTTGTTGATTTACGTTATCATTTATATTCGGAAAGGTGATTGACTGATTTGATCGTATTGAGTATGATATCACAACATCGGGTAACTGGCATGACCTTATGATTCATCGGATTCGATGATTTATATACATATTGCATTGCATTAATTACTGTTGAGCATTTCATATACATTGGAGTTGGAGGATGGTGTGGTGGTGATGAGATCGTGATACGATGTGATGTTGTGATAAGGCCCAGGCGGGTTCTGCAGGACCTGCCCTGGTGTCCTCAGCCATTGAGCTGGTATATCGACGACGGTCGATTGTTGTGTCTGCCGGGGATCGGTATGGCCGGGCGTAAGGGGATATGTGATATGAGATTGTGATGAGATGGTGATGGAGGTGGCGGAGTATCATGCATATCATATTTATTGTTTTATTGTTTTCCCTACTCAACTTCGCGGTTGACCCTGTGTATTCGTGAACACCTGTGACGACCCAAATATTGGCGAGCAGACTTGACAGGTTTAAGAGATAGGACGGGAGCTGGATGGGCGTG
Organism: Silene latifolia; assembly: GCF_048544455.1. Classification (NCBI taxonomy): domain Eukaryota; kingdom Viridiplantae; phylum Streptophyta; class Magnoliopsida; order Caryophyllales; family Caryophyllaceae; genus Silene; species Silene latifolia. The sequence continues at coordinate 271,947,523 of NC_133538.1, forward strand.
AGACATTGGATCAGACGACTTAGTAGCTAGATCATCATCTAGAAGACTTTCACTTTTATTTATGTCAGTTTTTGTAATTTGAGTTGAAAAGAGTAATTGTAATAATTAAGTTAAAATTTTACATAAATTGCCTTGGAGTTTAATTTGTTATTCACTACCTCGGGAAACCGAGATGGTAACAGTCCGTTTTATGAGGGAATGTCTTGACGGGGACTTCTTTTATAAACCGGGGTGTTACAATAACTATCAAGTATCATTTTCCTATTCCAAGGCTTGACGACATGCTTGATGAGTTACATGGATCCAAAACCTTTTCTAAGATCGACTTGAGGAGTGGTTATCACCAAATGCGAATGAGAGAAAGGGATAAGTGGAAAACCGCGTTCAAGACTAGACATGGGTTATACAAGTGGACTGTCATACCATTCGGATTAACCAATGCTCCGAGTACCTTTATGCGACTCATGAACGAGGTACTCAAACCATTCTTGGGAAAATTTGTGGTTGTTTATTTAGATGATATCTTGGTTTACAGTCAAAGCAAAGGAGATCGCTTCAAACACCTTCGCAAAGTGTTCGAAACTCTCCGAGGACAAAAGCTATATGGAAAGAAGGAGAAATGTTCATTCTTGGTCGAGAGTGTCATATTTCTCGGCTATGTGGTTTCTAAAGATGGAGTTTCAGTGGACCAATCAAAGATCGAGGCCATTAAGTCATGGCCTACGCTTAAGTCCGTCACAGAGGTTCGGTCTTTCCAAGGACTTGCTTCGTTCTATCGAAGATTCATAAAATATTTCAGCACCATCAGAAGTCCCATCACCGAGTGTTTAAAAAAGGGAACATTTGTATGGACCGAGGCTGCTCAAAAGGCTTTCGAGACGATTATTCAAAAACTTTGCAAGGCACTTTTATTGGCACTCCCAGATTTCACTCAACCATTCGAGATGGAATGTGACACAAGCGGTGTTGGAATTGGAACCATACTAATACAAGGAAAGCGATCCATCGCTTATTTCTCCGAGAAATTGAATGGAGCCAGGCTCAATTACTCGACGTACGACAAAGAATTTTATGCTATCGTGAGAGCTCTTCAACATTGGAGTCACTACCTTTGCCCGAGTCATTTCATCCTGCACTCGGACCACGAATCACTGAAGCACATCAATGGACAACAAAAGTTAAACCCACGGCATGCTAAGTGGGTGGAGTTCCTACAATCCTTTCACTTTTCATCAAAGTATAAACGTAGCAAGAGTAATGTGGTGGCCGATGCTCTCTCACGACGGTACTCATTATTGAACGTGCTCGATGTACGGTTACTTGGATTTGAGGCATTGAAGGATTACTACGAGCATGATCCCGACTTTGGAGAAATCTTCGAGATTTGCAAGTCCGGAACTCATGATGAGTTCATTATTCCAGATGATTTCCTCTTCAAAGGTAATAGATTTTGTGTTCCAAAACTTCCAACTCGGGAACTCCTTATTCGAAAAGCTCATGGAGGTGGACTTGGAGTACATTTCGGGGTAAACAAAACTGTAGATATTCTCAAAGAGCATTTTTATTGGCCCCAACTGCAAAGAGACATGCAGGATGTGATACGAAGGTGGGAACCGTATCAAGTCAAAGAACCGTATCAATCACCAATTGACAAATACATTGATAAGAAGCTACATGATGGGAACTCTAATTTCTTATTGAAGTCAATTTTCATGGGAGTTCATGATGATCTTGTTGCTTCGAGCAACCATTATTTGGATTTTGGTAGAATTGTGCATGGAAGGTGGTGGGAAGGAAATCACAAGAAAGTAAGGCACAAGCAAAGATGGCACAAAATGGTTGTGATTGACAATACTCATTACAAATTCAAATCACCGCAGAGGGATAAACATAAAAACTACATTGAAGAAGATGAGCAGAAGAAGAGATCAACGGGGTGCGTAAACTGCTTCGTGTTCTTAATCAAGTTTGAATCTAACTTCCAAATTTGTTTTGATCCCGGTGGCATCAAAGATGATTCGACTACGTGTTCGGGCTTGTTCGGGTTTACAATATTCATCTTTGATTCCGGCATACTGAGGCTAGAATTGAGGACAATTCCTTTCAAAGAGGGAGGAATTGATGTGAATACGAATCATCTTGATGAAATAATTCTCGAAACAAGCGACCAAGACAACCCGAGTCACCAAGCATGGATCGGTTCGAACAAGAGTCGAGGAAAGTGCATGATCACCCGCCAATGGGACGGGTAGAACCGTGTGGAGAACCGTGTGGAGCAAGGATGAACCTCGAAAATGGGCTAGACCAAATGCATTGAATAAGCTCACCTAGTTTTTGTCATAGCCTAGTTTTTACAAAGGTCTTACCTAGTTTTTGGTTTAGTCTTGCCTAGTTCTTCCACATAGCCTAGAATTCACAACAAGGCATTAAAGACTAGCCTTGGGCACCAAGGATTTCGGCCTATATAAGGCTTGTACTCCTCATTTGTTTATCATCCAATTTTGAAGTAAAAACTTGAGAGTATTCTCTAAAACTTGTCTTGTCTTCTTGTGTTGTTACACGAGTGGTTTGGCTTAAGAGGTCGAAACGCGATTTCGCACCTTGCTTGAACGAGGGACGTGATCCTAAGTTTAAGTCGGATTGTTTGACAAGTATCAAACAATTCACCCATTGGCGTAGCTATAGGTCTAGCTACGGCAAATATCCTTTCTTTTTCATTTAAATCTCGTTACGAATATACGAATTGATCGGGTTGCACCTAGTGCATTCGGATCCTTCGTCTATTTGCTAGTACAAGTTAAGAATTCCGCTTGCGATTCACATCAGGTGCGTATGTTGATCGACAATCAAAATAAAAGCTCTTACAGTTTTACTTAATCTTGGAGTACAAATAGTATATGGTGTACATATATATATGATATATAAATAAAACTGTAACACCCGCCATTTTTGTAATCTATTTTTGTAACCGTATTTTATTTACGATCACGATTTGATTTGTATGACTCGGAATTTATCTGTGAGCCATTTCTTTTCTTCCTTTGAATTCTTAAGTTCTCTTATGTCTCGAGTATTTCCTTGTTTTCGAGAATTATTGTTATTTCTAACTATTTCAGCTTCGCCTTATTTATCCATTTAATTCGTATTCTAATTCTACTCCGAGTTAATTCGGTTGACTTTGGAAATTATTTCTATTGAACCCTATTTTTATTCTTATTCATTTCTAATCTCATATATTTTAATTCTTACTTATGAGATTTAAATTTTTATCTTTTAATTCACGGTTTTGATTTATTTATTTAATTAAATCCGTTCTTAGTTGATTTGCAGTCCAATTTTTCAAATGGACCGAGTTTTATTCAAATGATCATTTTAAGATCAAAATCCAACCCTTTTCCGGGATATTTTAAAAGGTTTTTAACATCTTCTAATTTTATTTGCTCACATAATATCTTATCATTCACACATCTATCCCTATCTATCCCTTTTACAAAAAATTATTGAACGTAACCACGTTTCCACCGTTCTTGTTTGCTCAAACAAAATTTACGTACGTGTTTGCCTTCTTGCTTCTTTATTTCCGTTTTACAAATTATTCTACGTACGTACTTATCTTCTTGCTTCTTTATTTGGATCGACATTCTCTCATCATCCGTTCATCCTATTCTAAGGATAAATTAATTACTCTTACTTTCTTATCCTAGTTTTTTTTTGCAAGAAAAGCAAGCCATTTTATTCATCCATAAAGGGAATAAAGGCCAATCTTACAAAGTATAACCAATAATTACCTAGCACTGTAGATAATCTACCACCTCATTCTTATATCGAGAATTAGTTACAAAAAGAAGTCTCACACTAACTACATACTGGATTCGTTTCAAAATGTAATCAGAACTATGCTCTTCTTCACGAAAAAGACGACAATTCCGTTCCTCCCATAAGCAATAGACCGTGGCAGCTAAACTGCTAGAGTACAGTCTAGCTTTCCAATGTTTCCTCTTCTGAAATCTAGCTATCCATTGTAGTTCCTTCCTCATGTTCCTTGTTCTATAACTCATTCTCAGCCATTGCAAGACTCCTATCCAAACTGTACTAGCAAAGGAACATTTGAAAAATAGGTGCTGATGTGATTCATTATCTTTCTTGCAAAGGATACATCTATTCACAATGCACTGCCCTTTCTGATTTAGCTTATCAACAGTAGCTAGCTTCCCCTGCACAGCTAATACCATAATAAACCCATGATTAGGTAAGACAGCAGTGTTCCAAACTCCTTTTGCCCAACTAATCTTTACTGCTGGTACCCTAAGGTAATCATACAGTAAGCTAAGATTCAATTTACCTGCCTGCACACTACGAAACAAGACTTGCTTTGCTTCTACAATACTGCCAGTTCTAGTAATTAGCTCATTCTTAACCAGCAGTATACTTCTCCAGCTTTCTGAGTGGTGAGGTTTGACCTCCATTGCCCAGAAATCCTCATTTTTAATGTTATACTTGTAATTCCAAGCTGCCCACACACTTTCAGATTTAGTCTCAATTGCCCATATCCATTTGCAGATAATACATTTGTTCCAAGACAGTATTTCTTTGATGTTATAGCCTCCCTCCTGATAAGGAGCACAGCAGGAAGACCAGCTCTTCATTACCATCTTTCTCTTCCCATCCACAGGCTGCCATAAAAAGTTTCTGCAAAACTTTGTGATTAATTTGTGCACTCCTTTAGGAATGAGTAAGGTAGCACACCAGTATTGCTCCATCCCAAAAATGATAGTATTGATCAGATTAATTTTGCCAGCATAGGATAATTTGTGTGTAGACCAGGTATTCAAGGCAGCTTGCACTTTACTAAGAAGATCAGCAAACATCCCCTTATTCAGCTTTCCTTCATTTAAAGGTACTCCCAGATATCTGAAACGAAAGGTTCCTTCCACATAACCTGTGTCCTTAAGGATTAACTCCTTAACTGCATCTCTTACACCTCCCATATAGATGTTAGTCTTCTCTGAATTGGCCCTCAATCCAGACATGTTAGCAAACAAATCCACAGAGTCAGACACAGCATTCACTGAAGGGGAATCACCTCTCACAAATATCATCAAGTCATCAGCAAAGATGAGGTGATTGAGTCCCATTCTGCCCCATTTTGGATGATAAGTAACCTGGTGTCTGCTGTGGATGCTACGTAAAACTCTTGAGAGCATCTTCATTCCCATAACAAAGATAAAGGGTGAAAGGGGATCACCTTGTCTAAGACCACTAGCACCTTTGAAAAACCCAGTAGTAGTACCATTCACCTTAATACTGAACCAGGTAGATGTAATGCACCCCATTAACCATTTCCTGAACTGAGGAGGAAAGTTATAGACCTGCAACATTCTACCTATGAAATCCCATTGTAAAGAGTCAAAAGCTTTTTTGATGTCTACCTTTATCATGCATCTTGGGGAAATTCCTTTGTGTCCATATCCTTTGATCAGAGACTGTGTAAGCATAATATTCTCAAAAATATTTCTGCCAGCCACAAAAGCTCCTTGTTCCTTCCCCACAATAATAGGCAAATGAGGCTTAAGTCTGTCACATAAGATCTTACTCACTGTCTTGTAAAAGACAGTGCAGCAAGCAATTGGTCTATAGTCCATAACAGAGGTAACCACTGGTTTCTTAGGGATGAGTGCTAAGAGAGTAGTATTAGCCTGCTTAGACATTACTCCAGTTTTAAAGTAAGCCTGGACAGCAGCACAAAACTCCCTCTTCACATGATTCCAAGATTTTTTGAAAAATTGGGAAGAAAATCCATCTTGGCCAGGGCTTTTATTAGAAGCAATTGAGAACAAAGCTTTCCTTATCTCCATTTCCTCAACAGGCCTACAAAGAGAATCCCACTCAGTGTCCTGGATTTTAGGCCCCTCCAAAGCTTCAGGTGGAAAATCAGCAGTGGCCGTGGGTGTGCCAAGCAACCATTGATAGTAATCCACAAAAGCATTGTTTACAGCCTCCATCCCTTCCCTTAAGAGACCATCCTTATCTTTGATCTTGCCTATAATACTCTGATGCTTCCTGATTGCAATTTTTGCATAAAAATAGCTGTTTGCAGCATCATTGTAATTAATATCATGAATCTTAGCCCTTTGAATGAGACTGCTTCTCTCAGTTTTCCTCAGCTGCCAATATGTTTCCAATAAATTCTTTTCCTGAATGAGTAATTGGATATCCAATGGTTGCAGTTGGACCTGTTTCTGGCAGACCTCCAAAGACTCCCTAGCCTGTTTAACTTTGGTTGCTAGATCAGAAAAATTACTTTTATGCAAACCAATAAGCTTTTGCCTAACATTTTTGAGTTTAGCAAACAGAATAAACATGGCATTCCCTTTGGTAGGGATCTGCCAAGCCTCAGTAACAAGAATATCATAATCCTGATGCGCCTCCCAGCAATTGAGATAACTAAATCTCCTTCTTATTTGGTAACTCTCTTTGATTTGGACCAATAAAGGAGAGTGGTCAGAGATTCCAGGAGGCAACACAGTCACCTGAGTATGAGGGAAAGCCACCAACCACGAAGCATTGGTGAGAACCCTGTCAAGTTTAGACCAAACTCTAGTCCCCACATCCTGTTTATTGGTCCAAGTGTGTTCACAACCATAGCCCTGAAGATCATCCAAGTTGCAATCCAATAAACATTGATTGAAAGCCATAATTTCAGAAAAGGAAGGAGGGTGTGGACCAATTCTTTCCTCCATGGCTCTCACAATGTTAAAATCCCCTAAGACAACCCAGTCATTAACCATAGTAGCCAGCTGCCTCAGCTCATCCCAAAGTTTCTCTCTAATGGCACCATCATTACTCCCATAAACAAAGGACACATGGACCACTTTATTAGAAACATGATGCAACAGCTCCAGATGTATCAGTTGATCATGGATTCTAGAAGAAAGTAGAGTAACCAATCTAGTGTCAAGGAACACCCAGATTCTCCCATTATAGTGATGAGAGTAGTTATTGATAATCCTATAAGAAGAAAATAACCTACTTATTGCAGCAGCATTATTCAATCTAACTCTAGTCTCCAATAGTTCAAAAACTTCAATTTTATTCATAGCCAAATAACCCCTAACTTCCTGCTGCTTTATTGGGTCATTAAACCCTCTAATGTTCCAAGATGATATAATCATTTACCAGGGTCAGAAGGTGGTTCCTTCTCCTGTAGAACTTCCCCTACTAACTCAGTCTCCATATTATCCTCATTTTGCAGAATGGCGTAATTATTTTGCAAAGAAATTTCTGAGTCAGACTCTGTCATAGCAGTCCTGCATTCTCCCTGTGGCATCTTACCCACATCCCTGTTGACAGTTCTCATTTGACCTGGTACAGTGCGTCCTGAGCCTACCTCTGTATCATTAGATGGAGAGACCTCCTCAGAGACAGCAGAATGTGAACCTAGTCCTAGACATTCTGAGTTCGTATTCTCTGTCTCTAAAGCTGCCACTACTACAGATACAGGCTATAACAACGGTCAAAAACCGTTGTTATATAAAAAAGCGGACGTTGTTAAAGCGTCCGTTGTAGAAGGTTTTAACAACGGTTGGTTTACTTAAGGAAACCGTTGTTAAAACTATTAACCACGGTTTTATGTATAAAAACCCGTTGTGGAAAGTGTGACTCAATTTTGGGGGGAAAGTTATAACAACGGGTTGTAATATACAAAACCGTTGTTATAACTAAAGACAACGGGTTGTTTTAAAATAACCGTTGTTGTTTGTTCTTAAAAAATAAAAAAAAAAAAAAATTAAATATTACTAGATGCATGCATAATTACGGCCTGTTAGAATTCCAATGCATGCATTATTACTGACATTCACTGTACATATGAACGGATAATATGGAATGAGAAGGGTTAGTAATAGGATTTGAAGCAGCATTATTGAGAGAGATGATGATGATTATGGCACAACTTCCTAACATATATATTAATTAAAAAGCAATTAACTCAACCCACACATTGCTTAGTATAAATACATTGCATATCTCAACTAACATTTCCATTATCTCATATATTCATCTCCAAACTCTAACTGTTAAAACAAACTCTACTTAATCTTTCAAATCAAACTCAAAAAACTCTAAGAAAATGAATGATTTCATCCTAAAGACTCTTACCATGATCGAGAACAACAACAACTTCATCCGCCGGTTCCTCCATATTGAGGAAAGTTTCAGGAGCTACCTTGCGGAAGCTCGATCCGCACCAAGCACGCCAAAGAAGATGGCTTGACGGGAGCGAGCGATTGCGGCTATATGACGATATAGCAAGCTGCTGAACGGAACCTCCAAATAGCCAAGGAGGAGAGGATGGATACGATAGAGCACAATAAGATCCTCCATGAAAATATAAGAATTGCATTTTTACATATGTAATTTTTTTTTTTAATTTATGTATTTATAAATATATATATATATATATATATATTAATTATGTTTATCTTACTTCTTCATCTTGCTTCTTCATTGTTTTAGTAACTAATTATGCGAACAATACTTAAACAAATAACATAATGGTCGATAAAAACACATATATGCAAAAGAAATAAATAGAAAAAGAAAATAATGACGATGACAGTGACGGCGAGATTTTACGATAAATACAGAACGTAATAGACGATGAAATCACAATGACGGCGAGAAGATAAAGCGACGATGAGAAAGAGAGAAATAGAGAAAGAGAGAAAGAGAGTGTGTATGTGTTTTGTGTTTGTTTGTCTCTTTGTGTTTGTGTTTGTGTATTAAGGGTTGTGTTTTGTGGTGCAGAGACTTCTGTTTGTGTGGTTTATAGTATGGAAGGTATTGACAACGGTTATTAAACAACAACCGTTGTGAAATAAGTTTTAACAACGGTTGTAAAAAACACCCGTTGTTAAATATGTTTTAACAACGGGTTTCAAAAGTAACCGTTGTGATTACTTTTCACTAACTTTGCGCCAATTTTGCGCCAAATTATTAACAACGGTTCCGCATGTGTGACCCGTTGTTAAAAATAATAACAACGGTTTTTATAACTATACCCGTTGTAATTGATTTTAGTAAAATTCGCGCCATACATTCTACAACGTCTATTGTGATTTTCGTGAATAATCGTTGTTAAAGGGGCGTTGTAGTTGCCTAAATTTGTAGTAGTGTGCCTCATCCCCTAACTTAGGAGGACTATGGCCTGGCACAGTACTTCCTGAGTCCTGAGAAACTGATACAGTGGGTGTGGTGCCACCAGATGGTTTTTTTGGTCTATAAACCATGTTCCCATTCTTAGCTCTGGCTTCTTCAAGATTGTTATTGATCTTTGTGAACTTACATTTCTCTTGTACATGTCCCAGCTTCTTGCAGCAATGACAATAATGTGGCAACCACTCGTATATGATTCTCTGAGTTGTTTCCCGAATGAAGCTGCACAGAAGTTGGCAAGTCCTCTGATACATCCACTTCCACCAACACACGAGCAAATGAGAGTTTAGATTTAAAAGTGGTAGGCAAATCAGCAAACAGTGGCTTCCCAGCAATACTAGCCAGCTTACTTAACACTTTTTCAGACCACATGAAGGGGTCCAAATCAGGGAAAAGTATCCAAGCAGGAACAATAGACACAGAATCCATTTCTTTGGAGAAAGTAGGTGTCCATTGCTTCAGCACCAAAGTGCTCGTCCCCATATTCCAAGGTCCTCCCTTCAATATTTCATTCATATCATCTGCTGAAAAAAACCGAAAGCTGTACCATCCTTTCTTATAGTATTGTACTATAGGTCTGGTTACATTCTTCCAGTATTTCAGAACATATTCATCCACCTCCTTGATCTTAGGTTTGGAACCCATAAAATTTCCCATCAGAGTATTTTGCCAGAACTTAATTTCGTCCTCAACATCTTCCTCCTCAACCACTACAACCCTAGAATCCGCAGATTTATCACAAAAATGAAGGGTCATTCCAGGTTTAGGTTTTGCCACTGTACTCCAGGTTTTAGTGATTCCAATTCCAATTCCAATTCCTAGTTTTTATCTAGATTAATGATTCATATGTTTTACACATATGTAATTTATCTTTTTAAAGGTTTGTAGAAGTGATATTGAAGGCTAGCATATGTGGATTCGGATTCGTAACAAGGTAACTTCGACGTTACTCGGTATTACATCGATTTAATTGTTGTAGTTGTATGTATTATTGGATTTTTAATGTTTTATGATGATTTATTGATACATATGATTTTCGAAACCTTTAATTTCTGATCTTTTAATATCCATAATTTATTTTTACTATGTATAATTTTATTTTGTCAATAGGGTATTTATTTTGGTTGATTTACATGTTTTATGATCAAATCGATTGTTTTGATATTAGGGTTTTAATAATTCGTTTTTATAATTTAAACTGATGTAAATTATTTTTCTGGAATTAAGAGTTTATTTTAAGATACCATGAATTTTCGTGGTAATTGTTTTGAAGCTTTATAATGTTTACATATGTTTAAAATTATGCCTTGCCTTAAAATATTTACTAAAAGTGGATTTATGAACTGAAACATTATGGGTGACGTTTTCTGACAGTTTTTAGAAATGAATTTTTAGACCCTGATACTTTCGTAATTTAAAGTTGGTCAAAAAATAAAAGTTGTAGCTAAAAGTTACAGGAAACCACGAAAATTGGCCTTGCGTCATTTCGATTTTTCTATAATTAATTGTGAATTTTACAATACTGCTGTTTAGTTTTATAAACTAATCTAGAACTCCGTCTCATTAAAGCCTAAGTAATAAGTCTTTACTAAAGTACCTTAAGTCAAAGGGTGGTCTTTAAAGTTTAATTTCAGTAACTTAATTTATTTAAAGTCCTTAAATATATTTTATACTTTTGGATTTAAGTTTAAGTTTTCTAATTCGAAGAAAATAAAAGTGTAGTTCACTTACGAACCATATGAATAATATACTATCCTTGGGATATTTTTAAGTTTGGAATAATTAAAGTAAGGGTATTGAATAATAAACTAAGGCATACGGGTTCTTATACAACTATATGATTGGGTACCCTTGTGGGAGGTACAGATTATCGTAGAGTCATGTACATGTACTTAGATTGGGACTATGCACTGCGTGGTAAGACGAGTCCTATTATAGTTTGTTGTCTAGTGGTGGACTTGGAGTTGGTCACCTTTGCGTGACACTAGGTTCCTTAAACTAGTGTAGAATGTTACGGTATCAAGGAGTATAACCAAAATGAAAATCTAGCCTGAACTATATTATTTCCATTCTATCATTTGAGAATTTTTGCTTTTAAGCATGCAGCACGTTTATTTTAAGCGTGAGTTTGATAATTTATTTTTGTTACATATGTTTTGATATTTCAATCTAGTTTTGATATATTATTGCTTCTATAACATTTATATCATGTGATATGGCTGGGAGAACGTCGAGTTACTCCCCACTGATTGTGGCTGTTATGTTTATAACATGACATGTATTAGCTTTGCTGGAGATTTCTGTGTGAGCTAGCGAGTAGTTTGCAGATCCTACTCTGTTTTTTGCTTTCTTTTATGGTTTTTAGTTTTAGCTCTTTTGAGGAATTTTATTTTCGCCCTTTTTATAAAAGTGGCAATTGTTTAGACTTGACCATTTGTTTTTATTTTATCCTTGAAAATTTTATACATTCTCAATTTATAACAGATAGAACTTTTATCTTTGTGTATTTAATCCCCATTCGACAGTGTTTCCGCCACTGTTTTGCACTAGATTTTATAGGGGATTACAATTGGTATCAGAGCATCACTGCTCCCGACGCTCACACATTGATCTTTAGGAAAATGCCTAATAAATGATTTGACTAAATAAATGATTTAGTGAGAGATGGGTAGAAACCATAGGGACTTGAATGTTAGTTTATGTGTTCCTGTAAAATCAATGACTAGCATTGAATCTATGTTTTGTTTTTTATTTTCTCCGACAAAGAAGATGAAAGAAGGTGGACGTGAACGTTGTGTTTTTCCGGACCAGAACGCGATCATTATGGTGATATTGAACTCGCTCAACAACCTAGCTAATCGCTTGGAGAACTTGACGCCACAAGGAAGAGACAATGGCTGTTCCAGCCCAAATTCAGTTTTGCTCAAGCTACAGACCAGTTGGCCAAGAGAGGACTCAAGTTCCATAATGGTGCAGTACACCCAGAGTAATTACACTGTGGATCCGTCAGATGGAACGACCCAAGACTAGTGTGTTTGTTTTCTCTACAACGTGATGGAGTGATCCAACGAGCCATATTGCGTACTCTGGATGCCTGAAGATTCCTTCTCTGATCTCAGACTTTATTAGTCTACGATCATCATTCTTATTCCTTCAATCTTTTTCAGTCTTAGCTGATTCCTATGTCCTTATTATAAATTTTCATCTCCTATTCTGATGAATTAATCTTTCTTTGTGATTTCTCCACATTGGTATAAATTCTCTTGAGATTCATTGGTTAAACTAACTCTTTCTTGGAGAAATGTGATGGAAGTTAAGCAGGTTTGAGGTCTAGTGAAGCACTGTTACTTATGGTTTGAGGATAGTGAGTTTTACCCTTAATGTCTATCTGGTAAGAACTGTTATTTCTTGAGGATTAACTTGAATGGTGAGTAGTGGATTATGGAGTTAGAATTTTGGCGTAGTTAATTGTTTCGGATTATAGGTAATTTACATATTTTGGACTGGTGGTGATTAAGGCTTATAGTATCCATGTGTCATTTTTGGTTGATCTAGATTAATCTCAGTTTCTATTCTTATGTATTTAGATTGTTGAGTTCTGATGTAAGGTTATAACCTTGGAACATTTGGTTGGTGTGACTTAACTTTATTTGGGTTGTTTAGAGTCAACCTTAAGAATAAGGAGTGTTTTTGCCCAATTGTAATTTGAATTGATTATATTGATTTGAAGAATTAGGAACCTGAAATTGGGTATACGTATCATATCTTAATGTCTAAACCTTACTACTGGTATTTCTCGGAGGAATATTTTGGTCCGAATTACCTTAAAGGAAATTGTTGTTTGATGACCTTATATGATCGAAATTGTTGCTTGGTTGAGTTCTTAACCCCCTAGCTGTTGCAGTGTTATGAGTGGCAATTTAATGAACTTCTAAAAGACTTTGATGGACTTCTAAGAGAGCTTTATCTTCTTTAGATTGTACTTGTGGATGTTAGAGGCATTGTTGCTTTCAGTTCAGAGGAATTCTCATCAGAGCTTTGTTAGACGATGTTTTCTGTTTGGTGTTTCAAGGAGTCTTATGGATTTGATAACTTGAGGAATTTAGTTAGTCGGTTGGATGTTGAAGTACTTGATGGATTTTTACCATGATGTTTTGAGAGGATGATCAGTCATGTAAGGATTTGAGATGGAAGTTATATTAATCGATAATTTTGGAGGATGTACTCTAGGAAGTTTGGCAATTCTGAGCTTGACAACTTAGTTGCCTGAGTTTAATAACCTTGGTGTTGTTTTCGATGGAAATATAAAAAGCTTGGGTTCCATAGAGGAGTCGTACCAAGAATCTTGAGATCTTTAACCTCTTCTGTAATCCTTGAGAGAGCTTTGTAAAGCTCTTGAATATCTCATCCCCACTTCTTCACCTGAGTATCTGTTACTACCTTAACCTTGGCTTAAGTTTGAAATCTTTTACCTTTAACCTTTTTCCTCGAATATTTCTGTTTTATACATGGTTTGACTCCAAAGTTTTGATTATCTTGAAATTTTATGATTTCAAAGTGTTAAACTTCTATTTTCGTTTTACTCTTGGTTAATATCTAAATTTTGTCTTGTCTTGAAATGTTTTTAAAACTCGTTTGGAAATATACCGGAATTGTTTCAAATAAAGTTTTTAATGCATCAAAAAAAAACATTCAAATGTTATGTTGCATATACAAATTTGATTTCTCGTTAACCTTTTTCTTTGAGAAATTCCATTTTACACAAAATATTTTGACTTTTATAAAAATATTTTGATTATCTTGTAAATTTTGAATTATGACTAGCTTCAAAGTTTTGAACTTCTCTTTTTCTTTTAGTTTTGGGTTATCATTTAAATTTGGTTTTGTTTCGAAATGACTGAAATTCGTTTGAAAATACTTCCAAATTTTGTTTTTCAATACTTTGATGCCTTAAGAAACTTTCAAAAGTAGTGTTGTATTTTCAAAATTTGATTTGTTCAAAGGTTTTAAGTAAAATTGGCGCATTTACTTTTGAATTTCGACATTGGTGGATGCTAGGACTTGTCATTAAAGACTAATGACCGGTTCAGTACTTGTTGATGCATGGGTGTAAGATTTGATTTTTCAATTGTTGACTTACCCTTATCTTGGACGACAGAATCCTGGTTCGCGACAGTATTCCCTCGTTCCATGAGATGAGACAAGTGATTTTTAATAGTTCAATTTATTTCGTAATTTAAAGTATTGATACAGTTTCTGCGATTATAGCGATTCTGTTCGGTTTTAATTATGTTAAAAATACTAAATCAAATTATAAATTCACGAGATTTTAATATATGGCAGAGACATGGAGTATTAGGTTGTGTATAGATTTGTAGGTCTTCAATCATTATTTTAGATTTATGGTGTATTTTACAAGTTTGATGAAAACCGTTGTTAAATCTGTCAAATATGTTCGTCTGTTTGTAAAAATCATATCACCTGTTTTTGTTTTGAATTTGCAAAAGTGTAAAGAATAAACTCCTGTTATTTTAAAGTGTGGTATCTGCATAAAAAATTTCATAAGATCTAAACTTACGATTTGGTCAGAATAAATTATTTGTGAACAGCTCGCCTGTAAAACGCGTTTCTCACTTCTCTCAAAGATTCATTTTTAAAAGATATTTTGCTTTTGATACAGTAGCTAATCGTTTTCTCAAAGAAGCTTTATAATGTTTACTTATGTTTAAAATTATGCCTTGCCTTAAAATATTTTCTAAAAGTGGATTTATGAACTGAAACATTATGGGTGACGTTTTCTGACAGTTTTTAGAAATGATTTTTTAGACCCTGATACTTTCGTAATTTAAAGCTGGTCAAAAAATAAAAGTTGTAGGTAAAAGTTAATGGAAACCACGAAAATTGGCATTGCATCATTTCGATTTTTCTGTAATTAATTGTGAATTTTACAATACTGCTGTTTAGTTTTATAAACTAATGTAGAACTCCGTCTCATTAAAGCCTAAGTAATAAGTTTTTACTAAAGTACCTTAAGTCAAAGGGTGGTCTTTAAAGTTTAATTTCAGTAACTTAATTTATTTACAGTCCTTAAATATATTTTATACTTTTGGATTTAAGTTTAAGTTTTCTAATTCGAAGAAAATAAAAGTGTAGTTCACTTACGAACCATATGAATAATATACTATCCTTGGGATATTTTTAAGTTTGGAATAATTAAAGTAAGGGCATTGAATAATAAAATAAGGCATACGGGTTCTTATACAGCTATTTGATTGGGTACCCATGTGGGAGGTACAGATTATCGTAGAGTCATGTACATGTACTTAGATTGGGACTACGCACTGCGTGGTAAGACGAGTCCTATTATAGTTTGTTGTCTAGTGAGTGGACTTGGAGTTGGTCACCTTTGCGTGACACTGGGTTCCCGAAACTAGTGTAAGATGATGCGGTATCAAGGAGTATAGCCAAAGTGAAAATCTTGCCTGAACTATATTATTTCCATTCTATCATTTGAGAATTTTTTCTTTTAAGCATGCAGCACGTTTATTTTAAGCGTGAGTTTGATAATTTATTTTTGTTACATATGTTTTGATATTTCAATCTATTTTTGATATATAATTGCTTCTGTAATATTTATATCATGTGATATAGGTGGGAGAACGTCGAGTTACTCCCCACTGATTGTGGCTGTTATGTTTATAACATGACAGGTATTAGCTTTGCTGGGGATTTCTGTGTGAGCTAGCGAGTAGTTTGCAGATCCTACTCTGTTTTCTGCTTTCTTTTATGGTTTTTAGTTTTAGCTCTTTTGAGGAATTTTATTTTCGCCCTTTTTATAAAAGTGGCAATTGTTTAGACTTGACCATTTGTTTTTATTTTATCCTTGAGAATTTTATACATTCTCAATTTATAACAGATAGAACTTTTATCTTTGTGTATTTAATCTCATTCGACAGTGTTTCCGCCACTGTTTTGCACTAGGTTTTATAGGGGATTACAAAAACTTATGACAACATTGAACTACGAAGTTAAGAATAACTAACTATTTATACGGCTTAAATCTTTGCGAGAAATTGATATTTGTTTATCCTTTAGGTGGGGTAGAAATTTTTTGGGAATAATTTTATCAGAATAATATCTATTTAGCATTTAGTTTTTGTAAGTGTTTTACTTTGCTGGAGAGTATTTTGCAAAAGTTAAATTCTATATAATGGAATTTCGTCATGTTAGTTACATGAAGATTTCTACTTTACTTTTTCATTATTATACGTTTAGTTTACATGCATGATTCTAATATTTACGTTGTAGTATGGTTTTGGTTAGAGATTTTTTATAATAGAGAAAGTAAAACTTCCGCGTAGATTCTCGGTATTTGCAGGCTACGATATAAATAGTGTTGAAAAAATCTCATCTAAAAATCAAGTATTTTCTAAATTCTAAAGATACAAAGTTTACATTTACATTTATTTGACTCGATTATTAATTTGTAATAATTGTTTACAAGGGCGTCTTACAATAATTGAAGGCCCAGTGCCACAAGGAAAAATGAGGCCCCAAATATAAATGCACACGTATATTATATTTCGAGGTTCATATTGAATTTCATTAATAAAGCTTGTAATACGGTGACCAAAAGCGGAGGCCCGGTTCCTTGTTACTTTAAAAAAAATATAATAAAATGATCCGAATATAAGTAGATCAAATATATTTTAATATAATTATCCTAATATAAGTAAATTTAAATTACCAAATAGATAACAGACATTCATAATAATTTATGTTTCCCATGGTCTCATACATTTGTAGTTTGTATTCTCGCGTCAAAATTCAAGAAGCTAGCGGATAAATAAAGAATTTATTTGATTAAAGTGTTATGTTAAGATGATGCAGTGTAATCTTACGTAGTTAAACGATGTATAAACTACGGTTCCATCAAAATATAATCACTAAATAATCATTGGAGTGTGTATATAAATCATAAATGCCTCCACATACATTCAAGCGATCAATACATATAAAACAATTCATTGATCTATATATGTTACTATTTTTGTTTAATTAATTATTCTCTATAAGAATGTGAAGATCATTAGGTGGAGGAACTAACACGAGAATAACTTAAGTAGAATTTGGCGGTTTGGACAACTCAAAGTTTTTGTGTAGCAACGGAGCAACTCATCGTATTATTCATATGATGAATTGATGATCAGTTATAGACTCGATCGCACATTAGCCTAGATTTCAAATAAGAGTGACTTTTAAAGAGTCCTAATAATTTAGACTACTTATTACTCACGTCCTCAAGGGTGTACATATGTTATGATCATTAATTAATTGAATCAAAAGAACGCACATTATGTTTTGATCCATCATAATCTTGCTTGTGCACTACGGAAATTTATGCTTAGATTTTTATGTATTTAGGGGTACAATTTGAGATAGATGATCAAATATTATGCAGGCTTTGAAGGTTTTTAAAGTATATTGACCTTTCGTTGTATGCATATATTCTAATTTAAATCAAATGACTGATTGTTTTTCATTCTATGCAGGCTTCGAAGGTTTTTAAGGTATATTGACCTTTCGATATATGCATATAAATTACTAATTTAAATCAAATGATTAATTGTTTTTCTTTCTTTCTTTTAGCTCATTCAGATATATATACAAGAAGCTGAGATAGAGTTTTCATTATGTAGCAAGTAAGTGATAAAACTATTGAATACTCAATTATATTAAAGGTCGAATACTATTTTAACCTACACTATTCGACAACTTCACATAAATAAATATCCTTTCACAATTT
The DNA here is from genome assembly GCF_048544455.1 of Silene latifolia. Taxonomy (NCBI): domain Eukaryota; kingdom Viridiplantae; phylum Streptophyta; class Magnoliopsida; order Caryophyllales; family Caryophyllaceae; genus Silene; species Silene latifolia. The sequence goes on from NC_133538.1 coordinate 271,965,542, forward strand.
CATCTACTAAAAAATTTCATTACTACCCGCATATAATTAGGAGCTAATAAGTTAAATGATTAAATAAAAAATGTTTGCCAAACTAACTGAAATGTAGCTTTTTTTTTTTTAATAAAATGACATAGAAGGACCTAATAAACTCCATATTTAATATTATAAATTGAAGGATTAGAAATAAAAAAATTTGGTAGCTTATTTCTCACATGGTACTCTTATTTTCATAAATAATTTATCTACCAAATACTTATAAAAAATTAACATAAATGAAATTTTGGTCAAATAGACTTAAACTTATTTCTTGAAAACATAGCCGAATATTAGATATTTCATGATCTCTGAACTTCCCCATATCAAATTAATTTCTTTTTGATGTTTTTTCTGTCCATGTTTAGGCCATGTTCTTGTAAACTTAAAGTCACTTAATTTAAGTTCACTTCACATCCTATAAGTTCAGTTCAATTCAGATCTTATAATTTCAGTTTAGTTCAGATCCTATAAGTTCAGGTCAATTCAGATCTTATAATTTCAGTTCAGTTTAGATCCTATAAGTTCAGTTCAGTTCAGTTTAGATCCTATTAGTTCAGTTCAGATCCTATACGTCACTTAATTTAAGTTCACTTCAGATCTTATAAGTTTAGTTTAGTTTAGTTCAGATCCTATAAGTTTAGTTCAGTTCAGTTCAGATCCTATAAGTTCAGTTTAGTTTCGATCCTATAAGTTCAGTTCAGTTTCAGATCCTATAAGTTCAGTTCAGTTCAGTTCAGTTCAATTCAGATCCTATAAGTTCAGTTCGGTTCAAATCAGATTAGTTTCAGTTCAAAAGAAGAAGGCCTTACTTGCTTTTGAGCCTATTGTTAAGAGTTTATTTCAAGTCCATTTTTTGAATTTTATAGACTTTATTAATAGAATAAATAGCTATTGGTTCAGAATAAATTTAAACAATTAGACATTGTTTTTTTCCTTTTGGTAAAACAATTATGCGAAACCTAATAAATAAACAATTGGTTCAAAGTAAATGTTAGCTTTCCACATAAGAATAAAAATTATTAGCTTTACAATAAGAAAAAACAATTTTGATCAAAAAGGAAAATCTATCACAAGTGTCCAATTATATCGCATTTGTCGTGGATACAGCGAATATAAATAAGGTTTTAGGTTCAAACTTAATTTTACATTCTACCAACCATGGGTAAAAATAATATTTGAATTATTTGAGAAAGGTATAGAACAAATGAGAATATAATATTTATATGGAACGAAACTATTTTAAGATCTCTACAAATTGTGGCGGTTATGGTTTTGAAAATTTTTACCCGTGGCAGGTTGTGCGACGACTAGATCCATGTAATTTTTCTATTAAATACGGGTATGAGAAGCCATACATCCATCATGTCCCCTCCCCTGTATAACATCGTTGCTTTTAGTAGTCGTTTTTTTTTTCATTATGCAAGACTTGGTAGAGTATTTTATCAGGTTAGATTTGGGAGCAAAATTCATTATCTTTTACGAATTCACACTAAATGTACTTCATCCTCTTCGCAATGATTTGTTGTACTCCCTTCGTTTTTGTATATATGACGTTTTTTGTTTTTCCAGCTGACCCATTGACTTTAATTTTTATAGAATATATTTGTTCAAAAATTATAAAAATGTTACCATTAATCATAATAGTTAGTCTTATATTTTAAGATATTAAAGAGAGACGTGAGTGTCTCGAAATATGAAAAAGTCATACTTAAAAAAAAGATGGACTATTGCTTTTGCACAATTGTCAATCCGGTAGTTCGTCCATGATTTTTGACATATTAATGGTCAAAGCTACAAAAGTTTGACCCTTAAGAAGCAAGGTGGAAGATGTCTAAGAAAGGAAGGGAGTATACATGATGAATTTTTTTAATGTAACTCATAATGGTTTGCTCTACCAAGTGTGGTATATGTGCCGATTATTTTTTTGAGGAACATTAACTTCGAAAGAGTATTATCTAACGGAATCTGTCTTATTATCAATCGCCTTGTAAAATTCATAGTAGAAGGTAAGATAATTACGGGGTCCAAAGTCAACAAAAGGTATTGGACCAGAGGATATTAATGACTTTCTCATATACAAAGATTTCTTTCGTTCTTAAGCGGAAACAATATACATTGAGGTAATGCTATGCTATGACAATAAACAAGAGTTAAGGAAGTTAAGGAAAATCAGTTAATCATGCTGGAATTTATGTGCCGAAACCGGTTTTAGTAATGGATATCTTTACGTTGAAGCGTCAAGAACAACATTATACGAGGGATTAAGGTTCTCATTCATGATAATGACCAAATGTATCAAGGTCACACAAAAGACATTGTTTACAAAGAAGTTTTCACAAATTTATCAAATAAGGTGTCACATTATATATTTTTCATGAAACTTTTAAGGACAACTAGTCTTAATTATAAATACTCAAATATTATTTCGGTTAAACTTAGATGGTGTGTGAGACAATAAGAACTGTTACTCTATAATTCAACTATATATATATATATATATATATATATATATATATATATATATATATATGTTATTAAGGGTTTATTTTTGTGAACTCCACCATGCTTATAGAGATAGCGTTTTGTATTTAATTAAAAACAGAATGAAAAAGCTAATTACATACTATAAGTATGTCACTAGATATAATACTACTGAATGGCAAATCTCTTATGCTTAAAACACTAATAAGTTATCGATCATCAGCGACACCCACCACGAGTTTTTTTCCATCAATGATTCAACAAAGTTGAACCTTTTTTATTAACTTAAAAATATATTTTAATAGATAATCCCAATTGGAGCCCCGTGCATCGCACGAGCTTTCCAACTAGTTCCCAATATATAAAAACAGAATTACTTTTTCAAATACGGATTATATGTAACATCCCCAATACACCCCCAATTACCAAGGAGCCTTCACCAGACCTTCCTTAGTAAGTAAGGGTGTTACCATCTCGCTTTCCCGAGGTAAGTATATCAAAAAACAATAACAGAATGTTTATAAAATGTATCTTTACTGTTACACAGCATGATAAAAAAAAACACTCTACAACTACGGTTGAGACTACTAGCATAAGCGTAAGCGTGATGACTCATTCCCGTCCATTTCCCGCAAGCAACATCCAATCCAACCTGCTAAATAACTGCTCATCATCCCCGAATGGATCACCACAGTTTTGAAAAAAAAACGGGGTCAGTCAATTGTATAACCAATTAACTTACTTAACGGAAACAAATAAACCAATACCATCAGACGATCTCCAACTCCAATAACAACTATCACTGACGACACACTAAAGTGTGTAGCCCTGCTAGGTTATCTATCGCAACAGATAACCCACACCGCCAGTGGCGGACCGCTGCCTTTCCCACCAAGTCCCCGCTCATCGCAACAAGCGATCTCAGCTCCTTATTGTGCACATCCCCCTTGTGACGGGAGTCACAAGGGGTGAACATGGGTATGGAACCATCTCCCGATATAGTTCCACAACAATCATCCAATCAACGATAACAACCAACCAATCTTCAACAATTCCAATCAACAATCACATGCCAACATAATCATGAACAATCAATTAAATTACACAACCAACTGAGTAGGAAACCCTACATTTGTGTAAACCATAGAACGCATCCTTCGTCATGTCACGCAAGACTCCTTATCGTATCCTTGAAGAACACCTGATGTCGATGATGGCGACGACCCCCGACTCGATGACCTCTTGCATAGACTGTCTACCTCCCCGGATTAATTCATGGCACGACAATAGATGGGTTGTGAGAGATGAGAGGTTAGAGAGAGTATTTGGTTAAGAAGTGACGGAAGAAATAAATGAAATGTTATAAGTCACAACCTCCGCGTAGTATAAACTATCACGCTGTCACGCCAGTACTCGGTCGAGTAAGCATCAACTCGACCGAATTCACCGCACTCGGTCGAGTTCCTCCTACTCGGCCGAGTGACCGCTACTTGACCGAGTTTCAGGTCTGTTCCTCGACTATACATATCTCTCTTATTCCATCTCTCACTAGGATCCTCCAAGGTCAAAGGGGTTGGTCAGCAAGCCGTTAAAACGGCGGGTATTACAGTCTTTCCCCCTTAAAGGAACTTCGTCCCAAAAGTTCATCCCATACGGCCAAGCACAACTATAAGGACCACTATCATATACAGACATATTTTCACATTCTAATCCACACCACTCCATACCCTCGCATTCCCAATGTACTAACTCGGAAAATAACACCCATACCAAAGGACAAAGTAAGACCGGAATTCTAACTTGAAAACGTACTAACTTGGAACGCAATATTCTCCTAATTTCAGAGTTGAATGCATGTAATTACCAACTTAATGCAAAATTTTAAAACATTAAAAGCAGTTATGTCCCGCGATATATTATCCACTCCTCATAAAGGAACTTCGTCCCTGAAGTTCACTCCCAAAACATTTGTGAACGTGAACAACATGGTAAACAATTAGATAGACACACGGCATGAATTTGATTACGAAGAATACACCAAATGCAACCAACAAATTGGAAAGCTTCAAGTAATAGACATCAACACCAACATTCCGTTTAATTTCTATGCAAACATAAGGACTAATATCCATACTACTTCTATGCAAAACATGTTGACGACACCACGACCTAGACTACGCATTAAGACCATCAGAACTATATAAAACAAAAATCCAACCTGGGGGCTCGGTTGAGTTGAAGCATTACTCGACCGAGTAGGAGCTACTCGGTCGAGTTGCCTTTACTCGATCGAGTTAGCATGTGGCAGACACTAATCAACCGAATTCCGTGCATACCATTTCCATGTACCTGCAAACCAACACGGCTAAACATGGATATATAAGGGAAAGATTCACATCAATCGTAACGTAACCTAAAGGAAAATAAGTCTTGGCTTTATGGCCATAGTACATAACCACGCGCAAAGTAGCAAATGAAACAACAACTAGTATCCAAGTACCAACTAAGTCCAACATAACATAAAACAATCACAAACTAACTCATCAAAAGTCCGTAGATGCATTCTCATCCATCATGTCATCTCCTCCTGCTCATGAGGTTCTGGCACCGCCACTTGTCAATCGCCCCTCCTCGTCCAGCTGGCTCCCATAGTTAGTTCCCCATGGTCCCGCGAGGCAGCCGTACTCGTAACTAGTTGGGGCTCTCCACGCCGCACGATCTATCCCATAGCTATGGAATATCCCGGAGTCATCCCCTGGTCTCCTACACCATATGGGCTCAGCAAGGTCAGTCCCTATCCCCTGCTGATGAGCCATCTCATACATGTTTCTCAACACCAGTGTGGTGGAGATCCGATCCGTGAGCCCACTAACCTACATCTTAGGGTCATAAGCTGAAGGATATGGCGAGTACTGGTGCTGGGAGAAATCTGGTGCAAAGGAAAGTGTATCGCCCCCCACATCCCAGACTGCTCTAGCTTTACGTGCCTCACGGGGAGCGGCCCCCTGGCGACTAGTACCTAGCCCTGGCTCGGGTAAGTCCATAAGAATCCCCTCAGGAATAAGGTATTATTGGGGCTCGGTGTAGGCTCTCCACTCTCTGGGTCCACCTCTGCTAAATGATCTATGACAGGAAGGTGCTATGCGGCGGGTAGTCTCATCCACATGATACCCCTCACCCTCCAAGCTAAAGTCTCATCGTCCAAAGTCCTCAACCACTTATGGGGAATGAAGTATTCCCGGTCCATGACAGGTGCACCTACTAATGCAGCTGAAGGAGGCTCTTCCGGAGCAACAAAATTGGTCAATTTCTGGGTAAGCCGGGTCACGATAGCCCCACAGCTAAGGTGTCGAGTTGAAGAGCTAGCCATGAGAGCTAGACTAGCACACACAATACTCGGAGCACTATAACACCAACGTTCCTCTAGAAGACGGTTCAGATAAGACATTAGGAGCATCAACTCATGTGAGTTCAGTTTACTCACATACTTCCGGCCATAAAAAAAGACAAGTTAACATCCTCAGGAATATGAGGATAGACACATGCTGCACATCATTAATTATCATAGCATTGGAGCTAGGGACAGGTCGTCCGGTGATATAAGGAAGGTAAGTAATAGCTCCACAATCCGACGCCACATCTCTATAATGCTCATCTTGCGTCTTTTCCAAACCCAAATGTCCCGCCAACTCATCGAGGGTAAGAGTGAAATCAGTGTTCATGAGATGAAAGCTTATGGTTTCCTTCACGTCATCATACTTATAGGAACTCATGAACTCAAGAGTTAGGAAGGGGTAGGACTTCTTTCGGAGATAGTATAGACCGTCAAAACCCAGAATTTCGAACATATGCCTAACATCATCCTCGATTCCCAGATCCTTAAGAAGACTAGGGCCAACACAACGAGTAGGTTTCATTATGTGACTCACCAATGATACAAAAGCAGAGTGATGGTTCTAATCAGGAAATTTTACCATCGGATATTGTGCCACTGAAGGGACGATCGATTCAAAACTAGTCTCCCCTTGCTCGGCTACTACCGCAGCCCGAGTCTTCTTCTTGGGAGGTGCTCGAGTTTTCGGCATACTGCAAGGATATAAATTTTTCAACAAAGGTTTTCAAAATCACAAGAGTACCAAGGGTGAAAATTTCAGATTTTGAATCGGTTTTAAGACGGAGTTTAGAACGGATTTCCCTTGTTCAAATTACCAAGTTCGGCCACCAACAACAAAACATTACCACAAATAGATCATTTATGAACACCCTATTAGGAATAAAATTTATAAAATTTCAAAAGATTTTACGCCGAAACTCTAAAATTTTCGGTCCAAATATGAGGATTTTGGGATTGAAATCGACGATTTCAGTGCTGTTAACAAGATATGAAACCAAGTTGAACACTTATAAAGCTTTTACAACAAAATTATAGAGCTTAGGGATCGAATTTCAGTTTTAAAACTTACCAAAAACTTTCAATTAGAGAAAGGGAGCATTGAAACACATTACCTTGAGTTGAAAGGAAGGATCAATTGAGGAATTGACAAGCAAAGAGGAGGAATTACTAGCACCCAAAAGCACTTAGATTTGCTTAGAGAGAGATTATGAGAGGATTGAAGGAGATATTTATGAAATAGGGTTATAAATAAGAAGAGAAGTTAGGGTTTTAAAACCCCACATAGCATACGCGGAACCAGTCGAAGAGAGCGGACTCGATCGAGTTCTGAACCTACTCGGTCGAGTTACTCCAACTTGGTCGAGTCACTTGGTCACTCAGTTGAGTAGCTATTTGTTAGGTTCATATACCTATTATTAGACTCCTCTAATAGTGAACTAATTAACTCATTAATTATTTGTTCTTTATATCAAGTGCATGCATAACAAAATAAGAGATTTATAAGAAAAACAATATCCCTTACATTGGTTGTTGGTTCGAAAATATGGGCACAAGTAAGGTCACCTTCCTTCACTTGTTATTGAGCTTAATATGATGGATGATCCTCCTAAGACTCCAAGTATAGAAGACACTCCAATAAGTTGCACCCAAGATTAATCCCAAAAATTCCTACTAATATTAACTAGATATGTAGTAGAATATTTTTAGTATTACTACCTCTAGTAATAGTTGAAGAGTATTAGTATTTGAGAGAGTTTTAGCAATTTTTATATGAGGGAAAATACAAGTGAAAGCAAGTAAGTAGCAAGAGAGAAAAATGAACAACAGATCCCTCCTTTTAAAGAGCCAAAACCGGTTGCTCTATTTTCATCGGGAGGAATTTTTCTCTTATTTTACTTATAGCTCTAGTGTAGGTAGGATAGTGTAAGATGTAGCATGATTAAAGTCCATATGACAAGTCATTATCATACTCTAACCAAAATAAACAAAAGACAAAAGGAGCAACTTTTGTCCTCTTATTTGGCCGGAAATATAGACCCATTTTGGTCCATTTTTGCCTTTTGTCATTGGTCCCACAAATGCTTATAAGTCATATGTTTAACTATCTTCAATAATTAATTATTAATGTAATCATTTATCACTTAAATATTACAGTTAATAATATAATATACTCTCCACTTTTTGAGTAGTATACTACCATTATATCAACATATAATGGGTCCTATAATTACTAGTTAGTTAAAATTACAACTTCTTATAACTTTAAGTAACTAATTACCTCTACCTCAAACCTTATATAATAACTCAACTAATTTAGTAATTTAATACTTAATTACTAAATTAAATCTTATTTAATCACATTACAATAAGACGTAAAATCGCACTCCCATAATTACGAAATTAATCAATATGTATCGCATACAATTAATTAAATATCTATTTGGGCCTCATCATATAGGTGTTACCTAAAGGGATCAACTGATCACCACCGTCACACGACAGTAATGTCAAACTCTAGTTAGCCAATCATTACCGATTAATGACGATCAGTTGACTATATACAGAATCATCCCTCACGTATTCTTAGTATGAGATTTAATTTTGATATTAAATCATGTGATCGCACTATTGTTGAGGACACATTTTCCAACAATCTCCCACTTGTCCGAGACAAGTGTGCGTTACCAATTCTCTTTTCCTATTTTAAGTCCCACTCAATGCAAGGTGTCTTGCAGGTCGTACTTACACTTTATCATATCTTGAGTGGTTTCCTCGATCTGGAGAGTAACTGTCTGACCGGAATTATCTGCCATAGATACCTTCCGAGCGAGGCCACGCATTTCCAGTTAACTACTCCTCGAATGGCCTTGAGATTTCAAACAACCCTGACAAGGGGTGGACAATTCCTATCGCACAATTCCCGTTGTTCAGCCACAGTTCATCATAACCTAAAATATACCCAGTTTGACCTCATTTACGAAGTCGTAAAGTATAAATCAAAGCTAATAAAAAATTGTGCCAACTTGGGCGAATAGTCTCTAGTCAGAAGAATTGACTCATAAGAATACTATAGTAGCTCTTGCCACGACCAGGCTTTATGAATTACCAGAACTCTATAAGCGGTCACTGCCCGACAGAGTGTTCCATACAGTCTGTCTTTGTGATCGAGTAGTCATCCCATATGACTCTATGGCACTTGAACTTGCCATCAATCGCATCACACTCTAGTCACTTCCAGACGTCACCTCATTCAAGTAACTAGGGGCGAATACCATGTTAATCCAGTTCACTTTAATGGGGTTCAATTTGTCTCTACAACCCATTTGGATAGAACAAGGTTATAAATAAACGAGTTTGTATAAATAAACTCAAACGACAAATGCGATTTTATCATATATGAACCAAAAACTCACATTTTTCATTTCATATCTTATAATCTAATACAAATTTGGCATACGCCTTAGACCCATGGATACAACATGATGGTCATGCTTTGTTTGCGATAAAGGTTTGGTCAATGGATCAGCTATGTTGTCATCCGTTCTAACCTTACAAATCGCTACTTCCTTTCTTTCAATGAAATCCCTAATTACATGGAATTTTCTAAGTACGTGTCTAGACTTATTGCTAGACTTGGGTTCTTTAGCTTGAAAGATCGCCCCACTATTGTCACAGAAGATTGTGATAGGATCTTTGGCGGTGGGAACTACCTTTAGCCCTTCCATGAATTGGCTAATGCATACGGCTTCCTTGGTAGCTTCTGATGTTGCAACGTACTCAGCCTCCGTAGTAGAATCCGCAATCACAGCTTCTTTAAAGCTTCTCCAGCTTATGGCACCACCATTAAGCATGTATATAAATCTAGCCTGGGATTTCATATCATCTCTATCTATTTGAAAACTCGAGTCTGTGTAACCCTTAACACATAACTCGGAGTCACCTCCAAACACTAAGATAGAATCCTTAGTCCTTCGCAATTACTTAAGGATATTCTTCACAGCTATCCAGTGACTCTCACCTAGATTCTCTTGATATCTACTAGTCATGCTTAAAGCATATGATACATCTGGACGAGTGCATATCATGGCATACATGGTTGATCCAACAGCGGAAGCATAAGGAATCAACTTCATGCGTTCAACATCTTCGGGTTTGGAAGGAGATTGAGACTTGCTCAAAATGATTCCACTACCCATAGGAATTAAGCCTCTCTTGGACTTTTCCATGCTGAAACGTCGAAGAATCTTTTCAATATAAGATTCTTGACTCAATGCCAATATCCTTTTGGATCTATCTCTATAGATCTGGATACCTAGTATGCGTTGTGCTTCTCCTAAATCCTTCATTTGGAAATAATTTCCCAAACACTCCTTGACGGAGGATAACATTGGAATATCATTTCCAATAAGTAATATGTCATCCACATACAATATTAGGAACATAACATTGCTCCCACTGAACTTCATGTATAAACATGGTTCCTCAACACTTCGAGTAAAACCATTTTCTCTTATAACATGATTGAATCGATGATTCCAGCGTCTAGATGCTTGCTTAAGACGATAAATGGATCTCTTTAGCTTGCATACTTTGTTAGGATTTTTCGGATCTACAAAACCTTAAAGTTGTAACATGTACACCTCCTCTTCTAAATGCCCATTTAGAAAAGCAGTCTTTACATCCATTTGCCATATTTCATAGTCATGAAATGCGGCAATCGCTAACAATATCCGAATGGATCTTAGCATGGGTACAGGGGCAAAGGTTTCATCATAGTAAAGACCCTGAACTTGGGTAAAACCCTTTGCTACTAGCCTAGCCTTGTAGACATCATCATATCCTTTTATGCCATTCTTTATTTTGAAGATCCATTTGCATTGAAGAGGTCTCACCCCTTCAAGCAAATCCATCAAGTTCCATTTTCATGCATAGAACTAATTTCGGATTCCATGGCTTGAAGCCATAAAGCTGAATTAGGACTAGAGATTGCAGCTTTGTAGGTGGCGGGTTCGTCGATTTCTAGAAGCAACACATCAAGACTCCCATCCTCTTCGATAAGACCCACGTATCTATCCGGATGGCGAATTTCTCGACCCGACCTCCTCAACTGAGGAATGGCTTCCGAATTAGATGATGAAGGAACGTCTTCACGTGCTTCTCCATCTGTCTCTACTTCGGTTTGTGTCTCTTGAATTTCATTAAGTTCAAAATTTCTCCCACTCTGTCTCTTAGAAATAAAATCACATTCTAAGAAGACAACATCATTAGACACAAACACTTTGTTTTCAAGAGGTTTGTAGAAGTAGTAGCCTCGTGAGTTAGTTGGATAACCTACAAAGGTGCATTTTTTGGATCGGGGGGCTAGCTTGTTGTCGATCTTTAACTTGACGTAAGCATCACATCCCCAAATCTTCATGTAGGAAATATTAGGAACCCTTCCTTTCCACATCTCTATGGTGTCTTTTCGGTTGCTTTTGATGGACTATAATTTAATGAGATGATTGCGGTTTGGATTGCAAAACCCCAAAACGAGTCGGGTAACTCGTTTAGACTCATCATAGATCGAACCATATTTAGTAAGGTTCGATTTCTCCTCTCAGCTACACCATTAAGTTGTGGTGTACCAGGTGGAGTGAGTTGTGACACAATACCACAATATTTCAAGTGTGAATCAAATTCATTACTGAGATACTCTCCACCACGATCCGATCGTAGTGTCTTTATCCTTTTATTCAATTGGTTTTCTACTTCATTCTGAAATTGTTTAAATTTCTCAAAGGCTTCACTCTTATATTTCATTAAGTAGATATACCCATATCTACTTAAATCATCGGTGAAGGTAATGAAGTAATCATAATTACCCCTAGCGGTGACACTCATTGGTCCACACACATCGGTATGTATAAGGCCCAAAAGTTCACTAGTTCGTGTCCCTTTATCACTAAAAAGATTACGAGTCATTTTGCCTAGGAGGCATGATTCGCATATACCATAAGATTGAAAATCAAATGGTTTAATCACGTTAGTAGAAACTAATCGCTTAATGCGATTTTCATTGATATGACCCAATCGACAATGCCAAATGTACGACTCATTTGAATCACTTGATTTGAGTTTCTTGGTTTGTATATTATAGATGTCATTCTTTGGATTTGACGTCTCTAGAACATAAATGCCATGAATAGATGAGCCTCGGCCTATGACCAAGTCATTTCTAGAAATAGTACAACAATTGTTCTTAATGGCAAAATTAAAGCCTCCTATGTCTAACATTGCAACTGAAATGATGTTCTTAGATAGAGTAAGTACATAAAAACAATTATGCAAATACAATACAAATCCATTCGCTAGAACAAGTACATAAGTACCCTTGGACGTGGCCGCTACCCTAGCTCCATTCCCAAGTCGGAGATCAACATCGCCTTTGCTCAGCTTTTCCACGTTTCTTAGCCCCTTTAAATTATTACAAAGGTGAGAACCACAACCAGTATCTAGTTCCCATGTTGTGGTGGAAGTGAAATTTACATCAATAACATAAATCTCAGAAGGAATTTTACCAAGTGGAATGACAATCCATCCCTTATATTTCCCAAATATATGGGGCAATTCCTCATCCAATGTCCCATGCCATGACAATAATGGCATTCATCATAAACTTTGGCTCCTCTACTAGTCCCACTAGTCCTTTTGTTACCATCGTTGAATTTTCTCCCTTTCATTCCCTTCCTCTTGTACCATTTCCCTTTTGTAGCAAGAACTTGCTTGCTAGAACTCCCACTTACTTCGTCATCCCTCTCTTCCAAAGATAGGGATCTCATAGACTTAGTGACATGGTCTACCCGAGACGCATTCACACAAAGCCTAGTTATTGTAGGAGGTATGGAGGAAGTGATGAAGTTGCGGTTTCCATCAGAACCGATCCCAAAATGAAGCTCTCTAGTAGTATTGAGTTGGTGGTTGGAGCAAATTTCGTCGAATAAGTTGTGACACGACTCAATGGTAATTGGTGTTGTTGCTTGTGATAGATTCATTGTGATATATATCAACTACAAATTTGGAGGTAAAGAAAATATTAACATTTGTCATTTTAATCAAACTTGTAAACATTGTTAAACAAGTTTTAACATTTATATAGTGACCTCTACCCAACTAATATAAATGATTCCGAGATCCAAATTCATATTAATACGGGTACGGTAAGCCGAGTCATCCCTTATTAATATAACTCGGTGGATTAACCTCTTAATCGATTCTACTTTTAGAACTCTCGGTCGATAAAAATTACTCTAACTTTCATCTTTATCCCGGAACACATGCGACTACGGTCACGAATACTTCCGTTGAGCTTAATCCAAATTTCGATGTAATAACATTTTATTACACACTTACCCAACGTAACAAGGTTTGTATTACGGTAAAGCCGGCTCAACTCCCTTATGGAATTAGGATTCATGGTGTCTACTTTTTGGCAAGGCTAATTCTCAATTATCATATGTGAGAGGTCTTGTCAATTTATTATCTATCACGTTTTAAGTGAACTAAAGCAGTGAACTACGATAATTATTATTGACACGGTCGATGACTCGATATGATATGCATGTTTTTGTTATGGCGATTTGGCAATGCATGTAACATATTAAGAGAAATGCAAAGCAATAAATAAAATTCCTAGTATGGCCTTTCTAAAATAGAAAATCAAATAATCTATTACATATTCGGAAACCAACTCCTTTGGTCCCTTGAATCTTCAATTGGCACGCCTCCCAAGACACCGTCTTCGTCGGATCACCTTTCCGAATGGCAACGTCTTTGAAGATACTCCATAATTACAAATAATAATAAAAATACAAAGCTATTCCTATTATACATTTGTAAAATGGAAAAACTAGTAAAAATAAAAGTGATACGAGATCACATTAAATTACAACCGAATCAATATTCCCTTTCATTACGGGAAGCCATACTAAGATAAACTTACATAATTCAAAATTATATAAATAAAAGACATTCAACAATTGAAATATGCAGCATTATAATATGTACCTATCATGCCAAATGATGTGCCAAATCGCCCTATTTAACTTATGTCGTATATATAACCCGGTTTTATAGAAATGCGTGATAATAACCTTTTAAAATCACTAATTAACACTTAAATTACATCTAAGCTCAAGTTAATTATCCTAACACCTTTTAGGACTCAAAAATTAGTCATCACTCAATTTTTGACAATAATTCAACTTGATTTAATTTTATGCTCATTTTTGACCTTAAAATCATACTCCCTCCAATTTCCTAAGTTTGCCCCATAAAATAATGAAATGTGAGGTATATTGGGCAAACTTAGAAAAATGGAGGAAGTATTATTTATGAAATAAATCCAAATTAAATTATAAAAATTTTAAAATTTGAATTTTTTATTTTTGAACATTCTGGAATAATTCCATGACACTCATAAAGTCAAAAATCATGGTTAAAATTTTCGAATTAATTTTGAGAAAATATATAGTTGCAATTTATTGGTTTTATCTAATAAAACATCTAAGTATCCAAAACTTATTCCCATTAATTTTACAACTTTATATCTGATAAGTGGGATATTTATGCAACCTAAAATAATTTTCTCATGCCATGCAAATCGTTTTAGCTATTTATGCTAAAATAGTCACTATTTATGCCATTTTTACTCTAAAAATTCATAAATCATGCTAAATGAAATAATTTAATCCCGAAATGTACATACACTCTGTAAATTATTCATGTGACAATATATTAAAATTCCATGGCCCAATTCTAACTATAACTATTTTTAACCATTGAACCTCTTTTAATCCAATTTAATCTTATAAAAATCATAAATCATGCAATATTAATCCACTTAATACAAAATTTTACACACAACTTGTAAAATATGCATGTGAGGTCATATAAAATTTTCAAGGTCAGAAACTTAGTTTAACTATTTTTAGCATTTTAATTCCCATTTTAGTCATAAAAATGTAATAAAACGACCAAAAATCATTAAAATGAGCAATAAATTTCCATAAATCATAAAAATGACCTAAAAACATTTTAGGATCAGAATATATAACATGCATGGTGATTTCGTGGCTTATAATTATAAATCACAAATTTTTAGTTTTATATGTTAACTTTTTAACTCGGAAAAACAATAACCGATTATGCATGCAACGTCCTTATGCTCTGATACCACTTGTTAGGTTCATATACCTGTTATTAGACTCCACGAATCGTGAACTAATTAACTCATTAATTATTTGTTCTTTAGATCTAGTGCATGCATAACAAAATAAGAGATTTATAAGAAAAACAATGTCCCTTACATTGGTTGTTGGTTCGAAAATATGGGCACAAGTAAGGTCACCTTCCTTCACTTGTTCTTGAGCTTAATATAATGGATGATCCTCCTAAGACTCCAAGTATAGAAGACACTTCAATAAGTTGCACCCAAGATTAATCCCAAAAATTCCTGCTAATATTAACTGGATATGTAGTAGAAATGTTGCCTTAATATTACTAATATTTTTAGTATTACTACCTCTAGTAATAGTTGAAGAGTATTAGTATTTGAGAGAGTTTTAGCAATTTGTATGTGAGGAAAAATACAAGTGAAAGCAAATAAGTAGCAAGAGAGAAAAATGAACAACAAATCCCTCCTTTTAAAGAGCCAAAACCGGTTGCTCTATTTGCATGGGGAGGAAATTTTCTCTTATTTTACTTATAGCTCTAGTGTAGGTAGGATAGTGTAAGATGTAGCATGATTAATATTCATACGATAAGTCACTATCACACTCTAACCAAAATAAACAAAAGACAAAATGAGCATCTTTTGTTCTCTTATTTGGCCGGAAATATGGACCCATTTTGGTCCATTTTTGCCTTTTGTCATTTGTCCCACAAATGCTTATAAGTCATATGTTTAACTATCTTACATAATTAATTATTAATGTAATCATTTAACACTTAAATATTACAATTAATAATATAATATACACTCCACTTTTTGAGTAATATAGTACCATTATATCAACATATAATGGGTCCTATAATTACTAGTTAGTTAAAATTACAAATTCTTATAACTTTAAGTAACTAATTACCTCTACCTCAAAACTTATATAATACCTCAACTAATTTAGTAATTTAATACTTAATTACTAAATTAAATCTTATTTAATCACATTACAATAAGACGTAAAATCGCACTCCCATAATTAAGGAATTAATCAATCTGTATCGCATAAAATTAATTAAATATCTATTTGGGCCTCATCCTATAGATGTGACCTAAAGGGATCAACTGATCACCACCATCACACGACAGTAATGTCAAACTCTAGTTAGCCAATCATTACCGGTTAATGACATTTAGTTGACTATATAAAGAATCATCCCTCATGTTTTCTTAGTATGAGATTTAATTATGATGTTAAATCATGTGATCGCACTATTGTTGAGAATACATTTTCCAACACTATTTGTCAGATTATGACTTATCTCTAACTAATAGGTAATCGATCGAATTGTCCCTTTACTCGGCCGAATTCGACCAATTCGTTCGAGTTCCACTTGCACTCGGTTGAGTTCCACTTGCACTAAGTTTAGTTCCAACGGTGAATGTACAACACGTCATTGATTAGAACTTTACCGGTCCTGCAACACCAAAAGGCAGTGTTCGGAGTCTAATATGCACTTAGAACTCGTCACGATTAGTACCTTTCTATCACTTAGGCATTAATACATCTTAATCCCCTCAACTTATACTCATAGTAACTACGTCCTTTTAACACAACTTACGCGCTCAACAGACAAAACATATGAATATTATATAATTAAAATTCCAAAAATTAACAATTACATCATTTAAACATATAAGATCATCCACATATGCATGCACACATCTCAGTTTCGTACTCCAACCATAGCATCATAAGCTCATGCCTGACAAGAACCAAGATAGACCACATACCACACACCAATCATACACGCAACCCCATAACTCTTCCCACGCGTAGTTACTGGCTTAAGTATGTTAGGACCGAGGTTCGGAGATGAGGGCGTCTTCTCACCAAAAACCAACATAGGAGGGCTCCCACCATACATACACTAGGTTTATTTTAATTAGACACCCTAATTTCATTTAGTTCATTGGTTCAGGTTCCAAAATCATCGCTTTAGTACCACTTTATAACACCCCCACTTACCAAGGAGCCTTCACCAGACCTTCCTCATTTAGTAAAGGCGTTACCATCTCGGTTGCCCGATGTAAGTATATCTGTAATACCCGCCCCTTTAGGGACCCGTTTGACCGCCGTTGACTGACCTTAGATACATGTCTAGACCTCTGGGAATCTTATTAGTTCGATATACGTTATGATAACCTTTGGGATTAGGAAGCTCGATCTACCATAGGCTACTCGATCGAGTAGCCTAGTGACTCGATCGAGTAGAGGCCACTCGATCGAGTAAGTTCCCTACTCGATCAAGTAAGTCGAGTTCAGCGGTAAAATATAAATCGGGATGTCGTGAACCCAAAATCAGTTTTCATTTCATTCCTTTCTAAACTTAATCGGCGATACCTTTCTCTCCTTCACCAACCTTCACCTCTTGAGATCCTTTATGCTTGGGGACACCATAGGAAGGGAGGCACGAGTGGGGTAGCGGTCTTGTCGCCGGAACGCCGAGCATAGGTTAGTCATCATCATCATCGTCTTCCTTAGTTTTGGTTGTGGCTATGTTTGTTAGTAATAGGGTTTGCCATACTGTTTGTAATAGGTGGTAATGGTAGTTGGTTGTCGTCATATGGTTGTATGCGGTGTTGCTGCTGATTGCTAAAGGTAGGTTTCCCAACTCAGTATTGTTGATTGTTTGGTATGTTGGTTATGTTGTTAGTTGGTATTGATTTTGTTTACATTGGTATTGTGGTTGGTTGTTGTTGATTGTCTGTAGTTCGTGAGGTGCGTCCTTGGCTGAGTGGAGTCATCTAGGGAATGGCTTCACGCCCTTTATTCACCCCTTGTGGTTCCCGCCACAAGGGGGATGTGCACATTAATGGACATGGGTTATGTGCTCGATAGAGATGAGTAGGGCTGAGGTGGGAAAGACTACGGCCCCCCACTAGCGGTGTGGAATATCTGTTGCGATGGATATTCTGGCAGGACTTTACCTTCGGGCAGTCAGACGATTGATGGGTGATTGGAGGTGGAGTTGGGTTGTGTATGTCGTACTTTGTGTTTTGTATTTCTTCAGTTACTGACCTTGTGTAGGGTTGTCTGTTTTTCTTCTTGTGTTGTGTCTGTCGTGATCCATTATGGTGAGCAGTTAGTCTTAGCAGGTGTCGATGTGTGTAGCTTAGCTGGGTACTTTGGAGAGACGAGTCTATCACTGAGTCATGGTATGGGTAGTATCACCGTAGTTGATAGTTGTTGTTATCAGTTGTACCTTTTATTTTATTGAGATAAACTTGTAATAAACTTAATTGTTCTTTTACTGACGTTATGATATTTACTATTCCTCGGGCAACCGATATGGTAATGCCCTTACCTGCTAGGGAAGGTCTTGCCAAGGCTCCTTGGTATATGGGGTTGTACAAAGTGGTATCATAGTGACGATTTTGAAACCTGTAACTAATGAGCCTAATGAACGTCGCGAGTCTAATAAAATGAACCCAGTGTATGTATATTGGGAGCCCCTTGAAATTACTTGATTTTGGGTGAGAAGGCGCCCTCATTCCAAAATCATGGCCCCAATATGCTTAAGCCAGTCACTCCGAATGGGAATATTGAGTCGGGAATGGTGTGTGTATGCGTGTGTAGTGTATGAAATAGATATATGTATATAGATGAGTAGGAGATATGACTTATGTGTGCAAGTGATAAAATAGGAATGTGTGATTTGCTTGTATAGTTGTGTATGCGTAAGTGTATGTTGATGAATGGTGGGGTATGTGGGAAGTATACATCAAGATATGTGGTGACGTGAAAGTTGGTAATGATTTCACTAGTAGTAAAACCACCTATTGCGTCAGTCAATTTACGTCGGTTCTAAAAAAATTGACGCAGAAAGTACTTAGTTTTGGCGGGATTGCAATTTAGCCCTATAGGTAAGCTTAATGCGTCGGTTTTTGAAAAAAAAAAACTGACGTATGTAATGCGTGAGTTCTTAAGAAAACCGATGTATTTGATCAAATACATAAGTTATTTTACTAAACCAACTTATTTGATATTACGTTTTTTACATCATTTGTTCCTATAACCGATGCAAATACACACCCTATTCACATATTAACTCATCAACACACTCCCTTTTCCCATTCCTTCCTTCGACAAAACATTAACACTCTCTTTCCAACATTCCCTCATTCAATCCCTACCGCCAACCCACCGCTACCCACTGACGACTCGCCACTGACTCGCCGCCGACCCCAGTGCCGCCGTTTCACTCTCTTCTACTCATCTAATTCCTAATTTGATATTGGTATGATTATTACTTGATTTTTATGTTGTAAGTTCTTTTAATAGGGTTTATTATTATTGTTTACTGACAATTTTGTGTAGTAATTGATTTGTTAATGTGAATTAAATGTAAATCGAGAACTGTTTTAGGGTTAGGGTTAGGTGAAATTGGGGGTTTTTTATTTTGATTAGTTGGTTAGGGTGGGTTAATTTCTGCTACATTAATGTTGTTTAAGGTTTGTCAAGTTCATGTGTCTTCTGCTGACGTAGCCCAAGTACAAATTTTAAGGTAGGGGAGTACAGAGGAAAAGTGTACGTGTAACACCCCGCGCTTTCCTTATATTTTAAATAAATTTTTTTTTAAGTAATTTTTATTAAATAATTATTATTTAAAGCTTATTTTCATAAAATATCGTCATAGCCGTGTAACGGTAATAATAGTGTAGATTTTAATAATATTATTCTCCGTCTCGAGTTATAGTAGACTTGGGACGAAAATTCTAGTGGATACCGACTCATTTTGAGTTATTGGGCTTAACTTGACTCATGGGCCTTTTCTCTCCTCTTTTCTCTACACAAAACCTCAACTAAACCCTCACAACTTCATCTCCCTCATTCTAATTTCTGAAATTCCCTCAACAACCACTCCACCATTGTTAAACCCTTGCTCTCAACCATAAAATCACCATAACTCACTCAATTCTTCGCCAATCTCGTTCCTTTTCGCGCCATTCTCTTCCTTTTCTCATTTCCCTTGTTTCTAAGTAAGAAAGTTGCCATCTTTTCCTCTTTTTCGAAATTCTCATCTTTAAAGGATGTGGATTCTTGACTTAATATCTTTATTTTTGTGTTTAGGGGAGAACTTGGACAACCCGGAGGAGGATAGCTACATCATTGACGAGTCTTTAGAAGATTGAAGTGCAAAAAGGTAACGGTGATGGGTTACTCGACTTTTATGTTAAAATTGTGTGGTTTTATATAGTTATAATCTCATAGGAATGTTAAAAATTGTATCTTTCATGATTGGGGCTAATTTGGATGTTGTATATCATGCTTGTTTGCAATTCTCACATGTTTAGATGAAAATCTCATGCTACATCTCTTGAATCCGGAATTACCCATTTCACATGCTCAAATATGTTGTTTTTCCGAGTTAGAATCATGCTAGGATACGTAAACAATTGATGGGAAACGATTTTTGTTGATTTTAAATGATTTGGAAGTGTTTTGCTTTGAACCCGTGTGTATGTACTCCCAGTAGGTGGATGAAGAAATTGGCCGGTCTCTTGGACCGGTGGGAGATTCTGTAAGTTTTGGACATATTTTTGTAAGCTGTAGTCCCAGCCGGGTGACGGCGGCGGTCTCTTGACCGGCTGGGAGTACACCGAGGGTTTTAGGTGATTTTGAGTTTGGGCGTATTCCGGGTGGCCGTGGCCGGTCTCTTGACCGGGAGTGCATGAAGGTTTTATGTGTTTTTGAAATTTGCGTATTCCCAGCCGGTGGACCGGCATGGGTCTCTTGACAGCGGCAGTCTCTCGACCGGCTGGGAGTGCACTGTAAGTTTTATTAAATTTCTGATTTTGGCATGTTGTCCCAGTAGGTGGCACGGACACCACCTTGGGAGTCCCCTGTTTGCTCTATTTCACTTGTGACTTCTAATAACGATTGAGTTATGCATGTATCTTCTTTCCTATCGATAATTAGTTACTTTAAGACTCATTAATGTTATGAACATGCAAAATGGTTATGGTTCTTATTCGGACCCGAATGTGACGTTTTACATTGTGAGACTACTCGACTTTCCCTATTTATTTGCCTTCGGACATTGGGTCACGGTTAGGTGCCATTGTCTCCGAGTTGGGCTATT
Organism: Silene latifolia; assembly: GCF_048544455.1. Lineage (NCBI taxonomy): Eukaryota > Viridiplantae > Streptophyta > Magnoliopsida > Caryophyllales > Caryophyllaceae > Silene > Silene latifolia. The sequence goes on from NC_133538.1 coordinate 271,986,786, forward strand.
TTTTCCTTCCGCCTCTTCGGACCGGGGGTCACGGTTAGGTGACAAGGTTCCGCTTGAGGTTACTCGATTTTCGGGCACGGTTAGGTGTACCATATTTCGAGTCTTGGATACGATTTGGTATCGTTTGTCGAATCGGGTGTCGTCCATCCCGAGAGTCTGGCCAGGTTTAGACTAGGACCGTATTATGATCGTCGTCCTACTAAGAGGTTGGAGTCTAGAGGGTTGTCTTGTTTGAGTCTATACTTTGTAATTGTCTTACATTTGAGTCGAGTTGATGTGTGACAGTTTGACCTAATAATTCCTCTCTCATTTGTGCTTTACCATTCCTATTTGCTTATGCCCACTAATCATGATTTTCGTAATGCCGTAAGTATTTACTCTCATGCTTGTTTATTTAATTAAATTCCTAATTACTTGTATTTTGACATATTGTGGCTGGGAGAACCCCGAGTTACTCCCCACCGACCGTGGCTTTCATATTTATTAGGAATGACAGGTTTGTGATGAAGCTTAAGTGGGGAAGACCGTGTGAGCTAGCGAGTTCTTACCTCGGACCTTATTTAGTTATCATTTAATAGACTCACCTACTTTTGAATTTATGTTAATTCGTGGGATATCTTTTCCCCAATAAATAGACTTGTGTTGTAAACTTAAATTTAACTAACTAAACTTATGTATCGTGTTGGTGATGCCTCACGTTGGACTTCATGAGAAGCCTTAAAAGTTTTAAAAATCTCGTGTTTCCGCCACGATTTACTAGTTATTTTAGTCACCTCAACGAGGGGTGTCACAGTTGGTATCAGAGCATATATTGCTCCCGACGCACACACGTGTACCCCAACTTAAAATTCTTACTTGACCTTGAATAATGAATGAGAGATGGGTAGAATTAAGGACCTATGTTGGTAGCCTTTTTGTGTATGCTTTGTGATAGGTTCTAACTTGTTTACTCTTGTGCAAAGAAGATGGCACGACCAACCATTGTGGAAAATGCGATCATGCAAGCCCTCACCCAAGTGCTTGCTAATCAACAAAATGCTCAACCCGCACCCCCTACACATGAAGCCAACCGTCAAGGAAGTTATGCTTGGATTGCAAGTCAACTAGCAAGGAACAAGGCTAAGACCTATGGTGGTGAAGTGGATCCCGTTGCTCTCTCGGAATGGTTTCGTGATATGGAGAAGAACTTCTCTCTCTTTGATGCCCGAGAGGAGGACAAGGTGAGGTTAGCCTCTCACTTTCTTGTGAAGGAAGCCGATAGGTGGTGGACTTTGACCGGTCCTACCGCTACTCAAGACCCCAACTTTGATTGGAGCCGCTTCAAGTCACTTGTGGAGACCCGCTTCTACCCTAAGGAGCTCAAGCAACAAAGATTGAAGGAATTCATGGAATTCAAGCAAGGGAAGCTATCAATTCAACCCTACACCGACAAGTTTAATGAGCTTGCTCATTATGCCTCCAAGTTCGTGAGAGATGAAGAGGATCGTGTCTACTTCTACAAGAACAAGTTGAATCCTAAGGTTGAAAGCATGGTGAGAAGAAGCTCAACTACCTTTGTGGAAGTCTATGATGATGCTATTTGGGTCGAAAGCTCTTTGAAGGCCATTGAGGAAGATTCCAAAACCCACTCCTCTTCTCATTCTTATCGTTCTAACTTTCATGGCAAGAGACCATTTGTGCCTTCTACTTCCAACTATGCCAACAAGAGGAGGTTTGTGCCAAGGATGCAAGACCATGGAAGACAAAGACCAAGAGTTCAAGAATCTAGAGGACAAGTTCCCACACCAACTAATGAACTTGAGAAGGACCGTAAGTGCTACCATTGTAGACAAGCTCTACACCCCGGAGTTGGATGCTATGTCAAGCCCTTGACTTGCTTTCATTGTAAGAAGCCCGGACATCGTGTTGCCGATTGCCTCGAGAAGAAGAATGCTCCTACTCCAAATGCTAGGCCAAGAGGAACCATCTTTGTCATGAGTCGAGCCGAAGCCGCCGCTCATCCCGATATCATCACGGGTATGTTCTCAATTTTTGATCAACCTTGCCTCATTTTATTTGATACCGGCGCATCTTTATCTTTTATATCTTCCAAATTCTCCGAAAAGCTAGCCATTGAACCTATTCCTAGTGAGGAAACTTCTATATCCTTACCTTCCGGAGAGATGTTCTCTTGTTCCCTCACTTTCTCCGACATTCCTATCTCTATTTCGGGAACCTTATTCCCCGCTAACCTACTTCGTTTTCCCCTTGAGGAATTCGATGTAATTTTGGGTATGGATTGGTTGTCAAAGTATGATGCAAGATTCGAGTGTAGAGACCAAAAGATTCGCCTCAAGAGTCCGCTAGGCACTCATGTGTCCTATAGAGGAGTCCGTTCCCAAGAAGGTGTGAAGTTGATTTCCGCTTTGAAGTTGATGAGTATGAGGAGGAAAGGTTACCAAATCTTTCTATGCGTGGTGACTTCTACCTCCCCTTCCTTACCAAAGATCGAAGAAGTGCCCGTGGTTTGTGAGTTCCCCGATGTCTTTCCCGAAGAGTTGCCCGGAATTCCTCCCGAGCGTGATGTTGAGTTCTCTATCGACCTTGTACCCGGAACCGGTCCGATTGCTAAAGCCCCGTACCGTATGGCGCCAACCGAGTTGAAGGAGTTGAGAAAGCAACTTGATGAGATGATTGAGAAAGGATTCATTAGACCTAGTGCCTCGCCTTGGGGTGCTCCCGTTCTCTTTGTGAAGAAGAAAGATGGGTCTATGAGACTTTGCATTGACTACCGTGAGCTTAACCGTGTTACCGTCAAGAACAAGTATCCTCTACCAAGGATTGAAGATTTGTTTGATCAACTCAAAGGTGCTTCTACTTTCTCCAAGATTGATTTGAGATCCGGTTATCACCAAATTCCCGTTCGTGAGTCCGATATCCCTAAGACCGCCTTTAGCACGAGATATGGACATTTCGAGTTTAAGGTGATGCCCTTTGGTTTAACCAATGCCCCTTCTATCTTCATGGACCAAATGAACCGGACCTTTAGTGAGTTCTTAGACAAGTGTGTTGTGGTTTTCATTGACGATATCCTCATCTTTTCCAAGTCCGAAGAAGAGCATGCCGATCACCTTCGTATCATTTTGGAAATCCTCCGTCGTCAAAAGTGGTTTGCCAAATTCTCCAAGTGTGAATTTTGGTTGTCTAAGGTGTCTTTTCTAGGCCATGTGATATCTAAGGATGGTGTCATGGTAGATCCTGCGAAGATTGAAGCCGTGATTGAGTGGAAGAGTCCAACCGATGTTGGTGAGATCCGTAGTTTCTTGGGTTTGGCGGGTTACTACCGTCGCTTTGTGAAAGATTTTTCCAAGCTTGCTAGACCGATGACTCAACTTTTGAAGAAAGAGACCAAGTTTGTGTGGACCGAAGCTTGTGAAAGTGCATTCCAAGAGTTGAAGAAGAGGTTGACTACCGCTCCCGTGTTGACCTTGCCCGAGGATGGAGTTGACTTTGATGTGTTTTGTGATGCTTCTAAGATGGGTTTGGGTTGTGTTCTCATGCAAAATAGAAGAGTTGTTGCCTATGCTTCCCGACAATTGAGAGTTCATGAGGTGAACTATCCCACTCATGATTTGGAATTAGCCGCCATCGTTCATGCTTTGAAGATGTGGAGACACTACCTCATTGGAGTCCATTGCCGTATCTACACCGACCATAAGAGTTTGAGGTACATCTTCCCCCAAAAGGATTTGAATATGAGACAACGACGATGGTTGGAATTGGTGAATGATTACGACATGGAGTTGTTGTATCATGAAGGAAAGGCAAATGTGGTTGCCGATGCCCTTAGTAGGAAGTCTACTCATCCCTTGAGTGCTATTCGTGTGCTCCCCGATGACCTTTGTGCCGAGTTTCGTAAGTTAAGTTTGCAACTTGTGGAGAGTGGTTTTGATTATCTTGGTGCTATGGTTGCCGAGTCCGTTCTTCACCGTGAGATTCTAGATAGCCTTGTGGACGATGCTACCTTTAGAAGTTTTCAAGCCAAGCTCCTTGAAGGGAAAGCAAAGGATTGTGAGATTGATGCTAGAGGTTACCTTCGTTACCAAGGACGCATGTATGTGTCCGATGCCGTTGATTTGAGGAAGAGAGTTCTAGATGAAGCTCATCTATCACCTTATTCGATTCACCCCGGAGGAGACAAGATGTATAAGGATTTGAAGCTTCAATTTTGGTGGCCTAACATGAAGAATGACATTGTGTCATATGTTGGAAGATGTCTTACTTGCCAATAAGTAAAGATTGAGCATAAGAGACCCGGTGGTTTGCTACAACCTTTGGATGTTCCTTTATGGAAGTGGGAGTCCATTTCCATGGATTTTGTGATGGCTTTGCCTAAGACCGTTGGTGGAAAGGATGCCGTATAGGTTGTTGTGGATAGGTTGACCAAGTGTGCTAGGTTCATCCCTATCAAAGAAACTTGGAGTTTAGACCGTCTTGCTAGTGCTTATGTTGATGAGATCGTTCGTTACCACGGTGTTCCTAAGGAAATCGTTTCGGATCGTGACCCGAGGTTTTGTTCAAGATTTTGGAAAGCTTTGGAAGATGCTATGGGTAGTAAGTTGTTGATGAGTACCGCTTTTCATGCCGCTACCGATGGACAATCCGAGAGGACGATATAAACTTTAGAAGACTTGTTGCGTGCTTGTGCCCTTGATTTTCATTCTAGTTGGGAGAAGAGCTTACCTTTGGTGGAATTTTCTTACAACAATAGTTATCATGCTTCTATCAAGATGGCCCCTTATGAAGCCCTTTATGGAAGGAAATGCCGAAGTCCGATTTGTTGGGATCAAGCAAGTGATGTTCGTGATCTAGGACCCGACAAGTTAGCCGAGACAATTGATCAAGTAAAGCTCATCCGTGAAAGAATGAAAGCCGCCCAAGATCGTCAAAAATCCTATGCCGATGTTCGCCGTCGACCCTTGGAATTTGAAGTTGGAGATAAAGTGTTCTTGAAAGTGTCCCCGATGAAAGGAGTAAAGAGATTTGGAGTCAAAGGGAAGTTGAGTCCAAAGTACATTGGACCTTACGAAGTGGTAAAGAGGATTGGTGTCGTGGCTTATAAGTTGGATTTGCCCCCGAGTTTGGGTAAAGTTCATGATGTCTTTCATGTTTCTCAACTTAGGAAATACATTAGCGACCCTAGTCATGTGTTGCAAAATGAGATTCCCGAGCTTGAGCCTAGTCTTTCTTTCGAGGAGAGACCGATTCGTATCTTGGACAAGAAGGAGAAGAAGCTAAGGAGCAAAGTGGTTCCCTTGGTGAAGTTTTTGTGGAAGTGTGGTGATGTAGAAGAAGAGACTTGGGAGCCGGAAGCTTCCATACGTGTCAAGTACCCTAGTTTGTTTTCTTAAGGTAATACCTTTTCGTTTCAAGTTTCGAGGGCGAAACTTTTTAAAAGGTGGGATGATTGTAACACCCCGCGCTTTCCTTATATTTTAAATAATTTTTTTTTAAGTAATTTTTATTAAATAATTATTATTTAAAGCTTATTTTCATAAAATATCGTCATAGCCGTGTAACGGTAATAATAGTGTAGATTTTAATAATATTATTCTCCGTCTCGAGTTATAGTAGACTTGGGACGAAAATTCTAGTGGATACCGACTCATTTTGAGTTATTGGGCTTAACTTGACTCATGGGCCTTTTCTCTCCTCTTTTCTCTACACAAAACCTCAACTAAACCCTCACAACTTCATCTCCCTCATTCTAATTTCTGAAATTCCCTCAACAACCACTCCACCATTGTTAAACCCTTGCTCTCAACCCTAAAATCACCATAACTCACTCAATTCTTCGCCAATCTCGTTCCTTTTCGCGCCATTCTCTTCCTTTTCTCATTTCCCTTGTTTCTAAGTAAGAAAGTTGCCATCTTTTCCTCTTTTTCGAAATTCCCATCTTTCAAGGATGTGGATTCTTGACTTAATATCTTTATTTTTGTGTTTAAGGGAGAACTTGGACAACCCGGAGGAGGATAGCTACATCATTGACGAGTCTTTAGAAGATTGAAGTGCAAAAAGGTAACGGTGATGGGTTACTCGACTTTTATGTTAAAATTGTGTGGTTTTATATAGTTATAATCTCATAGGAATGTTAAAAATTGTATCTTTCATGATTGGTGCTAATTTGGATGTTGTATATCATGCTTGTTTGCAATTCTCACATGTTTAGATGAAAATCTCATGCTACATCTCTTGAATCCGGAATTACCCATTTCACATGCTCAAATATGTTGTTTTTCCGAGTTAGAATCATGCTAGGATACGTAAACAATTGATGGGAAACGATTTTTGTTGATTTCAAATGATTTGGAAGTGTTTTGCTTTGAACCCGTGTGTATGTACTCCCAGCCGGTGGACCGAATGGCCGGTCTCTTGACCGGTGGGAGATTCTGTAAGTTTTGGACATATTTTAGTAAGCTTTGTAGTCCCGTCGGGTGACCGGCGCCGGTCTCTTGACCGGTGGGAGTACACGAGGGTTTTAGGTGATTTTGAGTTTGGGCGTATTCCCGGTAGGGTGGTGACCGGCGGTCTCTTGGACATTTACCGGGAGTCTGTGAAGGTTTTATGTGTTTTTGAAATTGGGCGTATTCCCAGCCGGTGGACCGGCGACCGGTCTCTTGACCGGTGGGAGTGCAATTGTAAGTTTTATTAAATTTCGATTTTGGCATGTTGTCCAAATGGTGGCCGGCGGCCGGTACACCACCCGGCTGGGAGTCCCCTGTTTGCTCTATTTCACTTGTGACTTCTAATAACGATTGAGTTATGCATGTATCTTCTTTCCTATCGATAATTAGTTACTTTAAGACTCATTAATGTTATGAACATGCAAAATGGTTATGGTTCTTATTCGGACCCGAATGTGACGTTTTACATTGTGAGACTACTCGACTTTCCCTATTTATTTGCCTTCGGACATTGGGTCACGGTTAGGTGCCATTGTCTCCGAGTTGGGCTATTTTTTCCTTCCGCCTCTTCGGACCGGGGGTCACGGTTAGGTGACAAGGTTCCGCTTGAGGTTACTCGATTTTCGGGCACGGTTAGGTGTACCATATTTCGAGTCTTGGATACGATTTGGTATCGTTTATCGAATCGGGTGTCGTCCATCCCGAGAGTCTGGCCAGGTTTAGACTAGGACCGTATTATGATCGTCGTCCTACTAAGAGGTTGGAGTCTAGAGGGTTGTCTTGTTTGAGTCTATACTTTGTAATTGTCTTACATTTGAGTCGAGTTGATGTGTGACAGTTTGACCTAATAATTCCTCTCTCATTTGTGCTTTACCATTCCTATTTGCTTATGCCCACTAATCATGATTTTCGTAATGCCGTAAGTATTTACTCTCATGCTTGTTTATTTAATTAAATTCCTAATTACTTGTATTTTGACATATTGTGGCAGGGAGAACCCTGAGTTACTCCCCACTGACTGTGGCTTTCATATTTATTATGAATGACAGGTTTGTCATGAAGCTTAAGTGGGGAAGACCGTGTGAGCTAGCGAGTTCTTACCTCGGACCTTATTTAGTTATCATTTAATAGACTCACCTACTTTTGTACTTATGTTAATTCGTGGGATATCTTTTCCCCAATAAATAGACTTGTGTTGTAAACTTAAATTTAACTAACTAAACTTATGTATCGTGTTGGTGATGCCTCACGTTGGACTTCATGAGAAGCCTTAAAAGTTTTAAAAATCTCGTGTTTCCGCCACGATTTACTAGTTATTTTAGTCACCTCAACGAGGGGTGTCACAGTACGGATTCCCAGAACTAAGTTGAACCCATAGAACTGCTGCTAGACCTACCCATAGTGGTCTAGTCCATGCTTTAATGGCGAGTATTGTCATCTCAACCAAAAACGTAAGCTAGGGACTAAGTTCCACAAGTAGTTTTGATATATCTGCCAATCATATATGACACCTGATTCTCTTCGAAATTTGTTAAGACAATTTTATATTTTAAGATTGATTGGTAGTGGTTTACTGGTTTTCACGGTTTGTACTCATCTCAAATAAATGAGAATATTTAATCTTATTTAGGACGAGTATAAATGGTGTGATACATCCTTAAACCGAATAAATCTCAACTATAGGTCGAACATGAACTTTATCTGAATTGAAATATATTAATTTCGAAGGTTTGTTAAATGAACCCCCCTTAATTTACACCCATACTGGCCATATGTATCCCAGTACTATTTTCTTCATAGACATGATTTTGCTGTCCATTTAACATTGGTTAGCTGGTGCTAAGTGTTCCCTTTTCAAAGAGGGAATCATTTTATATCTTTCATCATCAAACTGGGTTGGAAAAAAGTGGAAACTTTTCTCGGCTAGGCCCGCTGCTTGCTCCTTGCTGTGTTCCGACCTTGTTATTCATATGCATATCAGCTTGATTTTTATATGAATGTAGGTAGTTGTTTCTAATGGTGACATATCGGTGAGGCATGAAATATTTATTTAGGTAGTCGTTGCCTTCAATGTTGATTAAAAACATTGACTTTACAAAACTGTACCTGATGTTACTTTCGATGAACCCTGACAATTATAGGTGTTTTCTAATGCTATTTCCTTTCTTCTTTTAAAGTGTATTATGTCTCTCATCTGAATAAGCCAAGATTGCGGAGGTTGAAATCTAAATATGTTTTTTTTCTAAATCTTGCCTCTTAGGTACTATGAAGGATTGCAACGATGTTTCAGACTGTATTTAAAATAAACAGAGTATTCTCCAAATGAGGTAGAGAAACTCGATGCATTGTACCACCAATTAGTGCCAAAAAGAATATAGCTTGTCTTCTGCTGCTAAGCTTAGGATGCTTATTTGGTGTTAGTGCTACGATTAGTTGTTAAATTAAATTTCGACTCCAGCATGTCTCGTTCATTGAAGCCTATATGTGTTGCGTTGCTCATTAGTATGCTTATTTGTCACTACTTTCCAGCTTAGTTTGAGAAGCTGCATGATGCATTGAGGCGATGGGGTCCTAAGGTTGCTTCTATTTCACATCAAACAAACTTAATCCGGTAAATATTTGTAGCTTTATACTTGTTTCATTAAATATTTCAGGATAGCTAATATCTAGTAAACCTTATCATAGTGTGTACATCTTTCAACTAGGTTGAGTTGTAGATCACTTAGGGAGAAGAAAAACATATGCAAAAGTATTAGTGTTTAGTTTTTTGTTCTTATTTTTCACCACACAAAGTGTGTTGTAAAATCAACGAAATTTTAGGTCTCGTCTCATAAATTCTATTGTTTGTAATCTCTTAGTAAAGCTATTGTTTTCAATCTTGTTTTCCCTGGAGATCTTAGTATCTATTTTTAAGTCAAAGCATGACGGTTCAAATTTAGGATGTCATCCATGTGCTGGGACGATATGAGATTATGACGAACTACATGCCCAAAAGTCGTCTCACTGGACTTGATATAATGTTCAAGATATACTGCCCAGGTAATTGATGAATATTATATAGCTTTTGATGTAAAATTCCTAAAATACTTGAAGGTGAAGCACTGGATTGATGGTGTTGATAAAGGGATGTTTAGCGCAGTTACTGCACATCTCTGGAGAATAAAAGTTCGAGATTGTTAGCTTCAGTCACAATTCCTTTTAATGGGTGCTCTGATCTGTCATCATAGATTCGTGTTCCTTCCGATTTTGTATACATTATATCTATCTTTTGCTTCTCCATTTTAAATTTGTAGTCATGCTGCCCTGCTGTTCATTATTGTTGTTTATTATGGAATATGTCTTGTACACTCGTAGTATGTATAAGACATATTCTTAATGTATCTCCTATCAGGCAGTATTAACTATTAACAATAGCATCATATACAGTTCTGAATGACATCAATTTTTTTAATGGCTTCATTTACTGGTGATGTTCAACTGTTAATGTTTTATGCAGGATAATTGATCAATCATTTTCCTCATTCAGTTAAGGTAATTCTATGATTTTGAAGCACTCGCGCCCCTTTGTCACTTTGAATTGTATCTCACAAATCTTCTATCTTCTGGACCTTAGTCCAATAAAAATATCATGATCTCACCTGTTTTAAATCTGCCAATCACTATTGTGGTCTGTATGCAGGTTCTCCAACCTCAGTATTGAACCGCGAGTGCATCCCAAGATCAAAAGTGCATTACTCAATGACTATTTTTTTGACCTGGTCTATACTTGGCTATCGGGCAAATTGGATATTCCAGGAGAGGGTCAAGGCCTTTAGAGCAGAGGGTTGCCAGGTGATCTATGTATTTTCTACTACTCCGATCGAGCACTATTGACTTGACACGAGTATGTCCGGTTGAGACGTTAAGTTGTGTTAGGTTTGTGGCATCGAGTTCGGATTGATATATAGTTTTATGTAAGTTGACTAGATGTTTATAGAACATTTAGTATAGATTAGCTTAGTAACTAAGATGTTTGTGAGATTATTTTTACTTTGGATTGTATTTGGAACGTTGTTGGGTTGAAGAAGATATAATGTTGTTTTACATGTGATGTATTCGTGGTTGGTTGGATTTCTTGTTGTAGGTTTTTAAGTTTTGGTGTTCGGTTTGTAAGTTTTATAGGGAGGTGTTGCCGAAATTGTTGTTCGGCAGTAAATTTATATATATATATAAAAAAATGTATTGATAAATTGCGTTGGTTCTTGAATGAAATAACGCAAATGTGGGAAACGAATTTTTGCTAAAACAAAATATCAAATGCATCAGTTCAATTAACAAATAATGCAAAAAGATAAAGAAAATGCATCGGTTCTATACAGAACTGACAGAAATTGTTCAACATTTGCGTCGGTTTTACATATTAATTGCGTCAGTTCTACAGTTAGAACTGACGCAAATGATGTTTTTTTGTGTCGGTTTTTAAGTCATAACTGACGCAAATAATGAACTTTTTGCGTCGGATCCAAAACTGACGCATATCAAATACGACCCCTCGATATACGTCAGTCAATAACCGACGCAAAAGACCCTCAACAACTGATGCAATAGGGATTTTTTCCATTAGTGTTTTCAAGTTTGCCTTATTGATCGATTACATGAACATGCAAGGTAGTGTTGTAAAATTTAATATGTGGATAAGTGGAATGCCATAATTGATATGAACACATGTGAATTTAAGAGCTTGTTGTGTGTATAATTGAAATGCAAAAGTATGAGTAGAAAATTGTTATTGTCATAATTAGATATGTGAGTTAAAGTATGTCATGGCCGGATTGAATTGTATGTTGTTGGGAATGTAGTAGAATAGGAGTAGTAATGTTTGATTGCGGCAATCGTATTATATGAAAGGTAATGTTAATCGATAGTAATCGTATGGAATAACTAGCGATGAGTTCTAAGTATACCTTAGACTCCGAACGATTTGTTGTTTTGCAGGAACGACACACCGAATTCGTAATATTTTGTCGCTTATTTTGACTTACTCGACCAAGTACAAGGGACTACTCGACCGAGTAAGCCTTACTCGACCGAGCAAGAGGGTCACGCGATCGAGTTTGGTAGAAAACAGAATCCATCCTTATTCTGCCAGCGTCAAAACTCGACCGAGCAACCTCAACTCGATCGAGTAGAGGCTACTCGATCGAGTACCTTAGATACTCGATCGAGTACCCCTGCTACAATAACACGGGCTCTTAAAAATTTATCGGGGCTTATAAACCCCAATTCGTTTATTCTTCTTGTTATTTACCACATTCAAAAACCTAAATAAAAAAAAAACCTTCATAAAAATTTCTCTCCTTATAAAACTTTGGTGAATTTCTGTTTGGTTTCCTCCTGAATCCTCCTAGTTCATTTATTCATTCCATTTGCAAACTTATTAAGGTAAATTTCTACTTCTCTTCTTTGATTTTAAATCAATTTGAGGCATGTTAGTGTTGGAATTTTCTGGAATTTCGGTTTTATACCCAAAGTTTTTGTATTATAATTGCTAAATTTTGATAGAAATCACCTTGTATTATTGTTATTAATTTTAGAAATTGCAAAAATTGAACCAATTTGTGACTATATCTGAACGGAATTTTCTAGGGTTTACTCTTAAAATTTAATTTTTTTTTCATCTTTTGCATCTTTAAGGGTCAAAATAGAGTAGGGAATGCTACTAATATCATGTTTAGTGCTTGATTTTGGTTAATCTCATCCAAAATTTCGTCTTAATGCTTCGTCTTAAAAGTGCCCAAAACTGAAACTTTGCCTCAATTTTTGTGATAATGATCAATTTGTGAAGTTTATTTTGAGAGATTAAGGTCCAAATACTTCTACCATTTGTGAAACCTTGGTATTTTGGAGATTTGAAACCATCTTTCCATAAAATTATAAAAGTAAAGGGAAGGGAAAAATTCTTGTTTTATCTCAAAATCTTACTTATTTCGGCGAATAAATCCACTTTAATTGTTGTTTTTCTCCACATGAATCCTTTGGAAAGCTTCCTTTGATATTGTAAAACTTGATGTGTGGCTAAAACCATGTTGAAACAGATGTCGAGAGCTGCAGCTGCAACCCGCCAAAGCAAGAGGTCATGCGCTGCTGAGCCTGAGGTAGGGGAGGGAAGTTAGGGGCCTACTGTTCCACTAGTTCCTGACTACCCTACGGTAATCTTTGCTGATTTTAAGCAATGACATGTTTTTGTAGAGTTGATGAGTCATCGCATGAGACCCACTAGGTGCATAGACACGGGTAGTTTGGAGGATCTGAAAATAGAGGCAGATGTCCGGCATATCTTTGAGACTCTGGGTTTGGAGGGGCTATATCACTCGAGGAAACATTCTTATGCCTTTTTGAACTTAGGGTTCATGAGTGCCTTCTCTTATGATGTGGCGGAGAAGATGGTAGGTTTTCGGTTGATGAACACTAGTTTTTACCTTACCCTGGACCAGTTCGCCGATCACCTTAGGCTTTCACGAGCCAAGAAGGGATATCTTAGAGATGTCCCAACTGAGTGTGGTGCCAGTGGCTACATGCCTTCATTCACTGGTAGACCTGCCCCAACTTCGAGTAACATGCTGATTAATGACGTTCAGCATGTGACTTTGAAGATCTTTCTTCGAGCCCTGACCTGTTTGCTCTGATAGGAAAGATGTGACTAAGCTCAACTCACAGAAGGTCATGTTGTTGGTTGCTTACCTGAAACCCACCCGAGTGGAGTGCATTGCTTACAGTGCCCCAACCATCGTGTGTGCTAGTTTGGCCTTGATGGCTAAGTCTCCAACCCGTTACCTCATATGTGGTGCTATTGCCACCCGCCTAGTAGAGAGGTTGACTAGTTTTGAGGCCTCTTCGGCTCTCAAACCTTTGGTTCCGGTTGTTCCCACTATGACCAGGGCCTACTTCATCTTTCATAAGTGGCTGAGGGTGTTGGCTGATGTTGGGTTAGCTTGGAGGGTGAGAGGTAGGAATTGGAATAGAGTACCCGACCCGGGCCATCTTCCAGTGACTGAGCCGTTGACTGCGACTTCGGTTGCATCGGACTCGGATGATGATGAGCCCGCCCCTACCCGTCAGACATACCTGATCATGGATGACGCTTTGGAGGAGATGCCTGAGCCGGTCTGGGGAGACCACGCTAGACCAGAGGACCAGGTACCCATAGTGGGGAGAGGTTCCAGGAGAGTGAGAGAGTTGGTCGGAGAGTCCCAGCTAGTACAGCCCAGTCCACCCTGGTATCAGTATCCCAGCTACCCGTCTTCTTTTAGCCCCCAGATGCAGGTGAGAGAGCTCACGGAGAGGGTGTCCAACACCTTAGTGCTCTAGAACCTCCATGAGATGGCCTATATGCAGGGTGTGGAACAAACTTTGCCCAACCGATTTGGTGGCGCGACGTGGGGAACGATAGTGGAGTTTTTCACTCCTACGGAGTGGACCCGACCATATGGGGAGTTTCGGAGAGCTATCCCTACGGATGTCTAGCGCCATGGAGAGCAGGAGGGGACCCCAGCACGGGAGCGACCACCAAAGGAGGCACGTCAGGAGCCGACACATCAGGAGGAGGAGGAGATGAGGAGATGGAGAAGGATCGAGGTGGCGACTTCGAGTGATTTTCTTGTAGTCTTGTTTGAGTGGACTTGTGGTTACTTGATACATGTTCTTCGTGACTGTAGTTTTGCTTCTAGTGTCTGGTGCATTCTCAATGTCAGCCAATCTTTTTTTACTTCCGATCTTAAGCAGTGGATCTTTGATAATTGTACCTCCACTAATCCCACCTTGAGTACCTTCTTCTCCTTCCTCATCTGGCGCCTCCGACAGAGGCCCTATGACCTAACCTTCTCCTCTACTGCCCCCCTTTACCCTCGCCAGTTATGTGACACGGTGTTTGATTAGCTAAATCGCACACCTATCAAAGATAAACCAACTGGCCTAAACTAACGTAATAGAGGTAGTCAGGATCGTATCAACAGCGAGGCAAGTTGGTCTATTCGCTAAATCTCATATGTCTAAGTAACAAGTTTGGGGGATTGATTTGTTTGATAACTAAACTAAAGAAGCAAAAAGTAAAGAAATAAAGCGTAGAAATCGAGTCTGAAAATATAAGGGGGAGATAGCTAGGATTGTTGGTTCACCATGGTCTAACGGCGTTCAAAGGTAAGGTCAAAGACTGGTCAAATTATGGTCTGAAGGGCAGTGATAAGGTCCTCTCGGTCCACTAATCAACCTATAAACTTTTTAATATGCTCTCGCTCTATTTAAAGTATTCTATTGTCCGTACCAAATCTCACTCTTTCCAATCTCTCGATCTAGGTCGGAGTTTACCAGATTAAATAACTAGTCGCATACATTCAACTAATTAAATAAGAATTAATTGCTACGATTAACAATTCAAACAAATAATTATTCCATATCTAATAACCTAATTAAATACCGTTACGCAACCATGGATCCCCTAAATCCTAGCATGAATAAAGTAGCTACTCATGATCGAATAAATGAAATTATCAATAATAATGATAACTAAATTAAACATGATAATAAGATGTAAATAATGATCAAGCATACGATAAATGTAAGACAAGGAAGAGTAAAACGAATAAGAGAAAATAATAATTGAAGAACGAAAGGTTAACTAAATTACCAAATGAAAGAGGTATGATTACAAGTTTTCAGATCCGAATTCCAAAAGCAAAGTAACGTGTAAAGTGTTTTTAACAGTATGAAAAGATGACCTAAAATTGTTCTTAGTTTTTCTTTATAAAGACATAGCTAATATTTATTAATTAAACAACTAATGGGCCGAATTAACTAATTAAGTAAACATGGTCTGGTCTTGAATTTAGTCGATCGTCTAAATTCTCCTTAGCAAAACTTCACCTTAGTCGATCGACTAGAAGACAGGTCGATCGACTTTTCCAGAAAACAGCCACGTTCAGCATAAGCCTCATGTTCTTCCTTGCAGCCTCACGCATTCCAAGACGATCGTTTTCGAGCTCTAACTTCACTAGTATCCAAAGTGCAACTCCGGGGACGGGTTTGGGCTCATTCTTCACCTCTTGGGTCAACAACCTACATGAAACATAATACGACCCAAAGTAACCAAAAGAAGGGAGAATAGTAGCTTACACTACTCAAAATGGCATAGAAATGTGTGCAAAATGTCAAGATAAAATGTATAAATGAAGCACGCATCAGTGTTTGCCCAAGCTTCGGCCTGGATGTACGCCACTGACCGTGTCTCCCCCCCATCCTCTCTCCCGCAAGATGCCTCTTTCTACCCTAGTAGCCCCCCCCCCCCCCCCCGCTTGGTTGGTTAAAGACCAACGTTGATGCGGCTTTCTCCTCTCCCTCTTCTTGTGCTAGTTTGGGGTGTGTCACTAGAGATAATCTTGGTTCTTGGATCATTGGTTGGTCTACCCATTCGTTTTCACCGAATTCTTTCTTATGTGAAGTGTTCGCTATAAGGGAGGGCTTGCAATGGTCTTGTCTTTAAACAAATAACGTCTTTGTTGCTTCCGATTGTATTAATGTTGCAAATTATATTGTAAGGACACACACACCTTGTGGTCCCTATGCTAACATAATTCTCTAGTGTAGGGCACTATTGAAGGACTCACCCCATTTGAAGCTTGTATTTGAGAAAAGATCAGCCAATCGTGTCGCGGATGCTATTGCTCACTTCTCCGTCTTGGACTCCGGCATGCTTAATGGTTGTTTTAAGTGGGATTCCGCCCCACCTTTTGTAGTCGAGCTTTGTACTAAAGACTTTGTATTGGCAAGTACGCTATTGTCCCCAGACCCGCCCCTTTGATGTAATCGACTATTTTGATATCCTTTTATCTAAGCTCGCCATTTTCAAAAAAAAAAAAAAAAAAAAAATTTACTGAGATCAAAGCGGCAAGTTAGATTCATGTAAAAAAAATGTTTGATCTTAATAATTTGCGAACAAATGAGCATGAAACTACATCACTTATTGAAAATGTTTTACATACCTCCATTCAAACACAACCTGTAGAAGTCGAAAAATTTGAGCCATTTGTCGGTCCAACATTTTTTAGTGAAGAAGAAGCATTCGTTCACTACCAAAATTATCAGTAAGTAGACTATACAAGTAGTTGTATTGGTTGTATAGAAAATAATATGAGCTTTATAATGAATTATTCAAGCTTAGACTTATACATTACGAGCTTTATTTGAAAGAATCTGAGTTCCATTATAAAAATCTTGGTTTTAAAAAATTATATTGAAACATATGAATAGTGTATATATAATATCAATTAGATTTTAATTTTGACATTAAAAATTTTAAATATAAATCAAATCTTATAAAAGGTCGAAAAAAATACACAAAAGCTCGATTAGATTTGCTATGGTTGTATAATTCTCTTGTACAACAGGTTGTATAGTGATGCGTGTATTTTATATAAGGTTTTTACCTCATTTTTACACGCATTTTTGCATTATTTATGTAGCATCTGGCTACAAATACCCCCGAATATTCTACTTTGGTTCGTTTTATGTAAATTGCAAGAATAAACCAAAGAGGAGCTAAATCGAGCCTAAATTCGTCCCATTTGCATGCATTTATGGAGAACAAGGAGCCGGATCTTGGAATCTATCACTTTGAAGACGCGTGAGCTGGTTTCGGAAGGTGTTATATTGTCTACATGCCAAAATAGCTTGATCGACTACTTTTCTAGTCGATCGAATGCTTTACTTACTGAAGGTTACTCGATCGAGCAGTTCGAGTATTCAAACGAGAAGACTTTGCAAGGAGATACTCGATCGAGTGGTTTATTTCCACTCGATCGAGGGGTTTGACGTTCAGTTGCTCGATCGAGTGGTTTATTTCCACTCGATCGAGTGATTTAGCCTGTAATAGAGTTTTTCCGCCTATTTTCATATGGGCTTTTGTAATTAGGCTATGGATTAGGTTTGGAGAAGTAATTTCGTATGCTACTAATACAGTAGACTGCGTAACTCCTCTCATACACTTTTACTCTAGAATTTCCTACTGTTGCTTTCTTTTCTCTTTTCCTCTACACTTTGCTACTCGGATTTGGATTTGCGATTGGTATTATTATTCCTCCTTAAATTCCTTAATCATATTTACTGTTATTTTGCTATCTTTCTTTTAGTATCTTCATCATTACTCTATTTCAATCCTCACTAGTTTTGCTATCCTGTTTAATTCCTATTTTCTACATGTTGTTGTTGTTAGTTCAATAATGATGCACAGCTAATTCCCTTTTTCTAAGACTAAAGGTGATCCATGATTATGAAGGGATAGTAATCGATTTATTAGGTTAATGCTGGTGTAGTCCTCGTTGTTAAATGCTGCATTATTCTGTATCTGTCTAATTGAGTCGACGCAATTAGGCATTTAAATCATAGTAGACCTTGACCTGGACCGAAAGGTTGGAAGGGGTGAGACTAGTAGCGAACAATAGGGTACTATAGTGAGGGCGAGAGCTAAGCTATTTGTGCTTTAGGGCGAATTTAGACCGAAAGGAGATATTCACTCCTCCTTAGACCATACTTTCATTGACCTGAGACCTAGATTACTTGACCGAATGATCATGGTGAACCGTCTGTCTTAGCTATTTTCTTTATCTGCTTAATCCTTTTTCTCTGCTTTATTCTCTTCCTTACTCTCATTAGTTTAGAACAATCAATCAATTAAAACCCCCCAATTTGGTTACCGTGACGAACTTAGACAAAGCTGACATTTTCCCATCTCCCTGTAGAGATCGACCCGACTTCCCTAGCTATATTAGTTAGAGCCAGTTGGTTATTTTTGATAGGTATACGACTGCCCTGTCAAATTTTGGCGCCGTTGCCGGGGAGGTGGCGCAATTTTGTTGCTTTATTTAAGTTTGTTTCTCGTCTCAAGGAATTTATTCCTTGAGACTGATCTCATTTATGCAAAGTTTTTGATTAGTTTTGCAGGTCTTCTGTTTTGCTTTGTAAATTCTATTTGCCAGAATGCCGAATATAGCCAACCATTCAGAGCCGAATGTGGATTCCCTTCCAAAAGGTTTCTTATTACCCATTACTAATTCGGGAACCTTTGGAATCCACCCATCTTACATACAGCTGGTCGAGAGAAATCTCTTTTTGGGGGTACCTGAAGAAGATCCATGCAGGCATATAGAGTTGTTTACGGAGTATTGCTCTACCATTCCTCTTGCTGCTGGACAGGACAAAGTGAAGGGAGCTCTTTTTCCCTTTTCTTTAGCTGATGATGCCCAGGAATGGTTGAGAGATCTAGATAGGGAGGCAGCCGGTGTAACCGACTGGAATTCCCTTGCTTTGGCCTTTTAGAGGTGATATTTCCCACCGCAGTGCACTAATGACTTGAGAGCTTAGATTACTTCTTTTGAACAACTACCTACTGAAGATTTGGATGGGACGCGGGCGAGGTTCAAGAAGCTCGTCCGTTCTGTGCCTCACCATGGTCTCAAACGTTGGTTCCTTTGTACCCAGTTCTACAACGGGTTATATCGAAACCAAAGAGCTATTTTAGATAGTGTAGCTAAGGGGAGATTCACGAAGAATGTTGAAGATGATCAAGGGTGGTGCCTTATTGAAGAGATGGCCATTCGTGTTTTAGAATATGGAAATCCCCGAGATAGTGAGCAAGTTAACGAGTTGGCTACAGCTGCAGTGGAAAGTCCTAGCAAAAGTCTAGGTAAAGTGGAGATTACGAAAGTTGTGAGTGAAATCACCCAGTTTTGTTCAATTACTGAGCATGTGGAGCTATGTGGTAGATGTGGCATGGAAGGTCATGACCCTATTGAGTGTCTGGCGAGTATAGAGCGCGTCCTTGCTTATCAGAAACACAAGCAAGGAGTCCCTTTTTCTCAACTGTATGAAGAAATGAAGAATGTCTCTACTCTTTCTACGCCAGTGCCGCAACCGATCTCCTCTTCTGCAAATGAGGAAATTGCCGAACTGAAATCCTTGATGTTGAATTTAACACAACTGTTTGGGGAGAAGTGCAATAGGAATGAAACTGTCATAGTGGAGTTGAGAGAGTAAGTCGCGCAGTTAACACTCGCGAAAGACCAAGCCATCCTTCTACCGACATGCGATCCAGTTAGTGCAACGAATCTCCAAGTTGGCCTCACTCATGAGGGGCCAAAAGTACCAGAAGACGGGGTTTCAACAACTGAAGATACCCCGGAAGATGATATGGATGAGTTTTTGGACGAAATCCTTGTTGTGTGTTGCCCAGACACTCGATCGAGTGAACAATCTACTCGATCGAGCGAAATAATTCATCCCATCACTCGATCGAGTGATAATTATGGTCGATCGAGTAGTGCCCAAATTGCTGATGGTCGATCGAGTAAAATTGGTGAGGAAATCACTCGATCGAGTGATAAGAATGATCGATCGAGTAAACCTGAAAAAGAGATCACTCGATCGAGTGAAGAAAGTGGTCGATCGAGTAAAAGCCAATCTGAAACCACTCGATCGAGTGGTAAAAGTGCTCGATCGAGTACCAGAAGCAGCGGAGACCCTATTTTACTATCTAATTCCACTATCCTGTCATCTTCCCCTACTGTGGAGACGTCACGCACTGATAAAGGTAAAGAGAAAGTCGCGAGTCCGCTCATTGCTACCAGAGTACCCTTCCCAGGTCGTCTGAAGGACGCAAAGATCGAGCGACAGTACGGTAGGTTTGTGGAAGTTGTGAAGAACGTTTAGGTAACTGTCCCTTTTATCGAACTTGTTACCTAGGTACCTACTTACGCTAAGTTTATGAAGGATATTGTGACGCGTAAGAGAGAGCTAAGTGAATTTGAGACGGTTTTATTTATGGAAGAGTCTAGTAATTTACTTTTGAATAAGGCTCCCCCTAAAATGAAAGACCCGGGTAGCTTCTCTATTACCTGTATTATAGGCAATGTGGTTATTGATAAGGCTCTTTGTGATTTAGGAGCCAACGTCAGTGTCATGCCCCTATCTGTCTGCAAGAAATTGAATATGAGTCATCTAAAAGTGACTAACATTACCCTACAGATGGCTGATAGATCGTTTAGGAGACCCTTAGGTGTCTTAGAGGACGTGCCTGTGAAAATAGGCAAGCTCTTTATACCAGTGGATTTCATTGTTTTAGATATAGCTGAGGACACCCGGACCCCAATTATCTTAGGAAGACCATTCCTTTGTACAGCTGGGGCCGTTATTGACGTCAAACACGGGCGTTTTACTCTTACAGTAGGGGATGACGCGATCACTTTCAGTCTGCCTAATACTTTGGCTCGGCCAATGATAGAGGATACTTGTTATTCGGTTGATATTATTGACGAGTCTATTTACGACTTTTGGTCGGGTTCCTTCATGAAGGACCCACTAGAAGCTCTTATGCTTTTGGATGAGTGTGCAGATAGCCCAGATGACGATGACGTTGTGATGGATTTTCTTATAGATGAATTAGATGAGCGTGAAGTCACCGACGCTGAGGGAGAGCAAGTGGAACAGATGATTAGCACTCTTTGCTCCATTGAGGTAAAGGTACCGGAGCGTAAGCCTCATCCTTCTCATCTAAAATATGTTTTCTTAGACGATATTGAGCAATATCCAGTCATTGTTAGTGCTAAGCTTGATAATGATCAGCTGACTTCCTTGTTAGCTGTGCTTAAGAAAACCAGGAAAGCATTGGGTTATTCATTGGACGATATCAAGGGGATTAGTCCCGATATTTGTATGCACATGATAGAGCTGGAGGAAGATCACAAACCTTGCAGACAGGGTCAGCGCCGGCTGAACCAGAAGATGCAGGATATTGTGATGGCTGAGGTAATGAAGCTGCTTGACGCATGTTTTATTTATTCCGTTGGTCATTCTAAATGAGCGAGTCCAGTGCAGGTAGTCCCGAAGAAAGGAGGGACTACTGTGGTTAAGAATAAGTCTTTTGTCTCAGCTTGTGATGCTTGCCAACGATCAGGGAACATTTCAAAGAGATATGAGATGCCACAAAACGGTATCTTAGAGGTTGAGGTTTTCGATGTCTGGGGCATTGACTTCCAAAACCGTTCCCGTCTAGTAAAGGTAACAGGTACATTTTAGTGGCTGTAGATTATGTGCCGAAATGGGTTGAGGCAATTGCTTCACCTCATTGTGATGCCAAGACCGTGATAAAAATGTTTAAAAAGGTCATATTTCCCCGATTTGGTGTCCCTAGGGTCGTCATTAGTGATGGGGGAATGCACTTTAAAGAAAAGAAACTAACTTCTATTCTGTCTAAAGTTGGTGTCCAACACCGGCGTGGTTTGGGGTGTCATCCCCAAACTAGTGGCCAGGTTAAGGTCTCTAATCGCGAGCTGAAAGAGATCTTGTCTAAGGTAGTTTCTAAATCACGGAAGGACTGGAGTCTTAAATTAGAAGACACGTTGTGGGCCTATAGAACTGCCTTTAAGACACCAATTGGTGCATCACCTTATAGGCTAGTTTATGGAAAATCATGTCACTTACCTGTTGAATTGGAATGTAAGGCTTGGTGGGTAATTCGTGAGCTTAACTTTGATCCTCAGTTGTGTGGTCAGAATCGTCTTTTGCAGCTAGATGAGTTGGAAGAATTTAGGCTTAATGCCTATGATAGCTCGCGCATTTATAAGGAAAAGACGAAGAGATGGCATGACAAAAGAATTCTACTTCAGGAGTTTCATGTTGGGCAAAAGGTGATGCTGTTTAATGCCCGATTGCGATTATTTCCTGGCAAGCTTAAGTCTATGTGGAGTGGTCCTTATAGGGTGACGGCTGTTACAAATTTGGATCCATGGAGCTCGAAGATTCCGAAGGTAGTAGGTTCAAGGTGAATGGGCAATATGTGAAGAATTACTACGAGGCAAATGAAGCAGACAATCGTGTTGAAGTCTTGTACTTCGACGAGCTTGACGCGCCAGTTAATTGATGCCAGAAAGGTCGTGCGGGACCTTTTAAACCTGCGCTCTTCGGGAGGCAGCCCGGACTGTTTTATTACATTTTTGTTGAACTTTTTATTTTTCTTTAGCTTTATGTTGAACTTTAGACACTATTTTACGCACTCTATATACTCTTCTTGTCTTTCATGCGTGTTCTGCAGGTTACAGCGCTCGATCGAGTAGTTTTCCTACTCGATCGAGCACTTTTGGGTCAATATTCACTCGATCGAGTGATATATATACTCGATCGACCAGCCGCATAATCACGTTTACTCGATCGAGTCCTTCCAGACACCAGTTCACTCGATCGAGTTATTCCTACCTATTCGATCGAGTAGTTACGTCTTCCAGCTGCTACTTTGCATCTATGGAGCTACTGCCTGACATTCTTTGACCTCCCATGTTCATGGTCAGTTTGGGGAGGTGCTTCTTCATGACGTTCTGTAAGTATTCCGACTCCGCTTATCCTTTTCTCCCCAGTTTGCATTTCTTTCCTATTTTTGGTACAATGAGGGCATTGTACGGTTTGGTTTGGGGAGCTATGCATCCATATCTGTATCTGCAT
This sequence comes from Silene latifolia, assembly GCF_048544455.1. Classification (NCBI taxonomy): domain Eukaryota; kingdom Viridiplantae; phylum Streptophyta; class Magnoliopsida; order Caryophyllales; family Caryophyllaceae; genus Silene; species Silene latifolia. Next base: position 272,009,747 of record NC_133538.1, read on the forward strand.
GTTTTCTTGCATTTTCGCTTGCTTGCGCGTTTCATTATTTTTCGCATGCATTGTCGTTTTTTATTCAAAAAATCATAAAATTCAAAAATTTTCACGTTTACTTTGAGTCGGAACGTTTGAACTTTGACGCTACATTGAACCCTTAGTTTAGCCTTGCATTTCCTTGACATTTAGTTGGCATGATTATGTGCATGATCTACGAGTTTTTTATTCTCTCTTATCTGAACGAATAGACTTCACTCATATATCGGCAAGCTACATTACATTCTGAGGTTAAAGCTTTATAAACTGGTGACATTCATGACCGGTTTCATTTAGGATGTGAGTAGTGCTCTCTTTAAGACATGTAACATCAATTTGCATAAGCATGAGTCTAGTCTTCTTAATACCTGTATGTATTCGGTCTGTGGATGGTGACACATGTTAGGAGAGGCAGTTCCCCTTTATTTCATTCTACCCATGAGCCTCACATAGCCAAATTGCCTTTTTGGCCTATTAGCTACTATCTATAATTTTTCCTACCCTAACCGAGCTAGTGATGAGTAGCTATTTGGAATGTTCTACTGCATTTTGGTTATCTTTATCTGATTTCAGAAGATGGTGGAAGAATTGAAGGGAATAAAGAAAAACTGATGGATGAAAATGAAAGAAAAAAAGAAAAGAATGAAAAAAAAATGGAAATATGAAAAAAAGAAAAAGAAAGGAAAATCATATGAGAAAAGAAAAAAAAATTGAGAAGTTGTACGGATGATTCTCACTCCCACGTTTTACTTAAATCTTCTGGGGAGTTGACAAGTATTGGTGTTTCGTGAGTTGAGTGCATGGATTTTGCGCTGTTTTGCTTTATTATATTGAGTACGAAGTTGGGATGCAGTTCATATTTTGATTCGTTGTTGCTAGCCTGGCTACTAACCCCACATATCCAAATTCATCTTAGCCCCTTCTTACCCATTACCTCACTTACCCAAATGTAAGTCCTCGGCATGTGTCTTGGTCATTAGTATGGTTGGAATGCATATGTACGGTTGTAGAGACTTTATTCATGTTAACTGCATGTATGTTCTTATAGGTTGAGTTAGGTGAGTGTCTTTACTTCTTTCTATCTTTCACATATATACTCACCTTGTGCCTGATTTTGAGTGATGAGCGACCCGTGAGAGTCCGATATATTTTGAGTCTTGCAAGGTCGACGGTTCAGTAAGTTTGAAACATTGATTTAACTCGTTTGCACTTATCGTTTGCCACTTTGATAGTTGTTACATTAAACTGGTTTTGGTGGGTGATTTGTAGCTGATGTGTTGGTCCCGTTCCACTGTTTATTCTTAGTTGCATTCATAATTTGCTTGGGGACAAGCAAATGTTTGGTTTGGGGAGATTTGATGCGTGTATTTTATATAAGGTTTTTACCTCATTTTTACATGCATTTCTGCATTATTTATGTAGCATCTGGCTACAAATACCCCCGAATATTCTACTTTTGTTCGTTTTATGTAAATTGCAGGAATAAACCAAAGAGGAGCTAAATCGAGCCTAAATTCGTCCCATTTGCATGCATTTATGGAGAACAAGGAGCCGGAGCTTGGAATCTATCACTTTGAAAACGCGTGAGCTGGTTTCGGAAGGTGTTATAATTTCTACGTGCCAAAATAGCTTGATCGACTACTTTTCTAGTCGATCGAATGCTTTACTTACTGAAGGTTACTCGATCGAGCAGTTCGATTATTCAAACGAGAAGACTTTGCAAGGAGATACTCGATCGAGTGGTATATTTCCACTCGATCGAGGGGTTTGACGTTCAGTTGCTCGATCGAGTGGTTTATTTCCACTCGATCGAGTGATTTAGCCTGTAATAGAGTTTTTCCGCCTATTTTCGTATGGGTTTTGTAATTAGGCTATGGATTAGGTTTGGAGAAGTAATTTCGTATGCTACTAATACAGTAGACTGCATAACTCCTCTCATACACTTTTACTCTAGAATTTCCTACTGTTAATTCCTTTTCTCTTTTCCTCTACACTTTGCTACTCGGATTTGGATTTGCGATTGGTATTATTATTCCTCCTTAAATTCCTTAATCATATTTACTATTATTTTTCTATCTTTCTTTTATTATCTTCATCATTACTCTATTTCAATCCTCACTAGTTTTGCTATCATGTTTAATTCATATTATCTACATGTTGTTGTTGATGCATAGCTAATTCCCTTTTGCTAAGACTAAAGGGGATCCATGATTATGAAGGGATAGTAATCGATTTATTAGGTTAATGCTGGTGTAGTCCTCGTTGTTAAATGCTGCATTACTCTGTATCTGTCTAATTGAGTCGACGCAATTAGGTATTTAAATCATAGTAGACCTTGACCTGCACCGAAAGGTTGGAAGGGGTGAGACTAGTAGCGAACAATAGGGTACTATAGTGAGGGCGAGAGCTAAGCTATTTGTGCTTTAGGGCGAATTGAGACCGAAAGGAGATATTCACTACTCCTTAGACCATACTTGCATTGACCTGAGTCCTAGATTACTTGACCGAATGATCATGGTGAACCGTCTGTCTTAGCTGTTTTCTCTATCTGCTTAATCCTTTTTCTCTGCTTTATTCTCTTCCTTACTCTCATTAGTTTAGAACAATCAATTAATTAAAACCCTCCAATTTGGTTACCGTGGCGAACTTAGATAAAGCTGACATTTTTCCATCTCCCTGTGGAGATCGACCCGACTTCCCTAGCTATATTAGTTAGAGCCAGTTGGTTATTTTTGATAGGTATACGACTGTCCTGTCATATAGTAGCATTTGTGTACGTCATCACGGTTTTAGTATTCGAAGAGATCGCACCCAAAACAAAGGCGGGAGAATTGTTAGGCGAGACTTTTTTGTCATCGTGGTAGAAGTCAACCGTTAAAAGCAATCAATCTGGACAAAGAGCAGAGAAATAGAATGTCTTCCAAATGTAAGTGCAATGCTCATATGCGGATAAAATGGCGGTATTATAATGAATTTTTTCCTAATCAATGGCATATGACAACAATTGTAACCAGCCATAATCATAACCTAATTTCTCCATCACAAACCCGTTTTCTTCCCGTTAACCGTAACATATGTTCTGAGGATGAGAATCCTATACTTTTTCTAAAAGATGCAGGGCTCACAGTCCGTCAAATTATTCGCATTCTTGAACTTGAAAAAAAAGTAAAGCATGGGGAACTTCCGTTTCTTGAAAGAGATGTTCGTAACCTTTTTTGCCGAACCAAGGGAAAAGTTGAAGAAAATGATGCTATGAATCTATTAGATTTTTAAAAATCTTTCAAAGAAAAAAATCCCAACTTCAGGTATGTTTATATGGTTGATCAAGAAAAAAAATTAGAGCACATTTTTTGGTGTCCTGCTCTATGTTTTGAATGGTATGAAAGATACAGAGATGTTGTTTTTGATACGACATACAAGATTAACATATATGGCATGCCTTGTGGAATATTTGTTGGAGTTAATAATCATGGGAAAACGGTATTGTTTGGTTTTGCTCTCCTTCGGAATGAAACGACATCAACATTTCAATGGCTAATGAACGTAAGTTTTATGCTATACGTACCTTATAGCATTACATTAAATTTAACTTCTAATGCTTACTACTATTTTACTTCTAATGCTATACGTACCTTATAGCCATAATAATCATTGCATTTATCTTGCTACATATTTTGATATCTCTTTACTCATGCTTACTACTATTTTACTTCTAATGCTATACGTACCTTATAGCCATAATAATCATGGCATTAATCTTGCTACATATTTTGATATCTCTTTACTCAGTTTGGTTTCGTTAATATATGGAGTAGTTGTTTCCTTTTTTATGTACACATTTATTTTTATGCCAACTCTTAATTTTGGATTTGGTGATCAGTTGGTAGTACCTATATAACCTCTTCAGAAAAAATGGTATTTTTTGTAGACGTTTGTAGCAGTAATGAAAATAACAACAAAAACAATAATAACAGATCAAGATCATGGATGAAGGAAGCAATAGCCACAAAGTTGCCATTTACTAAACATTGTTTTTGTATATGGCACATTGTTGTCAGAATCGCGATTCGATCCAACGATTCTACGATTTTACGATCCAAAAATGCTTGACCGATCCTGGATCCTACGATTCTATCATAATTGTAGAATCTTACGATCCTATTAATTTGAAAATTTCTAGAGATGAGATCATAATAGGATCCTACGATCCGATTCCATAATAAAAAAATTAATATATATTTTTATATAATGACACCGTAAAACCCAAATTTCGTGTAAGTTGTTCATACAATGATACTAAAATCATTAATTACCAATATTTTATGAATAAGTATTAATAAATAAGTGTTTTGATTTTCAATTATATGTTTTTACCAAATAAAAAATTATATTTAGTGAGTTTGTAGAATCTTGCAATTCTACGATCCGATTCTACCGATTCGATCCTACCCTCCCCATCGATCCAAAGTAGAATCCCGATCCTGACAACATTGATATGGCATATAACTTACAAATTTTGTGGGTGGTTTGCGTCTATTCTCCGCAATGACTACCAGAGCTGGTGTAAAGATTTCTATAAGCTCTATAAATTAGAAGTTATCGAAGATTTTGAGAGTCAGTGGCCTCTTGTAATTGCCAAATACAATTTGCATGACAACAAGCACATAAGCACATTAAGGGGTTATATGAAATCAAACATTTTTGGGTACCAACGTATCTTCGGGGTTACTATTTTGGAGGAATAACAACTACATTAATGGTTTTATTAAGAGATTTATTTCATCTAACTACACACTAAGTGATCTTGCCAGGCAGGTATGCTACTAACTCTTTTTGCAATTCTTTAATGCTTGACTATTGTTTTAGTTTTATTTTGACGCAATTCTTTAATGCTTTGACTATTGTTTTAGCTAATAATGCACATATTGTATGTTGTATGAAAAACGTTGGGTTTATATTTTACAGATTGACAGTGTTGTTCAAGAAATTATGCAAAAACAATCTTATGATAACATGTTAGCCATTACTAAGATGCAAGTATTAAGGGTTACATCACCATTGGAACGACAAGCTTCTGAAGTCTTTACTCCATTCACTTTTCAAAAGTTTAAGGATGAAAATCAAAGAGCAAGTCAATATGTCTTAGTTAATAGAGACGATCATAACTTTGTCGTAAGATATCATGAAGCTGAAAGGAGTCAAAATCAAAGAATTTTTTTGGGATGGAAAGATCGCAATGTGCAGCTGTAAACAATTTGAGTTCCTTGGCATACTTTGTCGTCACGTATTACGAGTTTTTATCCAAACCGACTGTCATAATATTCCTTCAATATACTGGCCGATTCGTTGGAAGCTTGAAGATCATCAAAGCACATGCCATATGGACATGGTCAACGTTTTGGAAATGGAAAATATGAATAATGAAGAATTGATGGATGATAATAAGAATATTAATCTTGAAGAATCATCTCGCAGTAATGACGAAGTGCTTGAAAGTCAAAAGTTTGAGGGTACTGATCATATTATAGATGGTGAGACCATTTTATGTCCCCAAAATCGAAAAACAAGGGACGTCCCAAAAACAAGGGACTAAAGAGCGCAAATGAGTTAGCAAAACAATTAAAAAATTGTTCAATTTGTCGCACTTCTGGTCATTATGGAAATAATTGTCCTACAAATAAAGAGAATAATGTCATAGCCAACGATGGCACACTAAGAAAAAAGAAGAAAGTTGCATTAGATAATAGTGATATATGTTAGACGATATAAAAGGGAGACAACTGAATGACGTCATTCCTATTAATGAAATATAGGGTACAATATATAGTAGAGTGTCTTATTGACTACTCTAACAATCTTCCTAAATATATTAGAGAGTATTATGATACCTCTTAATATTTCTCCTTATCTTATTTTCCTAACTAACTCTAATAATATATTCTAGTATATCTTTAATACATCCTCTCAGTCAAAGCAGTAGGTAACAGACACTTTGACTGGACCAAAGATAGTTAATGAGAATGTTGTAGATGAGTCATGTTGATCGTTGTCGACGCGGTACCGGATTTTGATTGCCTTGCTTGTGTCAGGATCATGCCATTTGAATCCACATATAATAATACTAATTGTGCACGAGAGTCGAAGGTACTCGTGACACACAAACTAATGTCAAGGTGCACGAGGGCCGTGGCAGGTTATGAAACATCGACTAAATAAAAAAAACAAAACAACTGGTGCACAAGGGCCGAAGCAAACTCGTGAAACACCAGAACTGTGAGGGCCGAAGCAAGATCAATAGTATAATTAAATTAAAAGAAAAATAATATCATTAGACCAAAAACACAACACACGTCCATGCTCTTCGATGCGGCGGCAGTACGGCCGAATGTCATACCACCCGACTTTTTGGCAGGGGTGGTTGCTGGGCGAACCCGAGGCGGAAAAGGAGAAGGCGATGACATGTTGTGGTGGATGTTTAGCATGGTGGCGGTTGCCGAAGCAACAAGGCAAATAAGGTTGTTTGAGCAACCAGAGACAATGACAAGTATGATATATGGCGGCCCGACGTGGATGAAATTAGCGGCGGTGGCATATGCGGAGGGACAACAACGTGAAGAACGGAGGAGGCAGAGAAATTATTTATTCCTAATATAACACTATAGGCCTAGGGGTGAGGATAAGGGCAGAGGTGATGACTGTGGCAGTAAAGGGGTGGATACTGGTGGCAATGAACGGCGCGGGTCTTGGTTCGGTTCGATGGGGTGGAGGAAGGTGTGCCGATTGGTGGCGATTGGGGAGGTATGGGTCGAGAGCAGGCTGTTTGGTTGAAGGACAGGCGATGAATGAGTTGGTGGGTAGTGACACAGTTGTCGCAACCCTATCAAAAATAAAACCAACCGGTCTCTATAAAATATAGTAGAGGTAGTCGGGTATCGAATCCACAGAGAGATGAGAATAATGTATGCTAAACTGTCTGTCTAGTAACCGTTTCTTGGGGGTTTAATTGTTTATTCTAAACTACAGAGATTAGAAGAGAAAGGGAGCAAAAGAGGAACAACAAGTAAACTTTAAAGAGATTGGCAAATAGAGAGAAACAACTAGGACAGTCGGTTCACCATGGTTTTCAAGAGGTCCAATCTAGGGTCTTAGGTCAGCATAAACTCGGTCTGCAGGGTAATGAAAAGGTCATCTCGGTCCGCTATTCGCCTAAAACATTACTAACTTAGCTTTCACCCTCATTAGAATGCCCTAATGTTCATTGCAAGTCTTATCCCTTCCAATCTCTCGATCTAGGTCAAGATGTACCAAATCAATTAGCTAAATGCGTCGACTCAAGCAACTAATCGCTATTAAATGCAATAATTAACAATACAGACCCAATTTATACCAAGCCCTAATCACCTGTTCATAATCTCCCTAATTACCATGGCTCCCTTATGTCCTAGCATAAGAGATTAGTTAAGCATAGTGAGAATGAAGGGATTAACAATAATAATTGGGACAATTGAATTAAACCTTCCAATAAGGAGATAACTCATAAATTAAATACTAGCAATTGAATACTCAGAGAAACAAGAATGAAAACAATATAGAAAATAGAGAATAGAATGAGAGCAATTGCAATAAATTAAAGACTAAATTTAAAGAGCGAGATTACTAGTTACAAGAATGAATTCCAAAGTTCCAAGTTCTAGGTCTAAGGAGTAGAGTATCAAGAGAAGAGATGAGAGAGTACGAGATAGTATCAGGTGACTGCCGTCAATCCCCCTCTCCTTATTTATTCTAAGATACAACCTAAAATATCCGAAAGATAAAGTAAAAGATTGTGTAATTGACAAAAGCTCTCGATCGTGTAGAAATAAACTACTCGATAGAGCAAGATAATGGACAAACATCTCGATCGAGTAAAATGAATATTCGATCGAGGAACACAGAAATCACCACTCTCGATCGAGCATATTAAAGCACTCTCTTGAAGGTCTTCAACATCCAAGTTACTCGATCGACCGGTTTTGACAACCAATCTTAGTCGATCGAGCATAACAGCATCCTATCAGCGCAGATTAACTCAAAACATCTTCCGATACCACTTCACGCATCCTTAAGTGACAATTTCCGGGCTCCAATTCTTCCATTTATAAAATGCATGCAAAATGGGACTTGTTTAGGCTTGATTATGCTCTTTGCCGGTTCATTCCTGCAATTAATACAAGACAAACCAAAGTAGACTATTCGGGGGCATTTGTAGCTAGATACTACATAGGTTACACAGAAATGCGTGGAAATATAGGGTAAAAACCATATATAAAATGCACGCATCAAATCTCCCCAAAACAAACCTTTGCTTGTCCCCAAGCAAACAATAAATGCAACTAAAGATAGCTAGTGGAATGGGACTAACTTACTAGCTACAAATCGTCCACCCGAGCCAATTTAATGCAACAAATAACAAAGTAGCAAAGGGTAAAGTGCAAACGAGTTAAATCAATGTGTTAAACTACTGAACCGTTGACCTTGCAAGACTCATATATATCGGACTCTCACGGGTCACTCATCACACAAATTAAGCACAAGGTGAGTATAATTGTATGAGATAGAAAGAAGTAAAGACACTCACCTAACTCGACCAATAAGAACATGCATGCAGCTAACATGAAAACAATTTCTACTAACCGTACATATGCATTCCAACCAATCAGGACCAAGACACACGCCGAGGACTTACATATAATGTTAGGAGAGGTAATTGGGTAAGAAGGGCCAAAATAAATTTGGATAAGTGGAGGTAAAGCCAAGCTAGTGCAACCATAGCCAAATAATCAACTCATTCCGCTTCACTACTCAATACAGAACGCAAAACAGTGCCATTGTGGCAAAACATCGCTCACACCATCAATAGACTCCCCATGAAAAATAAAGATAAGCACGGGAGTCTTAATCAACAACTTTTTTTCTTTTCTTCGTTTTTTTTTCTTTTTTTTTTTTCACACATTTTTTTCATTCTTCTTCATTTCACTTTCCTTCTTTTTCATTCATGCTACCAACTTCAAATCTTTCAAAGCGAGTCAAATTGTCATATATAATAGCATACCCACCGAAAAACACTAAACTAGCTTGATAGGGCAGGCTAAACTTTAGGTGTAGTTAGATGGTCAAAATGCAAATTTGGCAAATGTGAAGTTTATGGGTAGTAACGAAAGAAGGGTCGTAAGCTACCTCTCCACGTGTCTCACCGCCACAAACCGAAAGCACAGGTACCAAGAAAAGGGCTTCATGCTCGTGCAAATTGATGTTACATGTCTTATAACGAGTACTACTCACATCCTAAATGAAATCGGTCATGAATGTCACTAGTTTATCAAGCTCTAAATCTTAGATTGTATATGTAGCTTGCCAAAATTAGAGTGAAGTCTATTCATTCAGTTGAGTTTAAACAAAAACTCGTAGATTATGCAAATTACCACGCCAATAAAAATGTTAAGAATGTGCAAGGCAAGGGTAAAAGACTCAAAGTAGCATAAAAGCTATAATGTTCCGACTCAACCTAAATGCAAAAATAAACGTGAAATTTTGAATTATCGAATGTTTGCAAAAATTTTATAATTTTTTATAGGATTTTTTTAATTAAGATAAACAATGCATGCGGAAATAAACGTGATGCAATAAAACAATATGCAGACACAGATATGGATGCATACCCTCCCCAAACCAAACCGTACAATGCCCTCATTGTACCAAAAATAGGGAAAGGAAATGCAAACTGAAGAGAAAAAAAGAATGTAGCTTCCGAAAACTTACAGATAATCGTGAAGTAGGGACCTCCCCAAACCAGCCAGCAACATGGGAGGTCGCAAATAGTCCCTTAACATCGCAGCATGCGAGTCAAAGCAAAAGAGCTCGATCGAAAAGGTTAAGTATCCGATCGAGTACACTGGGCGTCAGAAGTGCTAGATTGAGAGCAGCATCTACTCGATCGAGAGGTGGAAAATGCAGGGTACTCGATCGAGAGAAAGAATTACTCGATCGAGTGAAATTGGTAGCGAAAGCACTCGATCGAGAGCCAAAAGTGCTCGATCGAGGAGTCCATGTGAGGTTCATGCAAAAACGCAACAAATAACCTACGGAACCAACAAAATAGGCTCAAAGTTTAGTCTATCATTTCTAGAACTAAAAACTAAAGCACAGAAAATTAACTAAAAGTTTGAACAAAAGTACAACAAATTTCAAGCTGGGTTGCCTCCCGGATAGCGCAGGTTTAAGAGGTCTCGCACGACCTTTTGACTTCAATTATCACGCTCATCTGGATTGTCGAAGTAGAAAACTTCAACCTTGCCAACAAAGTCATTTGCGTCATAGTAATGCTTCACATATTGGCCATTCACTTTAATTCTTTCGCCCTCGGAATTCTCTAATTCAACGGACCCAAATTTGGTGACAGCAGTCACTGTATAAGGGCTACTCCACCTGGACTTCAGCTTACCAGGAAACAAGCGCAGTCAGGCATTAAACAGCAACACCTTCCGCCCAACATGGAATTCTTGAAGTATGATCCTTTTGTCGCGCCATCTCTTCGTTTTCTCTTTGTAGATGCGCGAGCTATCATAGGCATTTAGCCTAAACTCTTCCAGCTCATTGATGCGTGTATTTTATATAAGGTTTTTACCCCATTTTTACACGCGTTTCTGTACTATTTTACGTGGCATTTAGTTACAAATACCCCCGAATAGTATACTTTGGTTTGTCTTGTGCAAATTGCAGGTACGGACCGAAGAGAAGATAAATCAAGCCTAAACTCGTCCTATTCGCATGAATTTATGGAGAACAAGGAATCGGAGCTTGGAATCTATCACTTTGAAGACGCGTGAGCTGATTTCGGAAGGTGTCATAGTGCCTACCGTGCCAAAATAGCTCGATCGACCACTTTTCTAGTCGATCGAATGCTTTATATCATGAAGATCACACGATAGAGCATAAATATTACCTGATCGAGAAGGTATTATAAGGAGTTACTCGATCGAGTGGTTTATTTCCACTCGATCGAAGGGTTTTCAGCATAGTTACTCGATCGAGCGGTTTTATTCCACTTGATCAAGTGGTTTGTCCCTGTAATTATGATTTTCCGCCTATTTTCGTATGGGCTATTGCAATTAGGTTTGGATTAGGTTTAGGAAGAGAATTTCGTGTGATATATCACACAGTAGACTGCGTAACTCTTTCGGACTTCATCTTAGTCACTGCTTCCCTTTCCTTTACTCTATTCTACTCTAGAACTGGGATTCGGATTTGTAATCGGTACTATACTTCCTTTCAATTCTTTATCATAATCTTTATTTATCTGATTGCTATTATTTTCTCTCTTCTCTTATTTTGCAATTGCCCTATTCGGATTTCTCTTGTTTATTAATACCATGTTTAATTCGTATTATCTATGCATTGTTGTTGTTGTTGATTCAATAATGGTACGTAGCTAATTCCCCTTGCTAAGACTAGGGAATCCATGATTATGAAGGGATAGTAGTTGAATTATTAGGTTAATGCTTGTGTAGTCTTTGTTGTTAATCGCTTCTATTAATTGTTTCTGCCTAATTGAGTCAACGCAATTCGGCATTTAATCTTAGTAAACCTTGACCTGGACCGGAAGGTTGGAAGGGGTGAGACTCACAGCGAACATTAAGGCACTGTAGTGAGGGCGGAAGCTAAGCTATTTGTGCTTTAGGGCGAATTGAGACCGGAAGGTGATATTTACTGCCCCATAGACTATATTTGCATTGACCTGAGACCTAGATTGCTTGACTGAATGATTATGGTGAACCGACTGTCTTAGCTGCTTCTTCCTTATTTGCTTAATCTTTATTCTCTTGCCTTTTTCTCTTTAGTTTAGAACAACCAAATCAAAACCCCTCAAATTGGTTACTATGACGAACTTAGTTAAAGCTGACATTTTCCCATCTTCCTGTGGAGATCGACCCGACTTCCCTAGCTATATTAGTTAGAGTCAGTTGGTTATTTTTGATAGGTATACGACTGCCCTGTCAAATTTTGGCGCCGTTGCCGGGGAGGTGGCGCAATATTGTTGCTTTATTTAAGTTTGTATCTCGTCTCAAGGAATTTCTTCCTTGAGACTGATCTCATTTTTGCAAAGTTTTTTATTAGTTTTGCAGGTTATCTGTTCTAGAAGAGAACATTGTCGTGCCTTCTCCTCTTTGTAAATTCTATTTGCCAGGATGCCTAATATAGCCAGCCATTCAGAGCCAACGGTGGATTCTCTCCCAAAAGGTTTCCCACTACCCACTACTAAATCAGGCACCTTTGGAATCCACCAATCCTACATACAGTTGGTCGAGAGAAATCTCTTCAAGGGGGGTATCTGAAGAAGATCCGTGGAGGCACATAAAGTTATTTACAAAGTATTGCTCTACCATTCCTCTTGCTGCTGGGGTGACATAAGATAGAGTGAAGGGAGTTCTCTTTCCCTTATCTTTAGCTGATGATGCCCGGGAATGGTTGAGGGATTTAGACAGGGAAGCAGCCGGTGTAACTGACTGAAATTCTCTTGCCTTGGCCTTTTACAGGCGATATTTTCCGCCATAGTGCACTAATGCGTTAAGAGCTCAGATTACTGCATTTGAGCAATTGTCCACTGAAGACTTGAATGGCTCTTGGACTAGGTTCAAGAAGCTCGTACGTTCTGTGCCTCATCACGGTTTCAAGCGCTGGCTCCTATGTTCCCAATTCTACAACGGATTTTATCCGGACCAGAGAGCTATCCTTGATAATGTAGCTAAGGGGAGATTCACAAAAAACGCAGAAGATAATCAAGGGTGGCGTCTTATTGAGGAGATGGCCATCCATGTTGCCGAATATGGAAATCCCCGAGGAAGTGGGCAAGTTAACGAGTTGGTAGCAGCTGAGGTGGCGAGCCCTAGCAAAAGACTAGGTAGTGCGGAGATTACGGAGATTATGGGTGAGCAGGAACAAGTTTGTGCTATTACTGAGCATGTGGAGATATGCGGTAGATGCGGCATAGAGGGGCATGACCCCATTGGTTGTATGGCGAGAATAGAGCGCGTCCTTGCTTATCAGAAATACAATCAAGGAGTTCCCTTTTCTCAATTATATGAAGAGATGACGAATGTTTCTACTCTCTCTAGGCAAATACCGCAACCAGACCCCTCTTCTACAAATGGGGAGATCGCCGAACTGAAATCCTTAGTTTTGAACTTAACACAACAGTTTGGGGAGAAATGCAAGAAGGATGACACCGCTATCGTGGAGTTAAGAGCATAAGTCGCGCAGTTAACACTCGCGAAAAACCAAGCTAACCATCCACCGTTGTGCGACCCTATTAATGCCATAAATCTCCGAAGTGGCCTTGCTTAAGAGGGGCCAAAAATACCAGAAGAAGGGGTTGCGATAGCTGATAATACCCCGGAAGATGATTTGGACGAGTTTCTGGACGATATCCTTGCTGCATGTTGTCCAGACACTCGATTGAGTGAAATTGCTACTCGATCGAGTGAAATAATACATCCAAGTGGTCGATCGAGTGATGACCTCACTCGATCGAGAGGTGTGCAATTAGAAATACTCGATCGAACGTTTTAGCAGAAGAAGTCACTCGATCGAGTGAAAATTGTACTCGATCAAGTGAATCAGAATTAGAAGAGCTCGATCGAACTGTTCATATACCTCGATGGAGTAAATATCAAGAGAAAACCACTCGTTCGAGTGAGGAAAGTACTCGATCGAGTGCCAGAACCAGCGGAGACCATATTTTGACATCTAATTCCGCTACCGTGTCATCTTCCCCTGTTATGAAGACGTCACGCACTGATAAAGGTAAAGAGAAAGTCGCGGGTCCACTCATTGCTACCAGAGTACCCTTTCCAGGACGTTTAAAGGACGCAAAGGTTGAGCGACAGTACGGTAAGTTTGTGGACGTTGTGAAGAACCTCCAGGTAACTGTCCCTTTTACCGAACTTATTACTCAGGTACCTACTTATGCTAAATTCTTGAAAGATATTGTGACGCGTAAGAGAGAGCTAAGTGAATTTGAGACCGTTTCATTTTTGGAAGAGTCTAGTAATTTACTTTTAAATAAGGCTCCACCTAAAATGAAGGACCCGGGTAGCTTCTCTATTACCTGTATTATAGGCAATGAGGTAATTGATAAGGCTCTTTGTGATTTAGGAGCCAGTGTTAGTGTCATGCCCCTATCTATCTGCAAGAAATTGAATATGGGTCACCTTAAATTGACTAACATTACCTTACAGATGGCTGATAGATCTGTTAGGTGACCCTTGGGTGTCTTAGAGGACGTGCATGTGAAAATAGGCAAGTTCTTTATACGAGTGGATTTTATTGTTTTAGACATAGCTGAGGACACCCGGACCCCAATTATATTAGGAAGACCGTTCCTTTGTATAGCTGGGCCATTATTGATGTCAAACAAGGGCGTTTGACTCTTGCAGTAGGGGATTACGCGATTTCTTTCAGCCTGCCTAGCACTTTGGCTCGGCCAATTATAGTGGATACATGTTATTCTGTTGATATTATTGACGAGTCTATTTATGACTTATGGGCGGGTTCTTTTATAAAGAACCCACTAGAGGCTCTTATGCTTTTGGATGAGTGTGCAGATAACCCAGATGACGATGACGCTGTGTTTGATTTGCTTAAAGATGATTTAGATGAGCGTGAACTCACCGACGCTGAGGGAGAACAAGTGGAACAGATGATCAGTACCCTTTGCTCCATTGAGGTAAAGGTACCTGAGCGTAAGCCTCTTCCCTCTCATCTAAAATATGTTTTCTTAGATGATACTGAGCAATATCCAGTCATTGTTAGTGCTAAGCTTGATAATGATCAGCTGACTTCCTTGTTAGCTGTGCTTAAGAAAAACAGGAAAGCTTTGGGTTATTCCTTGAATGATATCAAGGGGATTAGTCCTGAAATTTGTATGCACAGGATAGAGCTAGAGGAAGATCACAAACCTTGCAGATAGGGTCAGTGCGAGGTGAATCAGAAGATACAAGATGTTGTGATGACTGAGGTAATGAAGCTGCTTAACGCAGGTATTATGTATTCTGTGGTCATTCTAAGTGGGTGAGTCCAGTGCAGGTGGTCCCTAAGAAAGGATGGACTACCGTGGCTAGGAATGACAAAAATGAGTTAATACCCACTAGAGTAGTGACTGGTTGGCGGATGTGTATAGATTACAGACAGCTGAATGCCGCCACTAAGAAAGATCACTTTCTCCTTCCCTTTATTGATCAGATGGTAGAAAGGTTAGCTTCTCATAAGTTTTTCTGCTATTTAGACGGGTATTCAGGGTTCTTTCAGATCTTTATTCACCCAGATGATCAAGCTAAGACTACTTTTACTTGTCCCCAGGGCGTATTTGCTTATCGCAGGATGCCTTTTGGTTTATGTAATGCTCCCGCCACCTTCCAAAGATGCATGATGGGGATATTTTCAGAGTATATCGAGTCTATTATGGAAGTTTTCATGGACGATTTTAGTGTTTATGGAAGTGATTTTTCTAACTGTCCGTCTAACCTTGATAAAGTGTTGCAGCGCTGCATTGAGGTTAATCTCGTGCTCAACTGGGAGAAGTGCCATTTCATGGTCAACGAGGGAGTTGTCTTAGGGCACTTAGTTTCTGATAGGGGAATAGAAGTTGATAAAGCAAAAGTGGAAGTGATTCATCAATTACCCCCCGCCTGTTAATGTTAAAGGAGTGAGAAGTTTCCTTGGTCACGCCGACTTTTATCGCCGGTTTATCAAGGATTTCTCAAAAATTGCTAAACCACATACACAGCTGCTACTTAAGGATGCCCCTTTTGTATTTACTGACGAGTGTCTTTCTGCTTTTAACAAGTTAAAGCAAGCTTTCGTATCTGCACCGATCATACAACCTCCGGACTGGGATTTGCCGTTCGAAATAATGTGTGATGCCAGTGACTATGCACTAGGAGCGTTGCTAGGCCAAAGGAAAGACAAAGCGTTAAAAGCAATCTACTATACGAGCCGAACTCTGGATGAGGCTCAAGTGAAGTACACCACCACTGAAAAAGAGGTGCTAACTGTAGTTTATGCCTTAAAGAAATTTCGTTCTTATTTGATTGGGTCAGAAGTTCTTTGTTTTTGCTTTTACCATGCATGCTCTCGAGGCACCTCCTTGCTAAGAAGGAGGCTAAACCACGGCAATTGAGATGAATACTCCTTCTTTAGGAGTTTTATTTGCAGATAAAAGATAAGAAAGGAGCTGAGAACGTTGTAGCTGATCATCTGTCGCGACAAGAGGGGTAAGATTCTGTACCTATTGATGAGTCTTTTCCTGAGGATTCTTTATTTGCCGTATTGTCTTCTATTGTTAACCAAGTATCTTGGTATGCAGATATAGCTAATTACGTTGTCAGTGGCAAGCTGCCGCCTGACCTTTCTCATCAGCAGAGGAAGCGTTTTCTATATAACGCTAAGCAGTATTTTTGTGATGATCCATATTTGTTAAAGGAATGTGCAGACGGTCTCTACAGACGGTGTATTACACAAGGGGAGACCAAAGTAGTCCTGGAAGGCTGTCACTCCTCTCCCTATGGTGGTCACCACGGTCCATCGCGCATCGTGGCTAAGGTACTTCAATCTGGTTTTTACTGGCCTTCTTTGTTCGCTGATGCTAGGGCTTTTATTTCAGCTTGTGATGCCTGCCAACGATTAGGGAACATTTTAAAGAGACATGAGATGCCACAAAATGGTATCTTAGAGGTCGAGGTTTTCGATGTCTAGGGCATTGATTTCCAAGGACCGTTCCCATCTAGTAAAGGTAACAGGTATATTTTAGTACTTGCCGATTATGTGTCGAAGTGGGTTGAGGTAATTGCCTCACCCCATTGTGATGCCAAGACCATGATTAAGATATTCAAAAAGGTTATATTTCCCCGATTTGGTGTCCCTAGGGTCGTCATTAGCGATGGGGGAATGCACTTTAAAGAAAATAAACTAACTTCCATTCTGTCTAAGTTTGGTGTTCAACACCGGCATGGTTTGGGGTATTATCCCCAAACCAGTGGTCAGGTTGAGGTCTCTAATCTCGAGATTAAAGAGATCTTATCTAAGGTAGTTTCTAAATCACGGAAAGACTAGAGTCTTAAATTGGAAGACACATTATGGGCCTACAGAACTGCCTTTAAGACACCGATCGGTGCATCACCTTATCGGTTAGTTTATGGGAAATCATGTCGTTTACCTGTTGAATTGGAATGTAAGGCTTGGTGGGCAATTCGTGAGCTTAAATTTGATCCTATGTTGTGTGGTCAGAATCGACTTTTGCAGCTAGATGAATTGGAAGAATTTAGGCTTAATGCCTATGATAGCTCGCGCATTTACAAGGAAAAGACGAAGAGATGGCATGACAAAAGAATTCTACCTCGGGAATTTCATGTTGGGCTGAAGGTGTTGCTGTTTAATGCCCGACTGCGATTATTTCCTGGCAAGCTGAAGTCTAGGTGGAGTGGTCCTTATACGGTGACAGCTATTACTAAATTTGGATTCGTCGAGCTAGAAAGTCCCGAAAGAAATTGATTCAAGGTGAATGGGCAATATGTGAAGCATTATCACGAAGCAAATGAAGCAGACAATTGTGTTGAAGTCTTGTACTTCGACGAGCTTGACGCGCCAGTTAATTGATGCCAGAAAGGTCATACGGGACCTCATAAACCTGCGCTCTCTGGGAGGCAACCCAGACTATTTTATTGTATTTTTGTTGAACTATTTCTTTGGCTTTAGCTTTTTGTTGAACTTTGGACACCAAACTATGCTTTCTCCACATTCCCTATGCTTCTTATACGTGTTTTGCAGGTGCAGTTACTCGATCGAGGGGTTTTTCAACTCGATCGAGCACTTTTGCCAAGACTGATATATTTACTCGATCGACAAGCTGCGGATTCACAATCACTCGATCGAGCATTTTGACACTAAACCATTCGATCGAGTTGTTCTATTTTACTCGATCGAGCTATTTCATCTTCCAGTTGCTAGTTTTCGTCTGTATAGCTGTTGTGTGACTACCTATGACCTCCCATGTTCATGGTCGGTTTGGGGAGGTCCCTCTTCATGACGTGTTGTAAGTATTCTGACTCCAGTTATCCTTTTCCCCTTAGTTTGCATTTCTTTCCCTATTTTTGGTAAAATGAGGGCATTGTACAGTTTGGTTTGAGGAGGTATGCATCCATATCTGTGTCTGCATATTTTCTTGCATTTCAACTTGCACGTTTATTTATTTCAGCATGCATTGTCGTTTTTATTTTCAAAAATCACATAAAATTCAAAAATTTTCACGTTTAATTTGAGTCGGAACGTTTGAACTTTGACGCTACATTGAATCTTTACCTTTGCCTTGCATATTCTTGACATTTAGTCGGCATGATAATGTGCATAATCTACGAGTTTTTGTTTCTATCTTATCTGAACGGATAGACTTGACTCATATATTGGCAAGCTACTATACATTCTGAGGTTAGAGCTTTATAAACTTGTGACATTCATGAACAGTTTCATTTAGGATGTGAGTAGTACTCTCTGTAAGGCATGTAACATCAATTTGCATAAGGATGAGTCTAGTCTTCTTAATACCTGTATGCATTCGGTCTGTGGATGGTGACACATGTTAGGAGAGGCAGTTCCCTTTATTTCATTCTACCCATGAGCCTCACATAGCCAAATTACCTTTTTGTCCTATTAGCTACATTCTATAATTTTGCCTACCCTAGCCAAGCTAGTGACGAACAGCTGTTTGGAATGCTTTACTGCAGTCTGGCTATATATCTGATTTCAGAAGTTGGTGGAAGAATCTAAGGGAATGGAAAGAAAGAAAATGTTGTGAAAAAGTAAAAAAAAATGAATGAAAATGAAAAAAAGAATTAAAGAAGAAAAATGAATGGAAAGAAAGAAAAATCATTTGCGAAAAATGGAAAATTGTATAGATGATTTTCGCTCCCATGTCTTATTTATATTTTATGGGGAGTTGACAAGTTTATGGTGTTTTGTGAGTTGAGTGCATCGAATTTGCACCGTTCTGTATTGTTATATTGAGTATGAAGTTGGGATGCAGTTTCATAATTTGGATCCGCGTTGCTAGTTTGGCTATTAACTCCACATTTCCAAATTCATCTTAGCCCCTTCTTACCCATTACCTTACTTACTCAAATGTAGGTCCTCGGCATGTGTCTTGGTCATTAGTTTGGTTGGAATGCATAAGTATGGTTGTAGAGACTTTGTTCATGTTAATTGCATGCATGCTCTTATAGGTCGAGTTAGGTGAGTGTCTTTACTTCTCTATATCTTTCACATATATACTCACTGTGTGCTTAAATATTGAGTGATGAGCGACCTGTGAGAGTCCGATAGCTTTGAGTCTTTCAAGGTCGACGGTTCAGTAAGTTTGAAACATTGATTTAACTCGTTTGCATTAATCACTTGCCACTTTGTTAGTTGTTACATTAAACTGGTTTTGGCAGATGATTTGTAGCTGATGCGTTGGTCCCGTTCCACTGTTTATTCTTAGTTGCATTCATAGTTTGCTTGGGAATAAGCAAAGGTTTGGTTTGGGGAGATTTGATGCGTGAATTTTATATAAGGGTTTTACCCCATTTTTACACGCATTTCTGTACTATTTTACGTGGCATTTAGCTACAAATACCCCCGAATAGTCTACTTTAGTTTATCTTGTGCAAATTGCAGGTACGGACCGAAAATAAGATAAATCAAGCCTAAACTCGTCCCATTCGCATGCATTTATGGAGAACAAGTAATCGGAGCTTGGAATCTATCACTTTGAAGATGCGTGATCTGATTTCAGAAGGTGTCATAGTGCCTACCGTGCCAAAATAGCTCGAACGACCACTTTTCTAGTCGATCGAATGCTTTATATCATGAAGATCACACGATCGAGCATAAATATTACTCGATCGAGAAGGCATTATAAGGAGTTATTCGATCGAGTGGTTTATTTCCACTTGATCGAAGGGTTTTCTGCATAGTTACTCGATCGAGCGGTTTTATTCCACTCGATCGAGTGGTTTGTCCCTGTAATTATGATTTTCCGCCTATTTTCGTATGGGCTTTTGCAATTAGGTTTGGATTAGGTTTAGAAAGAGAATTTCGTGTGATATATCACACAGTAGACTGCATAACTCTTTCGAACTTCATCTTACTCACTGCTTCCTTTTCCTTTACTCTATTCTACTCTAGAACTGGGATTCAGATTTGTAATCGGTCCTATACTTCCTTTTAATTCTTTATCATAATCTTTATTTATCTGATTGCTATTATTTTCTCTCCTCTTATTTTGCAATTGCCCTACTCGGATTTCTCTTGTTTATTAATACCATGTTTAATTCGTATTATCTATGCATTGTTATTGTTGATTCAATGATGTTACGTAGCTAATTCCCCTTGCTAAGACTAGGGAATCCATGATTATGAAGGGATAGTAATTGAATTATTAGGTTAATGCTTTTGTAGTCTTTGTTGTTAATCGCTTCTATTAATTGTTTCTGTCTAATTGAGTCGGCGCAATTAGGCATTTAATCTTAGTAAACCTTGACCTGGACCGGAAGGTTGGAAGGGGTAAGACTCGAAGCGAACATTAGAACACTGTAGTGAGGGCGGAAGCTAAGCTATTTGTGCTTTAGGGCGAATTGAGACCGGAAGGTGATATTCACTGCCCCATAGACTATATTTGCATTGACCTGAGACCTAGATTGCTTGACTGAATGATCATGGTGAACCGACTGTCTTAGCTGCTTCTTCCTTATTTGCTTAATCTTTATTATCTTGCCCTTTTCTCTTTAGTTTAGAACAACCAAATCAAAACCCCCCAAATTGGTTACCGTGACGAACTTATTTAAAGCTGACATTTTCCCATCTCCCTGTGGAGATCGACACGACTTCCCTAGCTATATTAGTTAGAGCTAGTTGATTATTTTTTATAGGTATACGACTGCCCTCTCACTCATCTAGCTGCAATAAACGGTTCTGAACACACAACTTAGGATCATAATTTAATTCACGAATAGCCCACCAAGCCTTGCATTCTAATTAAAGAGGTAAATGGCAAGACTTCCCATAAACCAACCGATATGGTGATGCACCAATCGGTGTTTTAAAGGCACTCTGATATGCCCATAATGTGTCATCCAATTTAAGACTTCAATCCTTTCGTGATTTAGAGACAACTTTAGCTAAAATCTCCTTTAGTTCTCTATTAGAGACCTTAACCTGCCCACTAGTTTTGGGATGATACCCCAAACCGCGACGATGTTGGACACCGACTTTAGACAGAATAGCTGTGAGTTTCTTTTCTTTAAAGTGCATTCCCACATCACTAATGACAACCCTAGGGACACCAATTCAGGGAAAAATAATCTTTTTAAACATTTTAATCATGGTCTTGGCATCACAGTTAGGTGAAGCAATAGCTTGCACCCATTTAGACACAAAGTCTACAGTTACCAATATATACCTATTACCTTTACTAGACGAGAATGGTCCTTGGAAAAGTATGCCCCAGACATAAAAAACCTCGACCTCTAGGATAACATTTTAAGGCATCTCATGTCTCTTAGAGATATTCCCAGAGCGCTGGCAAGCATCACAGGCTGAAACAAACACTTTAGCATCTGCAAACAAAGTAGGCCAGAAAAAACCAGACTAAAGTACCTTAGCCACGGTTCGCAATAGACCGTGGTGACTACCATAAGAGGACGAATGATAGCCTTCTAGGATTGCTTTGGTCTCCCACTGCGGAATACACCATCTGTAAAGACGGTCTGCACACTCCTTAAATAAACAAGGATCATCCTAGAAATATCGTTTTGCGTCATGAAGAAATTGCTTCCTCTGCTAATAAGACAGGTCGGGTGGCAGCTCGCCACTGACAACGTCGTTAGCCAAATATGCATACCATGGATCGTGGTTAGTATTAGTAAAAAATGCAAATAAGGAGTCATCAGGAAAAGAATCATCAATAGGCAAAGGATCTTGTCCCTCCTGCTGCGGTAATCGCGACAGGTGATAAGCTAATCGCGACAGGTGATCAGCTACTACATTCTCGGCGCCCGTCTTCTCTTTGATTTTCAGATCAAATTCTTTGAGAAGGAGTATCCACCTCAAAAATCGTGGCTTAGCTTCCTTCTTAGCAAGAAGGTGTCTCAGCGCTGCATGGTTCGTAAAAACAGTAACTTCCGAACCTATCAAATAAGAGCGAAATTTCTCCAGCGCGTTAACCACTGCTAACAACTCCTTCTCAGTAGTGGTATATTTCACTTAAGCCTCATCCAGAGTTCGGCTCGCATAGTATATCGCGCTCAAAGCTTTGTCTTTCCGCTGGCTTAACACCGCTCCTAGTGCATAATCACTAGCATCACACATAATCTCAAATGGCAGCTCCTAGTCAGGAGGCTGAATAATTGGTGCTGAAATCAAGGCCTCCTTCAACCTGTTAAAAGCAGAAAGGCACTCATCAGTAAAAACAAAGGGGGCATCCGTAAGTAACAACTGTGTATTTGGTTTAGTAATTTTCAAAAAGTCCTTGATGAAACGGCGATAAAAGCTAGCATGACCAAGGAAACTCCTCACTCCTTTAACATTAACAGGAGGAGGTAATTGCTGAATCACTTGCACCTTTGCCTTATCCACCTTAATGCCCCTATCGGAAACTAAGTGCCCTAGGACAACTCCCTCATTGACCATAAATTGGCACTTCTCCCAGTTAATTACAAGATTAACCTTAATACAGTGCTGCAACACTTTATCAAGGTTACACAAACAGTTCTTAAAATCACTCCCATAGACGCTGAGATCGTCCATAAAGACCTCTATAATAGACTCTATATACTCAGAAAATATCCCCATCATGCACCTCTGAAAGGTGGCAGGGGCATTACACAAACCAAAAGGCATTCTACGATTAGCAAAAACACCTTGAAGACAGGTAAAAGTAGTATTTTCCTGATCATTCGGATGAATTGGGATCTGAAAGAACCCCGAGTATCCATCTAAATAATAGAAAAATTTATGAGAGGCTAACCTTTCCACCATCTGATCAATGAAAGGAAGGGGGAAATGATCTTTCTTTGTGGCGGCATTCAGCTGTCTGTAGTCTATGCACATCCGCCAACCAGTAACAACTCTAGTAGGTATCAATTCATTTTTATCATTCTTAACCACAATAGTCCCTCCTTAGGAACCACCTGAACTGGACTCACCTATTTAGAATGACCAACAGAGTAGATAATACCTGCATCGAGTAGCTTCATTACCTCAGCCATCACAGCATCTTGCATCTTCTGACTCAGCATGCGCTGACCCTGCCTGCAATGTTTGTGATCTTCATCTAGCTCAATCCTGTGCATACAAATATCAGGACTGATGCCCTGAATATCATCCAACGAATAGCCCATTACTTTCCTATTTTTCTTAAGAACAGCAAACAAAGCGGTTAGTTGCTTATCATCCAATTTGGCACTAACAATGACTGGATACTGCTCAGTTTCATCTAAAAATGCATATTTAAGATGGGAAGGAAGAAGCTTACGCTCAGGTACCTTTACCTCTATAGCGCAGAGAATGTTTACCAATTGTTCCACCCTCTCTTTTTCAGCGTCGGTGAGTTCACGCGCTTCTATCGCAGCTTCAAGCAGATCCAACACAGCGTCATTGTTTTCCTGGTTATCTGCACACTCATCTAGCAACATCAAAGCTTCTAGTGGATCCTTTATCAAGGAATTCGACCAGAACTCATAAACAGACTCATCAACGATATCAACTGAATAACAAGTATCCTCTATCATTGGTCTAGCAAGTGTACCAGGCAAACTGAAAGTGATAGCATCATCCCCCACTATAAGAGTCAAACGCCCTTTTTTGACATCTATAATAGCCCCACCTGTACACAAGAATGGTCATCCCAATATAATCGGGGTTCGGGTATCCTCGGCTATGTCTAAGAAAATAAAATCTACTAGTATAAAGAACTTGCCTACTTTGACAGACACGTCTTCTAAGATACATAGGGGTCGTCTAACCGATCTATAAGCTATCTGGAAGGTCATATTAGTCATTTTAAGATGACCCATATTAAGCTTCTTGCAAACAGAGTAAGGCATGACACTAACACTGGCTCCTAAATCATAGAGAGACTTATCTATCACTTTATTTCCTATAAGACAGGTAATAGAGAAACTACCCGAGTCTTTCATTTTAGGTGGAGCTTTATTAAGAATTAAGTTGCTAGACTCTTCCATAAATGCAACAGTCTCAAACTCACTCAGCTCTCTCTTACGCGTCAAAATATCGTTCATAAATTTTGCATAAGAAGGTACCTGGGTGATTAGTTCGGTAAAAGGAATGGTCACCTGAAGATTCTTGACCACATCCACAAATTTCCCGGACTGTCACTCAACCTTAGCATCTTTCAGACATCTTGGATAAGGAATTATGGTAACAGTAAGTGGGTTCGCGACTTTCTCTTTACCATTGTCTAAACGTGGCATCTCCACAGCAGGGGAAGATGACCCAGCAGCGATGTCGTCAATTTGTTCTTCCAAAATAGTGATTTGACTACTTCGGAGATTAATTGCATGAATCATGCCACAAAAAGGTAATTGATTTGCTTGGTTTATTTGCTCAGATGCAAATTAAGTGATTTGATCCTGCAACTTCTTCATAGACCCCTCATTTTCTTCCGCATTTTTCTGGACTTGAAATGCCAAAGATAGCACCAAGGATTTCAGCTCTGCTATTTCTATATTTGTGGAAGAAGATTCATCTTGTTGCGGCATTGAATCAATAGGACTAGAAGTATTTGATATGGCTGCCTCTTCTTGAAATTGAGAGAATGGGATTCCTTGCTTGTATTGTTGATAAGCACAGAGTCTCTGTACTTCTGCCATACAAGTGATGGGATCATGTCCTTCCGCACCACATCTACCACAAATCACCTCTTGTTCAATCATATCATGGACCTGCTCATGTTCACCCGAAATTTGTAGAATCTCCGAAGTGTCACACCTCTCACTAGGAATTTCTACCTCAGCTACAAGAGGCTCACAAGCTCTTTCATTCACTCGTCTACCTCCACTGGGATTCCCATATTCAGCTATATGAATGGCCATATCTTCAATCAGATCCATCCTTTATTATCTTCAACATTTTTCTGGAATCTCCCTTTAGCTGTATTATCCAATATGGCTCTTTGATCAGCATACAAACCATTGTAAAATTGGGTGTATAAGAACCATCGTTGGAAACCATGATGAGGTACAGAGCGAACTAGCTTCTTGAACCTAGTCCAAGCTCCATTCAGATCTTTGGTAGCCAATTGTGTGAATGTAGTGATTTGGCTTTTTAATGCATTAGTGCGCTGTGGTGGGAAGTACCTTATGTAGAAGGCCAAAGCTAGGGAATTCCAATTAGTAACACCAACAACTTCTCTATCCAAATCTCTCAACCACTCCCGGGCGTCATCAGACAAAGAAAAAGTAAAAAAGAACTCCCTTGACTCTATCCTGTGTCACCCCAACAACTAAAGGAATGGTGGAGCAATACTCAGTAAACAACACCATATGTTTGCACGGATCCTCGCCAGCTACTCCCTTGAAGAGATTCCTCTCAACCAACTGAATGTAGGATGCATGAATTCCAAAGGTGCCCGAATTTGTAGTAGGAAGCAAGAAACCTTTGGGCAGAGAATCTGTGGTAGGTTCTGAGTGACTGGCGATGTTCGGTATTTTTAGCAAACGAAGTTGTAAGAACAGCAGATATAATAGTGCCCTCTTCTAGGACAGATTACCTGCAACAAAATTATAGCGCAAGAGAAAAATATGAGATCAGTCTCAAGGAATAAATTCCCATAGACGAGAGACAAACTAAAATGTAAAGCACACAGTATGACACCACCTCCCCGGCAACGACCCCAAAATTTAACATGGGTATCGCAACCCTATCAAAAATAAAACCAATCGGTCTCTATAAAATGTAGTAGAGGCAGTCGGGTATCGAATCCACAGGGAGATGGGAGTAATGTATGCTAAACTAAGTCTATCTAGTAACCGTTTCTTGGGACTTTAATTGTTTATTCTAAACTACAGAGATTAGAAGAGAAAGAGAGCAAAAGAGGAACAACAACTAAACTTTAAAGAGATTGACAACTAGAGAGAAACAGCGAGGACATTCGGTTCACCATGGTTTTCTAGGAGTCCAATCTATGGTCTTAGGTCAGCATAAACTCGGTCTGCAGGGGAATAAAAAGGTCATCTCGGTCCGCTATTCGCCCTAAAACATTACTAACTTAGCTTTCAGCCTCATTGCAATGCCCTAATGTTCATTGCAAGTCTTATCCCGTCTAATCTCTCGATCTAGGTCAAGATGTACCAAATCAATTAGCTAAATGTGTCGACTCATGCAGCTAATCGCTATTAAATGCAATGATTAACAACACAGACCCAATTTGTACTAAGCCCTAATCACCTATTCATAAGCTCCCTAATTACCATGACTCCCCTATGTCATAGCATAAGAGATTAGTTAAGCATAGTGAGAATGAAGGGAATAACAATAATAATAGGGACAATTGAATTAAACCTTCGAATAAGGAGATAACTCATAAATTAAATACTAGCAATTGAATACTCAAAGAAACAAGAATGAAAACAATATAGAAAAGAGAGAATAGAATAAGAGCAGTTGCAAAAAATTAAAGACTAAAGTTAAAGAGCGAGAATACCGGTTACAAGAATGAATTCCAAAGTTCCATGTTCTAGGTCAAAGGA
This sequence comes from Silene latifolia, assembly GCF_048544455.1. Classification (NCBI taxonomy): domain Eukaryota; kingdom Viridiplantae; phylum Streptophyta; class Magnoliopsida; order Caryophyllales; family Caryophyllaceae; genus Silene; species Silene latifolia. Next base: position 272,036,599 of record NC_133538.1, read on the forward strand.
GTAGAGTATCAAGAGAAGAGGTGAGAGAGTACGAGATAGTATGAGGTGACTGCCGTCAATACCCCTCTCCTTATTTATTCTAAGATACAAACTAAAATATCCATAAGATAAATTAAAAGACTGCATAATTGACAAAAGCTCACGATCGAGTAGAAATAAACTACTCGATCGAGCAAGATAATGGACAAACATCTGATCGAGTAAAATAAATATTCGATCGAGGAACACAGAAATCACCCCTCTCGATCGACCATATTAAAGCACTCGATCGAAGGTCTTCAACATCCAAGTTACTCGATCGACCGGTTTTGACAACCAATCATAGTCGATCGAGCATAACAGCATCGTACAGCGTAGATTAACTCAAAACATCTTCTAAGACCACTTCACGCATCCTTAAGTGATAATTTCCGGGATCCAATTCTTCCATTTCCAAAATGCATGCAAAATGGGATAAAATCAGGCTTGATTATGCTCTTTGCCGGTCCATTTCTGTAATTAATACAAGACAAACCAAAGTAGACTCTCGGGGGCATTTGTAGCTAGATACTACATAAGTAACACAAAAATGCGTGCGAATATAGGGTAAAAATCATATATAAAATGCACGCATCAGGTAGTGGGTGGGACATTAAGGCTGATAGAGTCGGGTTGATCGGAGGGTAGGCTGGTTCGTTTGATTTGGTTGGTTGGAGATGAAAAGGTGAGGCAGGGACGAAAGGTACGAAGGGCAGGTGGTGGGTGAAGAGTTTGCCTATTTTCTTTATTGATTAAAATAAGACTGCGTACTAAATAATGAAAGTAACATATAGTTTTATGAACGGGGATACCCGCCGGAGATGGTATAAGGCGACAATCTCCTGTCGGCGAGGTAAACACAATTTTGTAGCAAGCGGAAGATTTTATGAGAGAATCGATTTTAGGCTGGTGGTGAAATTTTTGGATTTTAAACGGTTTAATAATTGTTATTTAATTTACGACATTGTTGGTTTTGGAATATAATTCTATCTTACTTTGATTTTTGGAGCTCTGTAATTTTATAATTATTGTTCTATGAATTTGTCATTTTGTCTTATTTTCTTAAAACTCAGCTTTGCTGACGTCCTTATGTTTTGGGTCGTTCCCCCACTGATACCTGTACCTATTTATGTTTTGGGTACAGTTGATAGGTACATTTGAGATGCTGCATGGGTGCATATTGGATCCGGGGAGTCGTACGAGCGTGGAAGGATTTTGAATAAAGACTCTGTCTTAAACTATTTATAATTTTATAATATCGTTGGATTTTAATTTTATTTATTGTTTTAGATTTTGTAAGACTTAAGTCTTCCGTTGCAATAGGACAAAGGAGAACCCACTCCAAAAGCTAGCTTAAAGGGTGGTAGAGCCCTTGTCCTATATAAATCCTACTTCAATCCCCCATTTGATCGATGTGGAACTCATGTCCCATACCATGCAATGGGATCAGTCCTATAACATTCGTCCCTCCTTCAGGACCAACGTCCTCGTTGGGTCACGGCTACGTTGAGTCACGGCTGGCTTTTTCAGGCCACCCATTCCGAGGCTGGCTCTGATTCAAAACCAGCGTTCTCGTTGGGTCACGGCTACGTTGGGTCAGTTAAGAATTGAATTTCAATTTTCAATGTGTGGTTTATCTTCTACCTTTTCAATTAAGAATTAAATTTTAGTTTTTGGTCTTATTGATCGAAATGTTTAGTTCATTTATGAGTATTTGTTTCTTATATATAATCTCATATTTTTTCCGCAAATAGCAGTTATATTATGATTAACTCTCTTGTCTTCCTTTTTTTTGTTTTTTTACGAGCATCATCACTCTACCAATTTACATAACACATACTAAGGATCAAAGATGTAAATAGAGGGCAATACTGTAAATTCATTACCAAAATAATTCCAACCAAAACGTGAATGCAAATTTCCTTGTTTAGTGGGGTTTAATTTTAATGGGTTCTATTTTGAAATCACTTATAAGCCTATTTAATAGGAACACTAATTGTAAATGTCAAAAATTATCCTCATTATCAAGCACCCCATGGGCGCCTGTTAACATATTTTATTTTTTTTGGACGAACGAACACATTAATATAAAAAGGGGAAAAAGTTCAAGTACACCGGGGGATCGAGGTTTAGATGAGCCCAAATAAAGCATCCATTCCGAGAGCTAGTGACTTTGAAAGCGAACTTTGCAATAGCGTCCGCAACCTTGTTTGCACTTCTCTTCTCAAACACTATCTTCAAAGAGGGTGAGGCCTTTAGTTGTTCCCTACACTCAATTAAAATGTTAAAAATGGCACACAAGTTAAGGGGACTCATGGGTCGTATGAGCATTGGCCGCATTAAGACAATCTGAAGCAATCACAAATTTACTAGTGGACTGAGCCGCAAAACGCAAAACTTCCCTAATTGCAAGCACCTCGCAAACAAAGGGGGGGCGGGACAGCCACCCTAGTGGTCCAACCTCTAAACCAAGAACCAATACTATTTCTAATCACGCACCCAATACTAGCAAAGGGGGGGGGGAGGGGGGGGAAGGGGAAAAGGCCGCATCAACATTTATTTTAAACCAATCGAGCGGAGGAGGGGCCCAGCTATGGGAGCAAGAAGCAAAGGGATGGTATGATGTATAATTAGTACAATTTTTATGTTAGTTTTAGATTAACAAATATGCAGTGGAATTTAAATGTTTTTGTACTTTACTTTTATATGAGATTAACGAAAAAAACAAGACATGAAGCGAATTACGCTCCTTCCTCGCAACAAATATATACCAACTCACAACTAATTTTTATTACTCTCACCTCGCAAGTATCGACTCACACTCAACTCTCAACCTCGCAAGGAAGAAAATTAAGTACTTATAACACGCAAGCAATAAGCACACAACAAGAACTCTTGTAATATTCTCTGAAAATTGGATGCATAAACTGAATACAAATCCCTCTATTTATAAGAGATGAGGCCGACTAAGAGACTCCTAAAAGTACCTAAAAACAACTTTTCTAAACTCGACTCTTTAAAGAATTGGCAAAATTGCCTTATTACAACTTTCTAGGATTAGGAAAGAAACAACAAGGAAATAAACAATACTGCCTTAAACATATTAAGAAAACTAAAATAAGGAAACTAAGAACAACACAACTCTTTGTTTCAGCTATCACTCGGTTTTTGGCAGCTCCATGAAACCGTGTAGACCACGTTACTTGCTGACCAAGTAAAAGTAGTGTGTTGCTCAAGTAAGGCAGCCTAGAAAACCGTGTTGTCAACTCCTTTTTGTTGATCTTCCATGTTATCATATTCACTAGACTCGAGCTTACTTTGATCCTTCAAAATATTTGAGATACATTTCGATTTCATTTTCATTGTATGCTAATGCTCCCGCATCATTCTCCCCTTCTTTTTTTTTTATGAATTTGCCCTCAATTTCCGAGAATATGTAGGCCACCGGGATGAAAAACGAACCACATAAACTTCATCATGATAGTAGTTATGATCTCATGCACCTTTTCTTCACACTCCTCTAATGTAGTAGCGCTCCTCTTGTAGCTTCTAGGACCATCCTCTTTGTTGCTAAGTCTATATTCTTCAGACCATCTTTTCTTGTGCCTTCCACCCCACCTCCCTCCTTGCACAAGTGTACCAAAGTTAAAATGATACTTGTTTGGAATAATAAGGTCATCTTGAACATTCACCTGAATAGAACTCACGAAGTAACATTGATAGTTTTTACCATATAGTTTCTTGTCAATGGATATATCAAGGGGCAACTTATACGGTCCTTTTAATTGAAAATCCGGACAAGTATCATCATGTTGCAATTCGTTACCTAAGATCGGTAATAGACTAGGATCGTTAGACTCACCATTGGACAGATTCGAAATTTATTCATTATCATTCTCCATTAGATCAACAACCAAGTCCTCTTCAATCTCATCTCCTACATCCTCATCTTCTAAGAGAACACCATTGAAAGACTCAACTTGTTCTTCTTCAATCTTATTTTCGACATGCTCTTCTTCTTCTTAGTCTTCATCATGAATAGCAAATAACTTAACCTCTTCGGCTTTAATCGGACTAGCTTAAAGTTGTAAATTGCGAACCACCTTTTCTTGTTGATCATCACTCAATGGTTCAACATCATAGACCTCTCTTCCTTCTTCACTAGTCTTACTATTGAACAAACTCGTATCACACTTAGGCGTGACAAATTCAGGTATCATATCACATAGGTCTTAAATGGTTAGAGCTCGTTTTTGTGGGCATTCGTTAGTTATGTGGCCATAGCCTTGGCTCTTGATACAACGCCTCATTGAGTTACCCTTAGGCTCCACGATTACTCCCTTTCCTTTGTCCTCCACATCTTCTTTTAGGACCTCCATAGGCTTTCTAGGTTCTGGTTCCGAATACGAATTCTATCCTTTAGAGTAGTCCCTTGAATAAGCCTTCTTTGATTTATCGTGCTTTCCAAATTTCTGAGCCAAACGACACACATCATCGAACCCATCATAGATTTGAACTTCAACTCTGGTTGCAAGTGATGGTGTGATTCCTTTAATGAATCTTGCAACTCTTAGCTCTTCCTTTTCTTCCAAGTCACAAAGAATCATCATTTTCTCGAACTCTTTAATGTACTCGGCCACGGACAACCCTTCTTGAGACAAAGATTGCAACTTTATTTAGGTAATTTCCTTGCTCATAATATCTTGGCAAGAATCTTCTCCTAAGATGCTTCTTTAGTTTTTCCCAAGTATCTATCTTACTGTTCTTGTCTTGTTTTATCTGTTTTTTCAAGTTTTCATACCACAATGAAGCATATTTAGTAAGTTTTAGAATAGTTACCTTGAATTGTTTATGCTCATCGTACTCCTTGTATTGAAAAACTCGTTCAGCTTGCCTAATCCAATCCAAGAATCTTTCCAGGTCTAAATCTCCATTAAAATCAAGTATGTTAAGCTTTAGGCCTCGATCATCATCGTCGTTCTTATTTCCTTTCTTAGATTTGGAACTTGCCTCGTCCGCCTCTGACTCCTCGGAACCATCAGACCTGCTTCTGCTTGTTCTTCGACCTCTACCACGTCCTTTTGGATCATCAACCAACATCTTTGGAAAGTTCTTCATCATAAATTTCAATTGCGCCATAGTTTCCTTCATCTCGTCCAATTGCTCCTGAAACGAACTTGTAACATCCTCACCACCAACCTTGCTTCAATTGGCATCTCCTCGCATCTTTGCTTCCCAAGATTAATTTACTAAGAAACAAATTAATAACCTGGCTCTGGTAATCAATTTTATGTATAATTAATATAACTTTTATGTTAGCTTTAGATTAACAAATACGCAACGGAATTTAAATGGTTTTTTGTTTTAATTTTATATGAGATTAACGAAAATAACAAGATATGAAGCGAATTGCACTCCTTCCCCGTAAGAAATTTATAACAACTCACAACTAGTTTGTACGACTCGTACCTCGCAAGGATCGACTCACACTCAACTCTCAACCTCGCAAGGAAGAAAATTAAATACTTATAACTCGCAAGCAATAAGCACACAACGAGAACTCTTGTATTATTCTCTGAAAATTGGATGCATAAACTGAATACAATGCCCTCTATTTATAATAGATGAGGCCGACTAAGAGACTCCTAAAACTGCCTAAAAACAACTTTCCTAAACTCGACTCTTTAGAGAATTGGCAAAATTGCCTTATTACAACTTGTTAGGATTAAGGAAATAAACAACAAGGAAATATACAACACTACCTTCAACTTATTAGGCAAAATAAAATAAAGAAACTAAATTAGGAAACTAAGAACAACACAACTCTTTGTTTCAGCTATCACTCGGTTTTTGACAGCTCCATGAAACCGTGTAGACCAGGTTACTTGCTGACCAAGTACAAGTAGTGTATTGCTCAAGTAAGGCAGCCTAGAAAACCGTGTTGTCAACTCCTTTTTGTTGATCTTCCATGTTTTCATATTCACTATACTCAAGCTTACTCTGATCCTTCAAAATATTTGAGATACATTTCGATTTCATTTTCATTGTATCTAAATTCTCCTGCATCATGGTGAGTAAGGGACACAGGGGGAAGGGTGGGATGTGTGTTCGCGGCAATCCAAGAAGAGGCGTGGGAGGAGATATTTGCACCAAGGAGAGAGGAGGGGAGGATGGGGCTGGTCTATAAAAAGGCATTGCAGGGATCAGTCCAAAGTCGTCAGATAATAAAGGAAAAAAGGGTATTCCAATAAGGGTCAGCTAAGGTACGGTTAGTATGAATCCAAGGTTTGTGGTCAAGTGAGAAAAATGGGATTTTTACTTTAAAAAAAGACCAAACCTAGCCCGCTCCGCTACAGTCACAGAGAATATGGAGGGATGATTCGGGGAGGGAGGGGTTCTCACAAAGAATATAGCGGGGGGAGGGAATAATGGATCTCGAGTGAATGGTCGAGTGAAGGGTCGAGTTATGTGGCAGTTTATCCCACTAAGTCAACCAAAGAAAGAGCTTGATCTTAGGTTGGGTAGACAAATCCCACAACCAAAGTTGGTCAATCGAGAATGATTGTAACACCCACTTCTTACCCGGCCAAGGTAATTAGGAAATGTTACCGTTACGGTTTCCCGAGGCAGTGAAATCGGAATTACAATTAAGAAACTCTTTAAATAAATAACAAGTTTAGTGATTACATAAACGTAAACAAATGATAAATGTGAACTATACAAATAACAAGTCAAATACCATCTATGTCATCTATGCTACGCTACTCGACTCCGAGTCCAAGGCGCGGCCCAAATCCCGATCTCGTCAACAAGCAAAACCTGTACTTAACCTGCTCCCCATATGATCGGAAATATCATATGGATCGACATAGGCCACCCTGGAAATAGGTGACAATTACACAGACACCCAATACGCCAGTTTAAATAAATAAAGTGAGACACGACACAAAGTGTGTGAGTATGCAAGAAGACTATGATATGAATGAGACGCTATCAAACAACCACCACGACAGTACCGGGACACGCCAAGACGTACCCACAACCACTGGTGTCAGGGACACGCCCACGACACCAAACCACACAAATAGTTACCGGGACACGCCCAGACGTACCGGGCCCGGAAGCCAACCGGGTTCCCTGCCAGACGTCGTGTCTCAACTACATGAGTCCCTCTGTACTTAAGTCATTAATGTGCACATCCCTCTTGGAGTGGGAAGCTCCAAGAGGCGACCCGAGCGTGAGACGGTCTCCCAACCGCCTCACGTCTCTTCAACAACAAGTAACCAACATAAACCGCCATGTCCTCCAATATGCATGACAAACACAATGAATTCCAGATACCACATCACATGCCAATTACCGACTCATCAATTCGTCTTAACCAATACCATGTTTTAATGCATTTCTTAGTAACTTATGAATTTACGACAACGTGTTATAATGAAATGACCACTAAAACACGACTCACATGACCATTCAAATATATTAAAACTGAGTAGGATTAACCTACCTTTTAGCATACTCCGTAAGAAATCCGAATAATAATAATCTTCCACAAACCATCACATAAATACAATAATTAAATACATTTAATTACTAACTAATCTAATTATTAAAATAATTATGCAATTTAATATAATTAAATTCAAATCCCGACTCGTACCCATTATACGATAATTAAATCCCGACTCACTAACACCTGTAGTCCCTCATTCACCACGGTAGCCATCGCGGACCACCACCACCAGCCATGGTGTGCCACGGCCAGCAGCTCCTATCACCCATAACAACCACGGCAACAACATGACAACACACACGACACACACCAAACACCACCAACACCTAACCACCAGCCACCACCGGCTCCCCCTCCTACCGACACCAACCACCTCCATGGTCTTCCCTGACCACAGTGGACCCAGCAATCCGTGACGACAACAACGACACAAGACCAAAAAAACCAACAATAACATACAACAATAACAGAACACGACACCCTCCCCAAAATAACCCATTTCCGACCACCTGACGCCACCCTTTCCAACACCCACGACCACAACTATAACTCACACTAAACCTACGACACAACCACCCCACTACCACCCTAGGCCAGTCATGGTAAGAGGGGTAAAAACCTGTCTCAAAACTGAGTCACACAAACCCAATACAAGCCCTAGATCTACTCGGTCAACCCATTTTTGTGCGGTCAACGGTGGTCCCATGGTGGTCAACGACGGTCCTAGGGCGGGTCAAGGTCGAGGCGGGTCAAATATATTAATTAAATAATATATAACTAGTGTAAGATGATCTTTACTTACGATCTCGAGGTGGAGGGTCAAAATCTCCCTTGAAATCTCCCTCTTTTCTCTCCTCTCATTTGTGTAGATTGTGTTGAGATTTTGTGGTGAGGTGAATGGATAAGATGGGTGGATAAGGGATAGGGTGGGTGTATATATATGGGTAGATGGTAGTATAAGTATATATACATGTATCATATATTATTATTATTATTATTATTATTATTATTATTATTATTATTATTATTATTATTATTATTATTATTATTATTATTATTATTATTATTATTATTATTATTATTCATATATAACTCGTATAAGTAAAATATAATATAATTTTATAAAATATATTTACCCATTTATCGTTGACTAGTCTTTGACCAAGGTAATGAAATATGGGGTATTACAGTCTTCCCCCCTTAAAATGAGCTTCGTCCTCGAAGTTCGCCCCAATATCTCCTTTCCTCAAGTCTCCTCAAATCTAATCACCGATTCTCAAGTACCGCCTCGAGGTTCTTTCTGTCATCATCACTCTCATTATGGCAATATGATTTTTACTTCTCTCACCAGGCTTACACAAGCTTACACGTTTTCCTTTATCGTATATCCTTTCTTCACTCATACGCTACTCATGCGCATATTGTAATAACATGGTTTTATAAGTCTGTTACTCGGCCGAATATGGCTTACTCAGCCGAGTAAGTGTGTCGTGTGTTTCTGGACAGTTTACTACCCAGGAATACTCGGCCAAGTATGGGAATACTCGACCGAGTAGAGGATACTCGGCCGAGTATACTCTATACTCGACCGAGTATCCGGTCTGACGGGTATTATTTCCACGATTTGATTTAGAAAGGATTAAAGTTATATATGACGCGATTTAGAGTTCTTAATCATTTTTACAAAACCTAAGCAATACAACGTAACTCTAATCCTCTCTAAATCTCTCTCAAGTGCGTGGATCGTTCGTGTGTCTAGTTCGTCTTTCCTTGCGTTGATTGTGTCGGTAAGCTTCTGATTTCATAAGTTCCATTGATTTATCTTTTAGGGTTTTGCCCTAATTTGTGATTCGGGGAAAAGGGGTTTTGGCATATGATAATTGCAATTATGTGATTTTTGTTCGGTGGAGATTTCGTAGAGGGGCTTTTCTAGCTTGCTTGATTGTCTCATTGCAGTTTGTGCTAAGGTAGGATTTCCCTACTCGGTTTACTGTTTAATTGATTTAAGATTTTGTTGTGATTGTTTGTACGATTGATATCATGATTATCTGCTGTTGTTGGATTGGAGTTTGGTGGTGGTGTTGTGATGGTTGTTGGTGATGTTCGCGAGGTGCGTCCTCGGCTGAGTAGAGTCACTTGTGGGAGTGGCTTCACACCCTAGTTTCGCCCTCTGTGGAACCTGCCACGGGAGGGGATGTGTAAATTAATGAACAGGGTTATCGCTTATTGATGAGCGGGGCTTAGGTGGGTCAGCTGCAGTCCCCCACTAGCAGGGCTACACACTTTAGTATGTAGTCAGTTACATGATGTGATTGGGAGTTGGAGGTGGATGGTGAACAGCTGGTTATCTTTTCGTACTTGTCTTATTTTGTTTATGCACTAAATTGACCCCGGTAATTGTTTTAAAAACTATGGAGATCCATTCGGGGATGGTGAGCAGTTATTGAGCAGGTATGAGATGGTTTGCGCGAGGGATAGCTGGGATGGAGTCATCACATATCACTAGAGTCTTCCGTTGGGTCTTGAACTTATATTTCTTTCAGTTGGTTTGGTATTTTGGAATAGATGTATTTCACTTTACAGTTTTGGGTTTTGGATATGTAATCACTTAAACTTATTTATCTAAAGTATGTTTCTTTATGGTCAATTTGATATACATTGCCTCAGGTAACCAAGATGGTGTTGGTCTCTCATGCTAGGGTGGTCCTGATAAGGCACCTTGGTATATGGGGGTGTCACAAAGTGGTATCAAAGCGACGTTTTTGGAACCTGTAACTAATGAGCCCAATGAATATAGAGAGTCAAATTAAAATGAACCCGGGTAGGAGTTGTTAGGAGCTAATGCAAAGACTTGGAAGACGTCCTAAAGTCGTGAACTCATCCTAAAACTTTAAATCGATCACTATGGGGTGCCATGGGAGCGCTATGTGTTTACTTATGTTTATATGAATATGTTGGATGGGTGTTATGTGGTTGAATGGAGATGTGGTGGAAAAGATGAAGGTAATTATTTAAGATAACATGAATAGTCGTTGGGATAGCTACTAGTTTACTATTGTTTATATGCATATGACTGGATGACTATGGTGGATGAATATGTTGGATGAATAAATTGTATGAATGCGTTATATGAATAGTATCGATGAATTAATTTGAGAATATGAATTAAGTAATTGCATGAGAATATGAAATTCATGTGGAAAACATGTTTATGTGATGGAAGTGGACTTTCTACTATCGTTATGTTAATAATATGTGAATAGGGGACTTATGTCGTATATTATGTTATTGTTTTTACGTAAAGATATAGAATAAAAGCATGTGGGTAGTACATGTTTGATAAGTTGAATATTGTATAAGCATGATGGGTGCTATTGTTTGGATTTTTTAGATAGTAACATGTGGTTGAGGATACTGGTTTTATGAGTATTAAGTTGTTTTGTTTACCTTGTTGTTGTTTAAGTTTTTTGGAAGTAAAAATATAGTAGTTATGTTGTCGATTATAGAGGGGTTGTCTTTAAACTGTTATAACTTGAGATTTATATATTTTTTTGATGTGATTCTAATTGGAGGTGATAGTTTGTTCTCTTAAGATTCTAACGATGGGTCACACGCCAAAAATGACCAAGTAACGAGTGAGATATTACTATTTTACGAAAACTGGACGTTGTTGAGAACTGTGCCGGTACTTGACCGAGTAGGCCATACTCGGCCGAGTATCTTTCATACTCGACCGAGTAACCCATATTCGGCCGAGTAATCTTCCCAAGATAATTTTGTTCAGCTTTTGGAGTCGTGAACTCGGCCGAGTAGTCTCATTAGTCGATCGAGTGTCCTGTACTCGGTCGAGTACATCGTGCACTCGACCGAGTATCTCTTTGGGTGGTTGTTTTGAGTCGACGGCTACATTCTTACATATGTTTTGAGTAGTAGGTTCTGTGCACATGTATGTTTTGGGTCTTAAAGCATTCTTTTATATATGCGACAGTCTTGATACGTAAGTTACCAGATGCTATGATATGGAGAATGTCGGCTTTTGAGGGATATGTGTTGGATAGGGAGGACATGTGTTATATGTGGTTGTGAGGAATAGTGGAAAAATAAAAGGAAGATTGATAAACTAATCGAGGCAAGGAGCATGTTTTGTGAGATATGGTGAGTGATATAGTCGCGTGTTGAGTAATATAAAAGTAAGTGTATATGGGCAAGGGTGATGTAAGTGTAAGGAAACGCGAGAATGAAAGATTGAAAGGAAGGATGTGAATAGTGACAACTTGGGAGGTGTAAGGATTTAAGGAGGGAGATGGTTAGGATGGTGTTGGTTAAGAATATAGATGTAATGAAAGGTTATTGTAAAGGGATAGAGAAGAGGGGTATATAGTGAACTTAGATGGAGTTATGCCGCGACGTGGATTTTTAGATAATGATTGAGTTTGGGAATTTGGATTATCAAGAGGTGAGCCCAATATGTAATTCTTTGGGCAATTAACGGTATGAGGTGAATTGTTGGTTTTCTAGGGATACGAAAGGGAGATACAACTAAGTAAAGGGTAACAGTTAGTTGTGGGGACTTGATGGTGACAAGTGTGAGTGAGTAGTATGATGGAAGAGGATCAGTGATAAGAAAGAATGAGAAGATATTGATATGAATTAATAGAATTTGAGTTGTGGAGCAACAAGAAGGTAATCGGATTACTAAAGGTTTAGGTAGATGAAGGAAGGAGATGAATCATTAATTGGTATTATTTGATGGAAGTAAGTTGGGAGAACGTTGACCGAAGTTATGGGACATGAAAGTAAGGAATTGACACGGTTGTCGCAACCCTATCAAAAATAAAACCAACAGGCTCTAACTAATACAACAGAGGCAAGTCGGGTATCGTATCCACAGGGAGGCGGTCACTATCTACTCGTTATTCAGTCTGTCTATGATCACAAAACGGGGGGTTTGAGTTGATTTCTAAACTAAGAGCAATAAAAATAAAAACAAGACAAAAGTGAAAGGGATTGAGAGGAAATATAGAAAGGGATACTAGGATGTCGGTTCACCATGATATCACACAATTCTCCGAAAGGTAGGTCAGTCGGTCTGATGTGAGAAGGGTAAAGGAAAGGTCCTTTCGATCCGCTATCCGCCCTAAAATACTACTAACTTAGCTCTCGTCCTCATTAGTGTAGTCTATTGTTCATAACAGGTCTGTTCATTCCAATATTTCGATCTAGGTCTGAATTTAACCAGTGTAATTACTTCAGTTGCATGCATTCAACCTAATAATTACAGTTATATTGCTATGAAACAATTCTCATAACAAAACCTCCTATACCAATTATCGCCTCATTGCTTTACTATCATGGCTCCCCTAATCCTAGCATTAAGGGATTAGCTACGCATAATAACTAAAAAAACAATAACAAAAGATATAGCAAGAACAAAAATAATAATAATAATAATAAGAATAATAATAATAATAAGAGATGTGCCAAAGATAAATAGATTAAATAGAAGTAGAGCAAGAGAAAGATTACATAGAACGAGATCCGAAAAAATAGAGGAACAAAGTAACGTTGAACAGGGAAGAGTTTTTCTGATGAAAAGAATTGATCCCTAAACCTAATGACGTCTCTCCTATTTATGGGAGAGATATTTAATAACTTCAAACGATAATTAAAATATTAAAATAAATAAGTCCACGCAAGAGAAGCCTGCGTTAGATAAAGAACCACTCGATCAAGCACTTTGAGACTCCTCGATCGAGCAACTCCAACCAAAAACATCTCGATCGAGGAGATAAACCACTCGATCGAGGAACCTCCAAATTTCACCTTTCGATCGAACAAAGAAACCATTCGATCGAGTACTGTTCCTATTCAAAAGCCTTCGATCGAATATATAGGCAAGCAAAAGTGCTCGATCAACCAAACTACCACTGCACCAGCTCATTTGGACGTTGAATTGCTTCCAAGACGACTTCACGCTTCTCGAGGCAATAGTACTTCCACTCCAAATCCACTCATCTCCTAAATGCAAGCTAAAGGGGCAGTTCCCGGCTCAATTCCGCTTCTTTTAGGTCCATTGCTCCAATTAATGCCAAACAAACTAAAGTAGAGTATTCGGGGCATTTCGTAGCCTAAAACTACGGGAACCACATAGAAATACGTGCATATATGACTTAAAAAGGCTATATAAAATGCACGTATCAGGAATCATGGAGATGCACGATTGCATCATGAGAGGTTGTGAGTTAATAGTTATATAGGAGTTCAGAACAACATGTTAGCCGTGAGTTTCGAGGTTTTAAGAGAGTAAGAACTGGCCGAGTGTTTGCACGATATGAGATTTTGGTGGAGAGTTAGGTGACGATGCAATAAAGGATAGAATTGGAAGTAATATTGAGGTAAATTTTGTTGATGGATTTGATGTTCGTTATTCGGGATGATAACCAAAGAGAGGAAACTGATTGTTATATTAAGAAGTGATAGTAAGAGAGTAGTTGCATGGAAGATGGTGGTGTCATAGTGTTGTCACTAGTGGTTAAGGATGATGTTAAATAGGGAAGATAGCCATTCTAAGGAGGTTGATTTTTTTTTTTTTTTTTTTGTAGAGGCCGGGTTGATATGTACGGTTTTGAGGGGGTATGGAATGTTATTGTAGGAGGCGGGTGCTAGTAGTTGAGTATTAATGGTATGGTTACATTTGTCAGGAAGTGGTAGTTATGCAAATGGGGGAATGTAATAGAAGGGGCATACGAGTTAAGCACGGGTGAGAGGTAACCTTTATCAGGTGGTAAGTTACGTGATCAGGATTAGCTAGTTAGATTCGATTATGGGTCCACGATATGTGTAAATTTTTGTGTGAGATTATGACCTCATGAGTCATGGTATGGATAATATTCATAAGGCTAGTATCTGTGATTCCATGTAACATGTTGCATTGTGATCTAGTAAAGCGGTTTTAAGAAAGTCTTTTAGTCAAGGAAGTTGTACTGAGTCAGTGTTAGGGGATAGTATAAGTTGTGATGACTATCGATGTGGTTGTTGTGCCTCAGCTAGCGATCCGGGCACGGTAATTCGTGTTGTGATACGAGTATTTTCGCGCTGCGGTGCGGCTGTTGATGGCGGTGTTGCGATGCCGTCATCAGTTGTGGTGGAGTAGGCGGGATACTGATGAGATTAACTTTCGAAAGTATATATCAGTTATGTAGATTGTTGTTTTGTTTACTGTTGTTTCCTGTGAGTTTCGGTTTGGACATATAGACTGTTGTTTTGTTTACCGATGTTTCTTACCAGTGTCGGCTTTGGAGTGGGGATAGAGTATGATATGAAAGAGAGTTGGGTATGTTTCCGTTGTTGTCATGGTATAGTAATATTCTGTTAATGGACACCGTTGTGAGAGGTTGTTAGAGTACTTTTGATCTTGTTTTAGATAAGGAATTGGTAGACATAGTTGTGGCAAGAGAATTGTGGAATAGGTGTGATATTGAACTGGAAACTACAAGTGGTTTATAACCTTTTTATTGGGACAGTGAGTACGAAGTATTGGGACTTAGTATCATGGTAAGTTATGGGTGACTTTTGTGGTAATAAAAGAAATGAACTTGAGAAGCTAATGTGAGTGTGTGTAAAAATTGTGGATCGTGAGTTATGATCGTGGAGATGAGTGTATATATATATAGAAGTATGTCGTTTTTCGATAATGTTGAAGAGTTGGGGTAGTGGTTATGCTGAGGATTTTATGGTATAGGTTAAATGGAGTGCTGAATGAATTGAGGTATGAGGACTGTTAGAGAAATAGAGCCCTGGATATAGGAATAATTGTAGGTGTTGAGGTTATAGTGGGTTATCGTTTACATGCGATGGTAATGAGGATTATGAGGGGTATAGCAAATGACCTAGTATTAGTGAGTTACAAGGACGTAACATTTATCTTAAGAGGAGTAGGATTCGGCAAGAGAGTTGATGGTCATACAGGTTGCAATTGGAAGTTTGAGTGTTGGTCTAGAATAAGGATGGATTCGTGTGATGGTTGATTTTATTACAGGTAATGGCAGTGCTTGTGGTAGTATGATGTTAAGAGTGTGAGCAAACTTTGATAGTGTTAATGGATTGGGTGATGATGTTTATGTGTATGAATAAACTTCGAGGACGAAGTTGTTTTAAGGGTGGTAGAATGTAACATTTCGTCTTGGTGTTGATCTTGTTTGGTGCATTATTGTCTTGGTATTGAGTTTTCTAGTGAGCGTTATGGAAGTAAGACAGAGTTGACAACACTTATGTTGTGGGTATTCGATAGTACTATGGAGTTAGTATTGAGAGACTATGCTGTAGTTGAGACGATATCGTGAGCCATGTTGTGGAAGTAAGTGTGGTTGGTCGAGTTAGTGTTAGGTGTCCATATTTTATAGGTCGGGTTGGAACTTCGGGGACGAAATTCTTT
The DNA here is from genome assembly GCF_048544455.1 of Silene latifolia. Taxonomy (NCBI): domain Eukaryota; kingdom Viridiplantae; phylum Streptophyta; class Magnoliopsida; order Caryophyllales; family Caryophyllaceae; genus Silene; species Silene latifolia. Next base: position 272,052,567 of record NC_133538.1, read on the forward strand.
TTAAGGAGGGAAGACTGTAATACCACGGTTTTCTAAGTCTGCTACTCGGCCGAATATGGCTTACTCGGCTGAGTAAGGGTATCGTGTGTTTCTAGACAGCTTACTGCACAGAAATACTCGGCCGAGTATGGGAATACTCAATCGAGTAGAGGATACTCGGCCGAGCATACTCTATACTCGATCAAGTATCCGGTCTGACGGGTATTATTTCCGCGGTTTGATTTAGAAAGGATTAGAGTTATATAAGACGCGATGGCACATACTTCAAAGTGATGACATGGCACACACTTCGTGGTGATGATGTGGTATGTGGTTTGAGGTGATGAAATAGCTGTGCTAACATGGAATGCAGTCAGCGTACTAGGGCGAAAGTGACGGTGTGGCACACATTTTGAGGTGATGAGGTGTCATGCAGTGCTAACGTGAAATACGGTTCAACATCCTATGGTGAAAGTGACAATATGAGACACAATTCGAGGTGGGTGATAATGTGGCATGTGGTTTGAGGTGATGACGTGACATACACACCACATATATACATATTTTTCCTTAAAAAAATATAAGTCAATATATATAAGACATTGTATATTTAAGAAAGATATATTGTCTTGACCCAACGATCAACCCGCTACGGGTCAGATTTTGACCCATTATTTACGGGTCAAAACGGGTTCGGGTATCTTTCGGGTTCGGGTTGAAAAAACCGGGTTATTTGCGGGTTATTTACAGGTCGGGTTACGGTCGGTTTTCTGGTCGGGTCAGGTTTTGACAGGACTAGGTAATACTAATTCCACCATCATATATCTCAATTATTTATTAACCAAAGTTCCCATGTCTTGCTTAATAGCAATATCCCTAAACATGCAACCCAAACCTCATTCACTATCCATAAGTTCAAATGTTCGACCTAGATCACACATCACTCGTTATCCACAAATTACCTCATACAATCATTTTACTCAATTCAAAACACCTTACGCAAGCTAAAGTCACTTTCTTCTATTCCTAATTTCCAAACATGAATCACATACCTACCTACTTACACGTTTAAAATCCACATCAAACGGACAACTTACATCAATCCCAATAAAACACATGTTTCGCATTCATGACTCTCAAGTACAACACCCCTCATCACACATTATTAGCATTTGCCCTTTTACCCGCATATGTTCGTTGATTCATTCTCGTTTCGCATTCTCTCAATCATAACCACGTGAGTCTACACGTCTTTACCAATCAAAACCATGCAACTCACATGGTAATCAAGCATTCACCCATATATAAGCAAAACAACACATTATTAAAAAGATTGAAACACTATGAAACAAAGAAACTATGTTTTAAATACAAAATTTGAAATTCAATCATATACACTAGGGTATAAAAAACTTTTGGGCAAAATTTTAAGGTAAGAATCCCGATTCAGACAATACGTAGCATTATTAACAAAATTGAAATTTTATTACTCAATTAAATCAAGAAAAGCTTTAAAATAAAATTTTTAAATTTGAAGACCACATCTAACTTCATTAAACAACATTTGAAGCTCCGCTACATAATTAGATAAAGGATGAAGTATAAAATCGGATTTGTCTATATAACTAACATAGATGACAAAACTTGAGGCGATTTGTAAGGTAAAACCTATAGCTTAATACAACATAATGCAACACCAACAAGTACTAAGTAACAAGAAACAATTGGATCTTGTTCTGAGTGCAAGAATTAAAATCTTTCATTTTAAGATAACATTATAAAAGATGGGCAACATTTTAATATTAAATTTTGATTCAAAGTAATACATACCGTTACTAACAAGGAAAAAATCAAACTTAAGCGCGACAAGATTCTTGAGCCTCATTAGTCCACTAAACTAAGTTTTTAAACATGAAATCTAAACTTACGCATGGACATTAAAGTTTCAAAATTACTGGGATAAAATTTTTAACACCAAATTTCAAATGCATAACAAGAGTTAGCAATAGCAACCAAACTTTAGTCTTTTTCAAACAATTAACCATGCAATAAATGCCAAATCAAATTATTGACTCGAGAATACATATTTTTGGGTTCACAAAACTTTTGAGCAAAAATTCAATATAAAATTTTATACTTGATATCATAAATGTTATAAAAAGGTGATTAATATCATGAATTAAAGAAAATATGGAATTAATTGACAAAGTTTGAAGGGAATAGCGTGGATTTAAACGGGATCAAATTGGGATAAATTAAGAGCATGGAGAAAACCACTCACATTGTTTAATTAGCAAGAATTAAAAGGATAAAATGGAGTAGAAAGCTCAAGTCTAAGCAACAAACGTCAACAATGGAGTTTGTGGAAAATTTTTAAAGACATTTGGTATTTTGTTATGAGAAATAATGAAGAAATGCAAGAAATAAGGTAATAATGCAAATCTCGCGAACTTCACAACCCAGAAAACGAAACTCGGTCGAGTGCTGAGTCCACTCGGTCGAGTGCCCATCCGCTCGGTCGAGTGCCTTTTCCACTCAGTCGAGTGAACCACTTCCAAAAATGTTCAAGTATCTGGAAAATGGTCCACTCGGTCGACTGCTATGGTTCAATCGGTCGATTTACTGGTACTCGGTCGAGTTACTGGTACTCGGTCGAGTACTAGCTCGCACTCGGTTGGGTGCCTCTCTATGGTTTGCAATTTCCGACTAAGAATTACTATTTTTATACTAGCAATTAATTTACTAAGAACTATTACTAATCACACGCTACTATGACACTAGTGAAATCCAAACATAGATGCGGTATTAACATGCCAAAGGACGGGGCTAGTGCCCCTCACACACCAACACGTAATAACTACTTTCAAAACATGTTATACACATTACTCTTTTTCATCCAATTTTTACATATTAACATGTATCAAATGAATAACTACATCATGTAAGAATCCAACCAACTATCAACCGGTTACACCACATATGCAAATTATGTCTTTAAAACTCATCATGTCCAAGCACGCAACGCTCATACAAATAAATGCATTTCACATGAAACAATCCTCTACTCATATCACATATACCTCACTCAAGTAAACATTTCCATTCCATCATTTCAACCATCACATATAATCATACGCCAAATAAAAGGTTATGTCAAGCAAGAAATCTATCAACTCGTATCAACACATACAAAACCACGCCATGCGAGGGTTTGCCAACTTAACATTGCATACATGAAATCACACAACATATCATATAACGTTTCCTCCATACTCATAATTACCCACGTAGTGACCAACTTGAACAATAGGATCTAGTTTTGAGATGAGGGATCCTACTCACCCAAAACAGACCTCCTATTGTATTCATGTCAGGTTCATTTTCTTAGACACACCTATGTTCATTTTGGTTCATTGGTTTAGGTTCCAAAATCGTCGCTCTAATACCACTTTGTAACACCCCCTTCTTACCCGGCCAAGGTAATTAGGAAATGTTACCGTCTTGGTTTCCTGAGGCTGTGAAATTGGAATTACAATTAATAAACTCTTTAAATAAATAACAAGTTTAGTTATTACATAAACGTAAACAATGATAAATGTGAACTATGCAAATTACAAGTCGACTACCATCTATGTCATCTATGTTACGCTACTCGACTCTGAGTCCAGGCGTGGCCCAAATCCTGATCACATCAACAAGCAAAAGTTTTACTCAACCTGCTCCCCATATGATCGGAAATGTAATATGGATCGACACAGGCCACCCCGAAAATAGGGGACAATTACACAGACACACAACACGTCAGTTTCAATAAATAAAGTGAGACACGACACAAAATGTGTGAGCTACATGTTTATGATATGAATGAGATACTATAAAACAACCATCATGCCAGTAACGGGACATGCCTAGACGTACCCACAACCACTGGTTTCAGGGACACGCCCACGACACCAAACCACACAAACAAGTACCGGGACACGCCCAGACGTACCCGGCCCGGAAGCTAACCGGGTCCCCTGCTAGATATCGTATCTCAACTACACAAGTCCCTCCATACTCAAGTCCTTAATGTGCACATCCTTCTTGGAGTGGGAAGCTCCATTAGGCGACCCAAGCGTAAGACGGGCTCCCAACCACCTCACGTCTCCTCAACAACAAGTAACCAACATAAGCCGTCATGTCCTACAATATGCATGACAAACACAATCAATGTAAGATACCACACAACATGCTAATTACCGACTCACTAAGTTGTCTTAACCAATACCATGTTATAATGAATTTCTTAGTAACATATAAATTTACGACAAATGTTATAATACAATGACTACTAAAACACGACTCACATGACCATTCAAATATATTGAAACCGAGTAGGATTAACCTACCTTTTAGCATACTCCGTCATCAATCCGAATAATAATAATTGTAGAGTTCAACAGCCCAATAAATATACTCTAGAAGGAGGGGGGTGAATAGTATGTACCGTTTTTTCAAATTTCTCAGAGATAGTAATGTACTTCTAAGTCGTAACTTATGATTTAAGTTCGAATGTATGAAGAATATATTGATTGTGCATATGATTTGATAACGATGTAAAACAAACGGTACAAAAATGATAAATAACACACGATATTTTAACGTGGTTCAGCCCAATTGAAAAGCCTACGTCCATTCCTTTTTATTAATTGTTTATCACGAGTGCCTAATGCGGTCTAGCGTACAATAACTAACCCCCGCGACTAACCCTAATCGTGCGATTGAAGGATGCTAAGCCCTCGATGTGTGAGAGATGTGAAGCTCTCGATTTGTGAAGGATGTTAATCCTTCGTGTTTATAGGATGTTAAGCCTACGGTGCGTAAGATGTTATGCTTACAAAGTTTGAATATTAAATACAATCGAATGTAAAACAATACAATCAATTGTCTAGAAGAGGATTGTAAAACTATGCACTTTTAAAAGATAAACTTTTAACACGAAAAGAACGTAGGTTAAAGACTTCAACTTTCAAAAGCAATTTGCAAAATGAACGATTAAGAACAAAGCTTAAAGCAGCGGGAATGATTTTGCAAAATATCAATTTAATCAAGAAAGTTCGTACAAGTCGTGTATCTAGGTTTGAAGTTGAGATGTGCATTTATAATGAGGCACACACGACTAAACACCATAAACCTTTCGAATTAAGGTTTCTCGTGTGTTTCTTGATGCACACGTCAAATCTAGGTTTTTCATACAATAACAAAAGATAATCATTCTCAAAATATCTTGGCCAAAGATAGATTTTAAATGAATAAAATACAAGCCATATTTTATGAAAGAATAGCCGAAAAAGATTGAGTAAAATCTTTAACAAAATTCGGTTAATTGTTTTAAAGAAAAATAGAATATTTTCACAATATAAAATATCTTTTCTAAGAGTAAGAATCTTCTTTGGAAAAAACTAAATCTTAATATATCTTTTTGTTGAGAGATTTCATAATATCTTGTAAACAAGATATATCAAAATCTTTCTTCAAAAGATATACAAGTCTAGATTTAATCCTAGAAAAGACTCAATAAAATAAAACGAGATATTATACTTTTGAAGTAACCAAAACGAGATAGAAAGAGTTCTAGAAAATAATTAAAATTCGAACTTACTGCGGGTCCTGAGGATACAGTCTCATCAACTGAGGATACCGTTTCCTAAAGATATAGTAGAGTTCTTCAGAAGTTGAGGTAACCATTCCCTCGATTGAGGACTCCGTTCCCTTAAGGCCAGTTTTACTTTGTGCATAGTTCTAAGATACTCTTTTACATGATATGTCCTTAACCTATTTCTAGGACTTCATGACGATCTCATAGATGTTACATTTTTACGTTGTTCATCTTCATAATACCCTTCTCTTGAATCAAGCTTGAGTACCTAAATAATAAACACTACAAAACATACTAAGCTCATAAAAGCGTAAAATAAAATAGCTTAGAAAGAAAACGTTAACTTGACATGCTTCAAAACCCATCAAGACTAGGGTCAACAAATTCCCCCTTTTTGATTATGTCAAGTATTTTCTAAGATTTATTTCTAAGGTAGTTCCCCATCAAATAGATATCGTCTATAGTCAAATAAACCAAGTGTCAAAGAAATCAAGGTATCAACCATAATGTCCAAATCAAACCATTATAGATGATTTAGAAACACAAGCTAGAGGCAGAGAACGAATCTTTAAAAGAGTCTAAAGGATTAACAAAATCTTAGGTCTATTTCCCCCTCTTGACTTGTGGATTAAACATAAAAACAAGAAAATAAGAAATTGTTTAATACAGACCAAGGGTTAACAAAATTAGGAAGGATGAAGAAAGAGATGATCCTAAAGGAAACTACAAGAGCTATAAAATGGATCACCAGCAAAGTAAGCAACTACACCCAAGATCATCAATATTACTTCAGATTGACACCAAAGCAACACCCAGCAAGAAAATCACCATGACCCCAGGCGCATTCTCCATAAAGCCTTCCAAGATTTAGTTTTGACAACCATCAGCAAAATATAGCTTCATAAACCATCACACAACGAAGAAAACCTTGCAATCCCTTACTACTACTGACATTATGTACATAACGACAACACTAATCCCCCCGAATCCATTTTGTTGAACCACATTTGTTGATGCTGACAAGTCCTTAATCATTCCTTACCTGCTTGACTAATGTGTGTTGGCTAGACATGAGTTGTAATAGGTTTGCAAGGACGGAGCACTTTCATGAAAAAGGTTGAAGCATCGGTCAAGTCCTTGTCTTTGTTATCTAGCTAATTTTAAAGGTGAGAAGCTTAAGCTCTGCTCGATTCATCTAAAGTGAACAGTCTCGAAGACTGTTCAATTCGGAGGAAGTTCATAAGGCATGATAAATCTGTTTTCTGAACTTTTCGAAATAATATCTTTTTATGGCTAAATTGTTTTTTAACGAAATATTCTGATAGAGATATGTCCTTATCCTTTCTAAAGCTTGCTTGATCAACAAGGAGGATATCATATTAGAATATTCTTAAAATATAAAAAGATAATTGGTTAAAAACAAAATCTTTTGCATATCTTTTATATATCCTATCTTTGCCTAAATTATGGAGATTTCTTTGACTAACATTATCTCCTATAAATAAGGCATTTGCGATTCAGAAATTTTAATTTTTTGCATTACACAATTCCCACATTTAAAAGCATACACTTTTTATAAGATTTGTGAAATTTGGTTTAAAAGAAATTTTATTATTGCAAAAGTTTTTTTGTGCCTTAGAGAATTTGTTTCGAGTGTATAAGTCTTCCTATCTCTAGGCATATTTTGTCCTCCATTGTTCCAAGTTGAGAATCATATAAGGAGGCAAAAAGAGATGTAATTTTCTTTTTGTGAGAGAGTGTTTTTGGGATACGGGGTTGTACTCGAGTCGCACGATCGGGTTGGTCGTGGGGATTTTCTTTGTAATCGGGTTTGGTTATAAAGGAAATAATATTAAGACAGAGCATTGACGTAGACCTTTAGAGAGCAGGTCGAACCACATTAAAATTCTTGAGTTCACGTTTTTATTTGCTTTTATTTTCTCGTTGCTTTTCTCTTTTCGTATTCACGTATACAATCAGATCAGTACATCACAATTCATATTGTTTGAACAATCGCCCGAGCTGTTCAATTTGCCTATGTACTGATTCAAAATCATTTGTGAACGCTTTTATAACTTTAATTTTTAAAAGGGTAATTAATTCACCCTCCCCCCTCTTAAGTACCAGATCAATAAACTCAATAATTGGTATCAGAGCCTCGTGCTCTTGATTGCCTTACCGCAAAGAGTTTGATCCTTTTGAGTTTATTTGTTTACCTTTTCTTTTTCAATGAATTCCAAATCTGTCAAATGTTTTGTCTTTGATGGCACGGACTATGGCTAGTGGAAAAATCGTATGATGCATTTCATACAAGGAACGGATTATGAATGTTGGGTAATCATCGAAAATGGTCCCCTCACTATTACTACCACCGATGTTAATGGTGTGTCTAGTGAAAAAGCACCCAAGGAATACACATCTGATGATTACAAAAAAGTGGAGAAGAATTCTAGGGCCATATCACTCCTGCATTCCGTAATTGGCTAGTCGGAAACAAGTCGTATTGCAGGATGTAAAACGGCCAAACAAATCTGGAATAGTCTAGAACTAGCCCATGAGGGAACTATGCAAGAAAAGAAATAACGTATTGATCTCTTAATGTAATAATACGAGTCCTTTAAGATGCAAGATGATGAGTCAATACAGAGTTTGTATTCATGTTTTTCAAACATAACTAACGAAATTTCAAATCTTGGTTGACAATTTGAAAATGAGGACATTGTCAGTAAAATCTTCAGAAGTCTTACCAAGAAATGGCGATAAAAGGTCACATTCATTGAAGAGGCCAGGGATTTGACCACTCTCGCCTATGTATCTTTAATGTGATCTCTTATGGCACACAAATTAAATCTTGATAATGATGCCTATCAGAAACCCAAAGCTAAGGGATTAGCCTTAAACACCATCTCAAATGATAATGAAAGTGATCTTGAGGAGGAATTGTCATACTATCTAAACGAATTGCTAAAATAATTAGAAAGCAAAATCAAGGAAAGTTCAAAAGTTATAAGCCGAAAAAATTTGTTTCTTCGTCTTCTTCACCACGACCAAAGTCTAGAATGGGTTGTTTTGGATGTGGTGATCAAGATCATCAAGTTCGAAATTGTCCCAAATGGGAAAAGGAAAGATCTAAGGTTAGACGTGAAAAGTCTAAGCAAGAGTACAAACGTGTAATGATTGTTGCATGTTGGGGTGAGTCTGATTCAGAAGACGATGAACCCATCAAAGAATCAGAAGAAAAGCTTTGTCTGAGATCTACCTACAAACCAAGGACACAATGTAAGAAGTATGTTGACTCCGTCGGGTGTCTCATGGCACACTCGGATGCCTCCAACAGTGAATCAGAATACGAGGTAAGTCTTGCTAATCTTAAAAATCAAATTAGATCTCTCACTAAGGATAAAGTTGTTAGATTGCTCAATGAGACGTTGGATGCTAGTTATGAACAAAATAAGCGTCTTGTTGCAATGCAATCTGAAATAGAAAGTATAGCGGAGGAGAACTTTCAGCTAAAACGTGATCTAAAGAACATTACAAAACGAACAGTCGACCAAACTGTTCATTCTGAACTTTCTGCTGAAAACGAGTCTCTTGTTAGCAAGATCCATGTTTTAACTAAGGAACTAGATGAGATAAAAAGGATGCATGTTACTAGTTCAACCACCTATTCTGGAATTCGTTCTAAATTTGATAAACTTAACGTTGATTATGACACTCTCCTTGATAAGAATAAGAAATTACTTGTGAAAGTTAGGAATTTGGAGACCAATTTGAGTAATGCCCGAAATGTTGTTGCTAAATGGGAAGTTAGTGGTACTGTGCTAAAGTTTCTGGTTAATCAGCCTAAGAACACTAACAAACTTGGATTAGGTTATGACTCTCGTTCTGACTTCAAACAAAACAGTTCATCGCACCATACTGTTTGGCTCCCAGAACAGAAAGTATACATACCTCTGGACTGTTCAAAACAGAACGACTCTAGTACTGTTGGCTTTAAAAGAGAAGAGCCCAACGAAAGAGACTTTCGCAAGCGTAAGTATGTGGGTCTATCTGAATATATCATGTGTAAATTTTGTGGGAAAACAGAACATGTATTTAATGCTTGTAAGAAGCAGTTAGGTTACTTATAACAAAATTTTAAGATTGACAAGAAAATGTGGATTCGAAAGGACTTATTAGCACAAGTGACTAACCAAAAGGGATCCAAATTAATTTGGGTGCCCAAGTCCAAAGTATAATTTGTTTTGCAGGCTAAAGTGATAGGGAGCAACATGCTTTGATCAAATAACTTTCATGGCTCAAGGTGCATATGGGACGATGTTTTTTTTTTGCCTCTCACGTAGAGCCTACAAAGTGGAGGTGTGATACATGAATTGGTAAGGTGTTTCAAGTTTATTCACACTTCAAGTAAGGATGGTAAGAATTTCTCAAGTCTTAATCTTGTGTTAAACAAATATCATGGGAAGTATAAAAGGGTGGCTAGTAGGTATATTCTTAAGCTCTTGGCTTACTACCTATTATGTTGTTTTCTTCATCTTAGTTATAAACATATATCTAGCATCCTTAAGTATATGTGCAGATTAAGAAGAAAGAGAAGATTAAGGACAAGAAGAAGAACAGAGAGCCTACGAGAAGTTGATGAGTAAAACCAGATTGAAGCTTGTCAGACAGCGTCCACTGAACTATAATGGTAACATCGTTCTCAAGACAGGGGAAATAGAACAGACTTCTGAACTATTTCTATCAAGAAAAAGGCTCAATTCTGGGCAGAAGCCGTGAACACTTGTTATATTCATTATCGTGCTTCTATTCGAACTATCCTTAAGAAAACTCCTTATGAGCAAGTGATACCTAAGAAAGGAGGTACCACGGTGGTGAAAAATGACAAGAACGATGCGGGAATCATTTACCCTATATCGTATTCTTTGTGGGTTAGCTCCGTTCAAGTGATACCTAAGAAAGGAGGTACCACGGTGGTGAAAAATGACAAGAACGAGCTAATACTCACAAGGAAGATCACCGGTTGGCGAATGTGTATTGATTATCGAAAGTTGTATTCCGCAACAAGAAAGGATCATTTCCTTATCCCATTTATTGATCAAATGCTTGAGAGGCTTGCCTCTAATAAATTATTTTGCTACTTTGACGGGTATTCAGGATTCTTCCAAATCCCGATACACCCGGATGACCAACATAAGACCAATTTCATATGCCCCGGCCCAAACTGGGTCGGGAGCGGTTACTTATGATAGCTCACCAGGCTGTGTACATGGCCCACGGATCAACACGGGTCCTTTACAGCGCATTTTGTCCTCACTCATGTGCATCCCGGAAACCTTCCCAGGAGGTCACCCATCCTAAGACTACTCCCAGTCAAGCACGCTTAACTTTGGAGTTCTTTCGCATGGATGACCATAAAAGAAAGTACACTTTGTTGATATGAGTAGTACTTACAATCCCTTTAAGCACTAGTCATTTAAGCCTATCACTGGACCTCTTCAATTACCGTAAGGTGTTACAATCACCGCCACTTGAAGAACACAACGTCCTCGTTGCACCTGGGAGCATAACCGCTAACCCAGAATCCTCCCCGCTAGGTGTGTGATTACAATGGAGCGTATAACCACTGCCTCCAGGAGCGTATAACAACTGACTCCGATCACCACACGGTCGCAAGGTTGCTCTGATTCCACTTGTAACACCCCGGCCCAAACTGGGTCGGGAGCGGTTACTTATGATAGCTCACCAGGCTGTGTACATGGCCCACAGATCAACACGGGTCCTTTACAGCGCATTTTGTCCTCACTCATGTGCATCCCGGAAACCTTCCCAGGAGGCTCCCCATCCTAAGACTACTCCCAGTCAAGCACGCTTAACTTTGGAGTTCTTTCGCATGGATGACCATAAAAGAAAGTGCACTTTGTTGATATGAGTAGTACTTACAATCCCTTTAAGCACTAGTCATTTAAGCCTATCACTGGACCTCTTCAATTACCGTAGAGTGTTACAACCATTGCCTATAGGAGAAGGCCCTTCGAACTATGTAATGCTCCCGCCACATTTGCAACACCCGCGAATTTCTCATTTTGACATTTAAAATTTATTTAACCGTTTAATTACTTTATTTTATATTTTTAAATTATTTAATTTAATTAATTCATTTTAAACATGATTTTTATAAAGGTAATATTTTAAAACTTAATTTATATAAAAATACGTATTTTAGTCGGATAGTAATAATAGTGACAATAATAACAACAGTTCTCCGTCTTAAGTTAATATGGACTTGAGACATTTTCCCTTCTAGCATAAGACCGTCACATTTTGCTTATAAGGCTATGTTTAATTATGGACCAATCAAATATTGACAACACTCATACCACTCACCTACTCTCTTACCCTCTACATTTATATAATCCTTATTATTATTATTATTATTATTATTATTATTATTATTATTATTATTATTATTATTATTATTATTATTATTATTATTATTATTATTATTATTATTATTATTATTATTACTATTATTATTATTATTATTATTATTACTATTATTACTATTATTACTATTATTACTATTATTACTATTATTATTATTATTATTATTATTATTATTATTATTATTATTATTATTATTATTATTATACCCTCTCTCTCTCTCACCCGTCCCCACCCTCCTCCTTCTTTCCCTTTTTCGAAAACTCACCAGCAACAACAATAATCAACAGAGCTCCAAAAAACGCCATTTTTACCGAGCTTCAACCCGAGATCCCGCCTTCACTTCTCGACCAAATTCCATAATTTTTGTACCATTATCTTCCTCATTTCATTCCTCCTTCTTTCAAGGTAATAAAATCTCGTTTCTGTGATAGTTTTGAATTTCGCCGTCTTATAAAAGTTTCGGTTTTGTCTCAATCCCTTCGTTTTCTTGCTCTTTGATGAAGGTTTCAAAGACCCGGTGGAAGACTCAAGTTTTGGGGACCGTTTATTCGAGGAATAAGGAGCGTTTTAAGGCAACGGTGATAGGTTACTCGACAAAGTGTCGATATTTCTCCTTACTCGGTTTTCACTCGTTTTTCGGTCGTAAAGCTTAGTTCTTTATGTTTTTCTCACATGTATGGTCGAATATATGGTTAAATGGTCATCTTACATGGTTACTTGGGTGCTTCTTGGTTCGTTTTCATATTGTTTTCGGTTATGGTGGTTATCTCGAGTGTATGCCGTCTATTTTTCGTGAATGATTTGTCTGCTGTTTTTCTGGGTTTCCCTGAGCTTCATCTTGGTGAAATTGGTGTTGGTTAATCGTACTTTAAGCATGTTTATTTCCGTTTTAAAATCAAGCTAAAAAGGGGACTGCTGAATTCGGATTTTATAACCGTGACAGGCTGTTTCTGGTCTCTGTTTTGGGGACGGGTAGACTTGAATTTCAGACCGGCTTTTATGCTTACTTTTTACAGTTCGATATTGTCTTATGTATCCTCAAATGTCCCGCTTGAAAACCCGGTGTTGGAGTGCGTATACCCTAATTTTATGCCGGTAACTGGACTGTTTCGACCCCTACTCTGGGACGGGAAAAACCATCCCTCGGTACTGTTTTTCGTGCTTATTTCCTCATGTAAATATCGTCTTGTGCATGCCGAAAATTCTCGCTTTAAATTGCCTTGCTTCAGACACTTTTGCTGCGGTTTTATATGTATTTGTTCACGGTTGCTTGGCAACCGTGGACGGACGTGGTGTTGGGGATGGTGATGTTGCAATTTAGAGGACGTAGTGTTCTCGGTTTATTTATATAGTAAAAATGGTGTGAATATCCGTCATTTTTAAGTTATTGAATTTCCGTCTCATACTTATACAAATACATGTACATTCACTTGTTTTGGTTGTTTGAATGGGTTATTGTGTTGGGTTGTGGGCATTATGTGAGAAAATGGTTGGACTTCATATGCCTAGTTTTTTGGGTTTTATATGATTAAGTGATTGGGCTTGTTGTATGCCACTTATTGGATTTCATATAAATCTTATGTTGGGCTTCAGATGAGTATTAGGCTTAATATGTTTCATTTAATGGGCCATATATATAGTTTGTGTTTTGGGCTTATAAATGAGTCCCTTGAGTTGGTCACATTTTATTCCGTAAATTTCACATAACGTAAATTATTCATTATCGCTTGTTATATTTTATTGAACCGGCATGTTAAATTATGAAGTGGAGTGTTTATTAATATAATACATGTATGAATTATTTATTATAAATAGTTACTTATGAAGAGTCGTATTCTAGATAATGTCTTGTATTGTTCGGTTGTGAGAGTCTTGGTCCTATAGGATACTAGAGGTGAGCTATAAGCCCTCTAGTTGCGATATGATCCTCGGGATTAATGTTCCCATCCGTACTTATGGTGAGATGCAAGCCATAAGTATGAATGTGACATTAGTAATCCCGTCCCATATACTTTATATGTTGTGCCTCGGACATGTTTTGAAGGTAACCTCTGAGTCGGGCACTTATTTGAAGTATTTTGACATGTTTTAAAGGTAACCGCTGAGCAAGATACTATATATGTTATGCCTCGGACATGTTTTAAAGGTAACCTCTGAGTCGGACACTTATTTGTAGTATTTGGACATGTTTTAAAGGTAACCGCTGAGCCAGATACTTTATATGTTGTGCCTCGGACATGTTTTAAAGGTAACCTCTGAGTCGGGCACTTTTTTGTAGTGTTTGGACATGTTTTAAAGGTAACAGCTAAGCCAGATACTTTATAGGTTGTGCCTCAGACATGTTTTGAAGGTAACCTCTGAGTCGGGCACTTGTTTGTAGTATTTGGACATGTTTTAAAGGTAACCGCTGAGCCATATAATTTAGAGGTCGTGCCTTGGACATGTTTTAAAGGTAACCGCTGAGCCAAGGTATTTAAGGATTTGTGTCTCAGACATGCTTTAAAGGTAGCCTCTCAGCCGGATGCTTTGCTTTATGTGTGATGTTAGTAGTCCCATTTCATTTATTGTATGTTATTGGCTTTCAAAGTTCATAGTTAAGGTTTCCATTCACATGTGTTATGATGTTAATCTTGTTTATCTGTGACATATAATATTCTATCGTGTTTATAGTTGTATTATCATTTATGACGTTTTAGTTGGATTTTCTCATATGTATGTATCATATGCCTTATCTATGATTGACTATTTATGTTTTGAATGTTAGTCTCGTGTCTCAATGCTTGCATCAAATGGTTATATTTACGATGTTCTAACATGTTCCTGTTTATCTGTGTTTCGACATTTTGTGGGTGGGAGAACCTTGAGTTACTCTCCACTAACTGTGGCGTTCATGTTTACATGAATCACAGGTTGTGAAGATGCTTACGTGGGGAAGACGTGTGGGCTAGCGAGAACTAAACCTTGGACTAGTAGTCGGTTTATTAGGATTTTTTAGACTCGCCATTTATCATTTTGTCATTCGAGGGATATATTTTCCCTCACCTTTGACTATCACGTTTGTATAAAGTTAACTTTATTTCCGCATTCTTTATTTATGTTTTAGGTTTTAATGAACCCGCGTTTTAAACTTCAAAAGTTTCAAAAAGTTTCCTAAAATTCCGCATTTTATTATTGTATTTTTCTTATCGTTATTGTGGGGGTTCACAACATTTCAACGTTGCATGATTAGTGTCTTTTCCGACTACCTAGAAAGCATAATGGAAGTTTTATGTATGATTTTAGTGTCTATGGGAAAGATCTTTGAGTCATGTTAGGGTTGTTTTAAATTGTGAAAAGTGTCACTTCATGGTTAATGAAGGCATTATCTTGGGTCATTTGATTTCGATAAAGGACACCGAGGTTGATAAAGCTAAAGTTGAGGTGATATATAAATTACCGCCACCCGTGAATGTCAAAGGGGTGTGGATTTTTCTCGGTCATGCGGGGTTTTACAGACGAATCATAAAAGATTTTAACAAAATTGCAAAACCCCTCACTCAACTTTTGCTTAAAGATTCCCAATTACAATTTACTCATGAGTGTGTTGATCCTTTTGATAGGATCAAAGAAGCACTAATTTCGGCACCGATTATTCAACCGCCAAATTGGGAGTTGCCTTTCGAGATAATGTGTGATGCAAGCAACTATGCCGTTGGCGCAGTCGTTGGCCAACGGGTTGGGAAAGCTGTACATGCCATATACTATATAAGCAAAACCCTTGATGCTACACAAGTTAACTATGATACCACGGAAAAGGAACTTCTTGCCATAGTGTATGCTTTGGACAAGTTCTGCTCCTACGTACTTGTTGGGATTCTTTATCTCATAACTTTACATATTGAATATGTGATTAATTAATTTAGTCATAAAATTAATTCAAGATCTTATGCTAGCAAAATAAATACAAGAGTAAGGAGAAAATCGGTTTCTTACATTGGATATTTCGGATATTTGGGCACTAGTAAGGTCACCTACCTTACTTAGTTCTTGAGCTTTCCTTATGGATGAACAAGATTCAAGTATAGAATCTCTCCTTAAAGATTGTACCAAGATAATACCCTTAATAATTTAAATTAATATGATACTATTATTAATAAAAACTACCTTAAAAATTGACACAAAATAATTTGTATTCTGCTCATGAAAATTCCGGTCAAGAGGAAGTGATATTGTGAGGTTTTTGCTCTCTTATTCTTTCTCAAAGTGTAGAGGAAGTTATGCAACAACAACTAGAAGAATATATCATTTTTATCCTTTATTTTATAGAATGAAATGTAAGAGAAAAACTCTCTTCAATTTCCCTATGGAAAACCGGTGGGCATGGGTAGAAGGGAGCCAATGCATGATGCCCATTTTCTTTTCAAGAAAATTAGGTTTGCATGGCTACTAGTAGGTAGGTAATAATTTTGTTTTTAGGCATTTAAAATATATAAAAACACAACCCTACTTCTCCCTTCATAAAACCGGTTATCCCATAAAATGGTAGTCCATTTTCTTTTTGTCATTTGTCAATTGTGACATATGTGACATGTTACATTATAATACATTTTTAACATATTAAAAATCATCATATTAATTAAATATGTCACATACAAAAATAATTAGTAATTCATAATTACTTGTACCAAAATGGGTCATATACTTATAAACTACAACAACTTGTATTTACAATAAATTATTCTTTTATTTTTAATTGTTTCATAAACAATAAATTAATCTACGTAATAAAACAATTCGATTACTTAGACCGAATCTTATTTAATCAAATTACAATAAGACACGTAATTTTACTCACAAAATCACTCGTCAATTTTAAGTAATTTAATTAACCCGTATCAGCATACGATTAATTAAATAATCAATTAAGAGCATTACCCTATAGGTATGACCTTAGGGGATCAACTGGTCACCACCGTCGTACGACAGTAATGTCAAACTCTAGTCAGCCAATCATTACCGATATGTGTGGACCAGTTGACTAAGAAGTATTACTTTCCCTCATGTATTCTTAATATGAGATTTAAACATGTGATCTCAATATGATCAAAAATGTGATCGCATTATTGTCGGGGACACTTACTCCAACAATCTCCCACTTGTCCTCGACAAGTGTGCGTCACCAATTCTCTTGTCCCATTACTATCTCCCACTCAATGCAAGGTGTCTTCCAGGTCGTTCTTGCAAGTGATCATATCGAGAGTGGTTTCCTCGATCTGGATAATAACTGATTGACCGGAATCATCTACCGTAGTTACTTTTCGAGCGTGACCACGCATTTTCAGTTCATTACTCCTTTAGTGGCCCTGAGATATTGTTTTAACCATGACAAGAGGGTGGATAATTCCTATCGCACTATTCCCTTCGACTAGCCACAGCTCATCATAACCCAAAATAAGCCCATTTGACCCCATTTACGAAGGTCGTAGGAATATAAATCAAAGTTACTCTGAAATTGTGCCACCTTGGGCGAATAGTCATTAGTCAAAGAATCGACTCATAAGAATACCATAGTAGCTCTCGCCACGACCAGGCAATATAAATTTTCCAGAACTCTATAAGCGATCATAAGCCCGCCAAAGTGTCCCTCACAGTCTGCCTATATGATCGAATACTCATCTCTTATGACTCTATGGCACTCGAACTTGCCATCAATCGCATCACACTCTAGTTACTTCGAGATGTCACCTCATATAAGTAACTAGGGACGAATACTATATTAATCCATTTCACTTTAATGGGGTTCAATATTATCTTAACAATCCCATTTGGATGTAACAAAGTACAGGATGAGTTAACGAAAACTCAAACAATAAATGTGATTATCACACACGAGTAGTTAATACCATATTACTATTCTATGTCTTATCATCATAAGTGTACTCATGCACTTGTGTGACGCAATAAAAGTTTAGTTTGTGAACATACCATGTGTTCAAGTGTTCAAACTTTGTGAATTGCGATTTCCTTTAATTTCATGTTATCCCTTATAGAATGAATTTTACTAAGTACATGTCTAGACTTCATATTAGACTTAGGTTCTTTAACATAAAAGAAGCTCTTACTGTTATCATATAACTTGTGATGTGAGTTTTGGTGGACAACACTACTTGTAGTTTTAAAGTTCACCACCCAATCACAACGTACTTAGGTTCATTTCGTAGAATCTTGCAATGGATGACATTAAAATACACTTTTCTAGTCTCTTACTCCTTATGTCAATAATTGCCTAGTTTTCACAAATCCAAATGTGTTCGGAAACTTGAGTTTGTGAAACCTCTTAACACACAACTAAGTATCTTTCCAAACTCCAGAACAGACTATTAGTTCTCCTTGAGAATTTATGACGGTTCCTTGAGGCTTACCAATGAATCTCATATGGGTTAACTTGTCATCGACTTATCATGCTCCAAGCACGTAATTCATTTAGGACATGTGCATAATGGCATTACATGACTATACTAATGGCGGAAACATTAGCAATCAATTCATGTTAAACAACAGTCCTTAGGTTCGGTAAATAACCATGACACTATCATGGTAATTCTATATTCATCGACAAGAATAGCCTACTTAACTGGTTCATTTCTTTAAGATGAAGGATCATTATCAACATAAGATACCTATCTAAGATCCAATCCAACATCCCATGTGACACCCCGCGATAAAGCGGAAAATATAACTAATAAATTAATGCGGAAATTAGGAAATTTTTGAAACTTTTAAAGTTTAAAGCGCGGGTTCGTTAAAATCCAAAACATAAGTAAAGAAAGAGGAACTAAAGATTAAATTTATACAAACATGATAGTCAAGGTGAGGGAAAATATAACCCTCAAATGACAAGAAAGCGGGGAAAAGATATCCCACGAATAAACAAGTAAGAGGTTTCTAAACTAGCAACTAAGGTCCAAGGGTTTAGTTCTCGCTAGCCCACACGTCTTCCCCACGTAGCATCTTCACAACCTGTCATTCATGTAAACATGAACGCCACAGTCAGTGGGAGTAACTCAACGTTCTCCTAGCCACAAAATGTCGAAACACAGATAAACAATAACATATTAGAACATCATGAATATAACTATTTGATGCAAGCACTCAGACATGAGACTAACATTCAAAACATGCGTAGTCATTCATAGATAAGGCATATGATACACCCAACTTGAAAACCAAACAACATACAATACATGAAATGGGACTACTAACATCACATAATAAGCAAAGCATCCAGCTCAGAGGCTACCTTTAAAGCATGTCTGAGACACAAGTCCTTAAGTACCTTGGCTCAGCAGTTACCTTTAAAACATGTCCAAGGCACGACCTCTAAAGTATCTGGCTCAGCGGTTACCTTTAAAACATGTCCAAATACTACAAACAAGTGCTCGACTCAGAGGTTACCTTTAAAACATGTCCGAGGCTCAACACATAAAGTATCTGGCTCAGCGGTTACCTTTAAAACATGTCCAAATACTACAAACAAGTACCCGACTCAGAGGTTACCTTTAAAACATGTCTGAGATACAACAAACAAGTATCTGGCTCAGCGGTTACTTTTAAAACATGGCCAAATACAACAAACAAGTTCCCGACTCAGAGGTTACCTTTAAAACATGTCCGAGGCACAACAAACAAGTATCTGGCTCAGCGGTTACCTTTAAAACATGGCCAAATACAACAAACAAGTGCCCGACTCAGAGGTTACCTTTAAAACGTGTCCGAGGCACAACAAACAAGTATCTGGCTCAGCGGTTACCTTTAAAACATGGCCAAATACAACAAACAAGTACAACAAACAAGCACATAGGACGGGATTATTAATGTCACATTCATACTTATGGCTTGCATCTCACCATAAGTACGGATGGGGACATCAATCCCGACGACCTTATCGCAACTAGAGGGCCTATGGCTCACCCCTAGTATCCGATAGGACCGCGACTAAGGGACGGGATGATTAATGTCACATTCAAACTTATGGCCTGCATCACCATAAGTACGGATGGGAACATCACTCCCGACGAATCATATCGCAACTAGAGGGCCTCTGGCTCACCCCTAGTATCCAATAGGACCAAGACTCCGGGACGGGATGATTAATGTCACATTCATATTTATCGCCTACATCACCATAAGTACGGATAGGAACATCACTCCCGATGTTCATACCGCAACTAGAGGGCCTCTGGCTCACCCCTAGTATCCGGTAGAACCAAGACTCACACAACCGAACAATACAAGACATTATCTAAAGTACGACTCACTACAAGTAACTACTTATAATAAATATATCATACTTGTATTATATTATTAAATATTCCACTTTACAATTTAACATGCCGGTTAAGTGAAATATAAACAAGCGATAATGAATAATTTACGTTATATAAAAATTACGGAAAATGGAAACAAGCACCAGTGACTCATTCACGAATCCACTACAAAACATAAGATTGGCCCAACAATTAAATCATATGATAAGTCCAACAAATCACTCATGTGAAAACCAACCATTAAATCATGCCAAACCCAATAATTTGATGATGAGTGAAAAAATATATATATATATATATATATATATATATATATATATATATATATATATATATATATATATATATATAATGAACGATATTTAACAGTTACGTTATATAAAATACGAGACGGATATTTAAACATTTCAAATGACTCGGGAATGGCACCAAAACACTCATAATAAGTGAGCCTCAAAAATATAAAATGTAAACAACCCAATCAAAATGAACATTTGAACCCAATATATCAAACCTAACTAGCCCAACTGACTAAGTATAACTAGTACAATCCATCAAGTCTAACTAGCCTAATTTATCAAACATGACTAGCCCAAATGCCAAATGTAACTAGCCCATTTACCAAAATCAAAAGAGCCCAACAAGCTAAATATGTGAAAGAACGATATTAACGAATTACGTTATAAAATTCGAGACGGTGATTAAATAAATTTCAAACGACTAGACTAGCGCCAAAAGCATCCGTAAACGTGGCTCAAGAAACCAATTAGGCAGCCCTAAACACGACCCAACCATCTGCCACCTAGACCACCAATCCCAGCCACGCTTTTTCCTTAAAACAGCCACCAAACAGAGCCATAGAGCAAGCCATCAGACTCGCCAACATCACGACTCAAAACAGTCCCATTTTGGGTTCTTTTAAACCAGATACAGAAACTCATTTAGAAGCAAAGTTAGACGGAATTGTTATCGTCATTACGACCCTAACGAGTCTTTAATGCCTAATATAACGGCCACCTAAGACAGTAAAAAACGGTCCATAAAACAACCACCCAAACGTGCCAAGCACGGTCATGTAAGGACGACCTGCAACACCATCAAAACCTGACCCAACAGAGACCGTGACACGCCACCTACAACCGCTATTTTGACTACCACAATCGTACCACACTAGACCTGCGACCCTTAATACAACGGTCAAAGAAACAGAGGACGATGCCGTTCCATTCAGGCATCTAATCGAGACAAATTCACCATACAAACAATAGAAAGGGTAACGAATTAAACATTATAAAACAAGAACATGAAAACGACATATGAGACAGAAATTTCGACATGTTTGTCGAGTAACCTATCACCGTTACGTCATAACCTCGCGAATTCCCGAGTAAAAACCTCCAAAGCACGAGCCTTTCTTCAGTTTTCAAGGTCTTCAACTAAAAAGGAGGAAAAACGAGTTATTTAGGATAAGAACCGAGCTGTCTTTTAAGATGCCATTTTCGAAACCTCAACAAAATTGAGACTTTCTTACCTTGAAAGATGAAGGAGGAAGTAAGGATGAGAATGGTGTAAAAATTAAGAAGAAAGGTGGAGAAAAGAAGCCGGAATCTGGGTTTGAAGCTCGGCCAAAAATGGCATCCTATTGAAGCTGTTGTTTGTGTCTTTTTCCGCAGGAAGAAGAAGAGAAAAGAAATGAGGGGTGTGGGGTTACGGTATGCAATAACCACACAAGCTATTACTAATAATAATAATAATAATAATAATAATAATAATAATAATAATAATAATAATAATAATAATAATAATAATAATAATAATAATAATAATAATAATAATAATAATAATAATAATAATAATAATAATAATAATAATAATAATAATAATAATAATAATAATAATAATAATAATAATAATAATAATAATAATAATAATAATAATAATAATAATAATAATAATAATAATAATAATAATAATAATAATAATAATAATAATAATAATAATAATAATAATAATAATAATAATAATAATAATAATAATAATAATAATAATAATAATAATAATAATAATAATAATATATGATAATAAAGATAATAAGATATAATAATAATATGTAAGATATTTAAAAGTAGAGTGTAAGAGGTAGGTGAGTGTGTTGTCGATATAGGATAGATCGAGAAAAGATTAGTCTCACAAGTGGAAATGTGACGGTCTATAGCTAGACGGAAAAATGTCTCGAGTCTATATTAACTTAAGACGGAAACTAATTTTATTAATGCCACTATTATTATTGTCCAAATAAAAATATGTATACATTTATTCTTATATAAATTATGCCTCAAGAATATAATTTAATAATACGTATGTTTATAAAAATGAGCTTTTATATAATACGTTTATAAAAATCGTGGTTGACATAAAATTAATTAAATTGGATAATTCAAAAATATATAATAAGCCGATTAAACGGTTTAATAAATTTTAAATGTCAAAATGGGAAATTCGCGGGTGTTACATCCCATGTTTTAATAGATCCACATGATGTCCGATATCATCCATAATTGAAAACCTAAATACTTCTTTATAAAAGACAGTATATGCTCGCGTCATTCCCAATGAGTAATGTGTTATGCAATTCATGAAGGATGATTTCTCCCACTAAACTTCATGTCTAAACATGACTGTTACGGACTCCCACTCAATTCCACATGTTTCGTTTTTGACAACTCATTCGAAACATTTTATGAATTCAAATAATCATTGCTATTCAAGGTGTTAGTTAAAACCATATATGTCATTCACATATCCCTTTCAAAATATCCATTTTGGAAAGTGGTCTTAATAATTTACTTATTACATAATGAAGTATAGCAATGATTTTGAGTCTTTAGCATAGTTAACACTTAACTTAGCTTTTGTAGACATTTACATGCCACTCTATGCAACCTTTCATTATAAATATCTATTTACCTTGGATTGGTCTCAACAATCCCAAATAAATCCATTTAATTGCATAGATATCATTTTAGTTTCATAAGGCTCTTTAAGTAAAATGTCGAATATTAAAATCTCTAGTTATATCCCTCCATCGATCAAAATCTTACAATCCAAGAACATCTTCTTTTGGTCTCCTCACGTAGTTTCCTCAACAACATCTTCTTTTGGTCTCTTCACGTAGTTCCCTTAAGAACATCTTCTATTGGTTTCCTCACGTAGTTCCCCCAAGAACATCTTCTTTTGGTCTCCTCACATAGTTTCCTCAAGAACATCTTCTTTTGGCCTCCTCTATGCGAAGATTTTGTGGCTAAATTCACTCCCACTCTATCTTTAGGAAAAATGGCCTTTTTCTTCAAAGATAGCTTTTGAGCCACAAAATAACTTAATAGTGATTTAATCGAGACATATTAAAAGGATAATATAGACTAGGTGATTTAATTTTGATAGGTGTATCAAATAAGGTTGGCAACGTTCCCTTGTGTGAGTTCATCAACTCAATCATAACTTTATAATTGATCTCATAAAAGTTAGTTGTGACTTTTGGTCACAAAGGCATCAGGAGAATTTAATTTATAGCTTATGGATATAAAATGACTCAATCATTATAATTGTCTATTAGATCAATTTAAGTCGATAAATCTTAATGTTTTTCGAAGCAAGTAGTGTATGATGACAAATTTTAGAACAAACGATACGATAAAATAAGTGACTTGGGTTGCAAACCAAGTCACTAATATCCAAAATAAAACCATTGTTTAAGGAAACAACTAAATTTCCAAGTCGAACGAGGAAATCAAAATAGTTCTAAAAATTTCAAAATACAACATAAAAAAAAAGACAAAAAAAAAAGACAAAATAAATCCAAGCTTCCATCGATCTAGCACCATGGGCGGCTACATCTAGCTTCCATCAAGATCTTCTAGGCTTGATTTTCTTTGCCCTTGTCCTTGCTAGGATGCCCTAATTACAATAAAAAGGGGGTAATCATTAAAACTTGTATCAAAATAGCAAAGTTGAGATCGAAACATAAAAAGCTAGGGATAGTTATTTACCTATTGGAATAACTTTTCCAGCTTTGATGTCGCCTAGGTACTTAGGACAATTCCTTTTCCAATGCCCAACACCATTACAATAGTGGCATTTTTCCCCGGAGGGGGCACCCTTGTTGGGCTTTGAGGAGCTAGCTTCACAAGCCTTTCCTTTGTTCTTGTAGGGAGTTTGCTTCTATCCCTTGTGACCACCTTTCTTGAAATTCCCTTTGCTCTTTTGATTAATGTTGAGCACATCCTTGGTGGTGCTAGCATTTAGCCCCATGTCCCTCTCGGCCTGAACAAGCATTTTGTGCAATTCATCGAGGGACACTTTCAAGTTTTGCATATTAAAATTCACCCTGAATTGGACATATGCTTTAACCTTGTTCAAGGAATGAAGAATTCGATCAATGATGAGTTCCTCGGGAATCTCTACCTTTTGCATTTTCAAGGTCTCAACATGCTCCATCAACTTGAGCACATGAGGGCTAACTTTTTGGCCCTCCTTGATGTTGAGATCAAAGAATGCGGAAGCCGCTTCATATTGAATGATCCTCGGAGCTTGTGAAAACATGATCACAAGCTTCGTATAGATCTCATAGGCGGTGCTAATCTTTATAGCATTCCTTTGGAGTTCGGCCTCCATAGAGAAGATCAATACATTTTTGATCGCGGCCGACTCCTTTTGGTAAGTCTCATAGGCTTGCCTAGCGGCGGGGGTAGACCTAGCGGTAGGTGCGGTGGGAGAGACCTCGGTAAGGTAACGAAGCTTGTCGTCACCCTCCGCGGCCAAGCGAAGTTGCGCATCCCAATCGGCGAAATTTGACCCATTCTTTTCTAATTTACAACGATCCATAAAGGATCGGAGCCATGAAACATTGGTGAGAGTGTTTGAGCTAGTGGTTGCGTTTGAATTTGGAGTTGTCATTGCAATAGAGAAAACAAGTTTGTCTACAAAATAAAAGTGAAGGAATTAATAAACATCTATTGTTTTGATAATACTTGTAAACATTTTAAACAAGTTTTAAACATTTATATAGTGACCTCCACCCAACTATTATAAATGATCCCGAGATCCAAATTCATATTAACTCGGGCACGGTGAGCCGATTCATCCCTTATCAATATAACTCGGTGGATTAACTAAAGCGGTGAACTACGATAATTATAATTGACACGGTCGATGACTCGATAAAAAAAATGCATGTTTGGTTATGGCGATTTAGCGATGCATGCAAACATATAAATAAATGCAAAACATAAAACATAAAATCCTAGTATGGCCTTCCCTAAAAAGAAAATTTAATTAACTATTACAAATTCGGAAACCAACTCCATTGGTCCCTTGAACTTCACTTGGCACGCATTCCAAGGCAACACCGTCTTGTCGGAACGCCTTTCCTAATGGACCGTCTTCAAGGATCTCCGGAATTACAAGTAATAATTAAAAATTACATAACTTCCTATTATACATTTGTAATAAAAATTAAATCTATTAAATTACAAAACGGTGATACGAGATCACAATAATTACAACCGAATCGATATTCCCATACATTCCGAGTAATACCAATTAAAAAACTAAGGCCATACTAAGTAAAATTACATAATTCAAAAATTATATAAATCAAAAATATGAAAATCAAAAATAAAATTCAGCATTAAAATATGTATGAACATGCTTAATTTTATGCCAAATCGCCTTTAAAGAGCTAATATCGTATATTTTTCTCGGTTTTATGGAATTGTATGATTATTAACTATTAAAATCATGAAACATTTCATAAATCACATTTATGTTCAAGTTAATTACCCTAACCTTTTAGGACTTAAAATTTAGTCTTCACAAAAATTTCGACAATAATTCAACTTGAATTTCTAATATTGTTCATTTGGACTCAAAATATATATAAAAACTCCAAAATAATTTCAAAATTTGAAATTTAAACTCTTGAACATTCTGGAATAAATCCATGACATTCATAATGT
Source organism: Silene latifolia (assembly GCF_048544455.1). Taxonomy (NCBI): domain Eukaryota; kingdom Viridiplantae; phylum Streptophyta; class Magnoliopsida; order Caryophyllales; family Caryophyllaceae; genus Silene; species Silene latifolia. Next base: position 272,078,954 of record NC_133538.1, read on the forward strand.
TCAAAACTTAGGTTAAAAATTTCGAAAATCTTTCGAGAAAAACATTGTTGCGGTTTATCGAATTTGACAAATAAAATCGTTAAAGCATAAGAAAAAATAATTTAATCAACTTTTCACTTTTAGATATCAAAAGTGGGATAAATAAGCAACATTGGACGTTTTTCTTAAGTCATAAAATATGTTTTAGCATTATAGGCTAATTTAAGTCACTATTTATTGAATTTTTACTCAAAAATTCATAAATCATGCATAAGGAGTTCAGTCCGTATAATATTTGTACACACACTGAGTAAAAATGCATGTGACAACATATTAAATTTTCATGACCAGATTCAAAATTTAACTCATATTAACCTAATAACCCTTTTAAATTCAACTTTAACTTATAAAATTCATATTTTATGCAAAAAGACTTTATTTTACAAGAAATTTAACATGCAACTAGTAGATTATATTTCTGAAATCGTATCCAAAAATCACTGAAAAAATTGAAGTTTAACTATTTTTCGTCCAAAATTGACATTTTTCTCATAAAAATCACATTTTAATGCCAGTAATATATATAATGAACAATAAAATCAATAAATCATCCCATATGGCCTAAAATCCATTTAGGACCATAAACTTTAACATGCAAAATTTATTTCGTGATTTATCTTCATAAATCCTAAATAACAAGTTTTATTTGTTAACTAATTAACTCGGAAAACAAACCCGATTTTGCATGGAACAACCTTGTGCTCTGATACCACTTGTTGGGATTCTTTATCTCATAACTTTACATATTGAATATGTGAATAATTAATTTAGTCATAAAATTAATTCAAGATCTTATGCAAGCAAAACAAATACAAGAGTAAGGAAACATCGGTTCCTTACATTAGATATTTCGAATATTTGGGCACTAGTAAGGTCACCTTGTAATACACCGTATTTTATATAATCGAGTAAACGGATATTATTATATATTAGTTATTATACATTTTATATTGGTTTCATCGTAATATCGTGAATGTTATTAAGTCGGGTTTATATCGTATATGTTGAGTCGGGTTACATCACATTTTGTCTTTTGGGTCAAGAATCATATCACCCATTTACATTGTAATACTCCGTATTTTAGTTGGAGTACTCGGTCGAGTACTTGGTTGGTACTCGGTCGAGTGTGTGTTACTCGGCCGAGTGCACTTGACCGAGTAAACCGGTTCAGCGGGTTGGCGGTTTCTTTTATGTTTTGGCCAAGGTTTTTATTTTTAACAGTTGGGTCATTTCTAATTTCATTTTATCATTCATAAAACCATTTCTAAACCTAGAGAGAGGGAGAGGAAGAACAATTGTCGAGCCTTTCAATTGATTGAAGATTTCTCATCGATTTCAACCTAATTCGATTTCCCAGTTTGTAAGTCGATTTCATTCAATTGTTTATACTCTTTTAAAGTCGTCTTCTTTGAAAAGTTTGAAAATAGAGTCCTGTTTATTTGATGTCTAGTTTATGCATATAAAATCTCGTAGTCAAATTCCTTATGGTTTGTCCTAGGTAAATTATTTATGAACATGTCGCTGAAAAGTCCGCGAATCTGATTTGGTTGTGGAAAATGATTTGAAACCCTAATTTTTATATCGATTCAGTTATGAGGCTTCTTCATACATCATATTTGTATAGTCTAGATGATAATAGGATTTGGAATTTCTGAAAAATAATGTTTTAAACTCGTTTTATGAATCAATACTTTTTTTATGCGACGGTTTTTTGTCATTTTTTGAAATCATCTGAAAACCCTTGATAAGTTTGGAATTTGAGAAAAACACGTTTGATATAAATTGTAGCTAAGACTCATGGGGTTCCAATTCAATTGGCCTTGCATCAATTCGAATTTTCTGGAATTAATTATTCATTTTATACCAAGTCTGCCATGAGTAGGAAAATCAGGAAAAGTCGTGTTTGTTCTTTAAATTGATATTCCTATTAAGTTATGATGAGTCTAGGTTATGTGCATGATTAATTGACTGAGTAGATGGTAATTATACATAATTATGTTATGTAGGTGATGGATAAGTGAAGGATCATAAGTGATTGCTTGTGTGTGCTTGGATTGCGAAAAGGTAGGGAAATACACTTGACTTATTATCGTTGATGTTGAATTGTGTTGACTTGTTTGTGTTTCGTATGACCAAAGCGTGAACGTTGACTTGCTTCGTGGTTGTTGATTTACGTTATGATTCATATCTTTGGAAGGTGATTGATCGAATTGATCGTATTGAGTATGTTATCACAACATTTGGTAACCGGCATGATTTTATGATTGATCGGTTCAAAGATATATATATATATTTATATATATATATATATATATATATATATATATATATATATATATATATATATATATATATATATATATATATATATATATTGTGTTGCATTAATTTCTTTTGAGCATTCATATGCATTGGAGATGGAGGATGTTGTGGTGATGTGGTGTGGTGAAGATGATGTTGTGATAAGGCCCGGGCGGGTTCTGCAGGACTTGCCCTGGTGTCCTCAACAAGGAAATGGCAGATCGGCTACGGTCGATATATAGTCTACCGGGATCGGTATGGCTGGGTGTTCCGGGTTATGAGATATGAGTTGAGATGGAGATGGAGGTGACGGAGGAGCATGCATATCATATTTTGTTGTTTCATTGTATTCCCTACTCAACCTCGTGGTTGACCCTGTGTATTCGTGAACACCTGTGACGATCCAAATATTGGGGAGCTTGACTTGGGTTTATGAGATAGGTGGGAGCTTGATGGGCGTGAGACACTGGATCGAAGACTTAGTAGCTAGATCATCATTTAGAAGACTTTCACTTTCATTTATGTTAGTTCCTTGTAATTTGATGTAAAAGAGGTTTTGTAATAATTAAGTTAAAGTAATTATATATTTTGCCTTGGGGTTTAATTTGTTATTCACTACCTCGGGAAACCGAGATGGTAACAGTCCGGTTTATTAGGGAATGTCTTGCTAAAGGCTCCTTCATAAATCGGGGTGTTCCAAAGTGGTATCAGAGCGAACGATCCTCAGGCCTAAACCAATGAACCCAATGAACATAGGATGTGTCTAAATAAAATGAACCCTGGGTAGGAAGCGTGAGGAGCTCACAGTGCGGTTAAGAAGGCGCCCTTAATACGTGCTCTTTTGCCCTCTCAGTTTTGAACCAGGTAACCCGAGAGAAAATTGAGTGAATGGGGTAGTTAGAAGGAAAACCTTGGATATAATCGAGTTGATGTATACCTTGAGACCCATATATTCTAACCATTCTGCAGGACAACGTTACGGTAAGTATTTTGTATGAATGATGACGTGATCATATGATGTTGTGGAGATGAGAAATAAATTTTCATGTTCAGATTGATAATCAATGAAGTGTTGGATTGTGGTAATCGTGAGCGTGAAAATAATTGCGAATTGATGATATTTATCTGGATGGATGTGAATGACGTGTTGATAGTGCTATTATGTCTAGTGATATGCGGTTATGTGATCCCGAAGCCATGCTAGTATAGTATTGTGATAGTAATCAGAAACACTATTGAATTGCTTGTTTCTAGTCATAGCAATCCTGATTTAGATGTAAGGAGTAGGTCGAGATGCGAAGGGATTCTATGGGATAGATGTTTACGTAAGTACAAAGTGTGAGATTTAAGTTGGGATGGGTTAGTATACATAGTATGTTCATAAGAGCTTGTAACATAGTAAAGAATGACCTAGTGCTGAAACTCGTTTTGTTTGATTTTACTCTTTAATTGACCTTAATTCCATTTCTTTTCTGTTTATTGCCTATGGATGAAAATTTTATGAAAGATAGCCTCGTGAGTTAGTGTTCATTTGGCGTTGGTTTCATACTTATAGGATATACGGATTAGGAGTAATAAATATTTTAGTGGGCTGTGGTCAGGAAGTTCCTGTGCAGTGATGTTTCGACCAACGATTTTGTAAAAATCCTCATTTAAATTGTATTAATAATTTTTGCATAATTCTAACTCCATCAATCAGAAGATTTGCATATGTTTTCAAATTGATAAGCCACGAAAATTCTTGATGTCTCTATATTAAATGGTAAGTTTTGCAAACTGACCCAAGTTTCGGACCAATTCAATTTGTCACATACTTGTTTGGACCAATCGAGTTGTAAAATTCCTTAAAAATGGAATTTTTGTGCTTTAGACCTAATTCTTTTTCCTCTGTGTATTTAACTCTCCATATTTTATAAAAGTAATATGAATCAAGTTTTAATCGAACGGTTATTTGTTCGTGGTCTTTGGAAATTACAACGTGAATCATGACTTGTAAAATGTGCGTTCTATGTTGAGTTTTCATACAATTGTTTGGTTATTTCATGAGCCTTATTAATGTGACCTTATAATGTTTTTTATATGATGATATTAGCACGCATGTTCAGTAGTTATGTATCTTAACAAGTGATAAAATTAAAGTAGTTATGTATCTTAACAAGTGAAATATTTTATACGAGTCCAGTTGTTTGCATATTTGATATATGCTTGGCATGTTGTAATATCTCTGGTGTGTTCATCATATTTGTGTAGTGGTCGGATATATATAAATATAAAACTATATTGTCATATCTTGGTAAAGTTGGTGGCGTTAAATGTTAACTTGATTGTTCTAATATACTCGCATGAATATTTATAATAATTATGTTTAAATGTTTACACATGGATGGTAGTAATGAGTTTGTCTAAATGTTCACACATGTAGGATGTCATCTGAGTTCTAATGTCTTTTATGTGAGTCTGTGTGCCTATAGTTGTACTTATTACTTTCATTGCATTAATTTATTTCAGTTGAACCTAAACTTATGATATGATAATAAAATAGTGTTGTTGTTCCTTATTGGATATGTTTATAGTTGTATTGTCATGAAATGCTAAGGTGATTGTTGCAATTGTCACGATATTTGAAATATAGTTTGATATAGTTACGATATAGTTACGATATTTGAAATATATTCTCGAACCGTCGCTATGAATTATAATGAGATAACCCTTTGATGATTCACATGTTATGCGTATGTTTAAATGATAGTCGTTATAGTTACGTTTAATTGAGCCGCGAGTTGCCTATTTGTTCAAACCGTGCAAACCAGAGAACTTGTTCACCTTGCTAATCTTTTGTCATAGATAATGTTTTACAAGTTATATGATGATATATGTACATGTTTAAGTTGTTTATGCGATATCTTTTATTTTGCTGAAAATGAATTATACTGAGTTGATGGATACAATTGAATGGTATGGTTGCTAAAATGTTAAACATATGTGTGATATGGAAGTAATTTTGTTGTTATTGTGAATTATATAACCATTAATACTCAATTGTAATTTCAGTTGTTTGACTTCTACATTATTAAGTTAATTACTCATGACGCACAGTCGATGGTTCCGTAAGGAGTTTAACAGGGAATTTTATAATGTGCCTCCGATCTAAACTAATAATCTGCTTATATTGACTATATGGTTAGACTATTGTCTAGTTCTTATGACGTGATAAATCGTTTTAAAATTTAACATGTGATTGAGTTGGTACTTATACTTTTGTGTGACCATGCAACCCGTGGTAAATAGATCTATAATAAAGAGGTAAAATTTTGATTGAACACAGTTAATTTGTAGTTACTTGCTTTACATCATGGTACGAATCGTATGCTTTGATGAGACGTCACCAGGGAATGTGTACTATCTAAAAGGTCTCCGATTAAATGTTGTAGTCGTGTTAGCCGTGAATATAACTGAGTAAAGAAGTGCAACTAAAATCCTGATGTTGAGGTAATAGTCGTTCATTAGTAAAGATAGGACTGAAATGAATAAGATGAACCTGTAAATTACGAAATATGAGTCGACACCTAAGCTTGTATTGTTTGAAGGAATTGAATTAAGTTTATCTGATTTTGAGTTTCGTAGTAAGCTGTAAATGGATTCTATGGACGGCTCTGTTATAAGATTTATGTTAAGAAAGTTATTCACCGTCCAGTATGAAAGTAAAAGTTTTGAAAATGAAGTTAAATTTAGCCATGTTGTTCGTTCATGTAGTGAATTGGTGGGTTGTGGTTAGTTACGAATGTCAAAACGGGAAATGTAATGTGGTGATTTAAGTGAGTTATGTGTTATCATGGTATGTTGATATTAGCATGATATGTAATGAATATTTGTAAAATTGGTGTAGTTAAATACATTTAATCTTTTATGTCACTGTGTTGGGTGCAGTTTAAATATATTTAACACCAAGAACGAAATTTTATGTATGATAGTCTTGTATGTTAACTTTCCAATATCATTTTGTTTACTCACTTGATTGACTCGACCAATAAGTTTGTAAAAATTGCCAATCAATGTGCATTCGTCATTCGTGAATAAATCCCAAACCCTTGTTATGAGGATTAAAAAAAAATATTTCTAGGATGATAAGTACTGCGAAACTGGTTGTCTTCATTTTATTGGTGATTCTCGTGTCTTGACCTAAATCTGTACTGATTATGTAAAGGAAAGTCGATGGACCTATTAGGTTACAAATTTTCATAAATCGATTTATTAAGTTTTGACCCTAATTCTTTTCTTATGTTGATTGATTCCCTATGTTTCTAAGGTATGAGATTACAATGATTAGTGAAATGAATAATTACTAATGATTTTACTGGTAACCTTGTAAAGCATTGTTCCATTCATAATTTGATTATTCACATGAATAAATGTTACCAATATTTCTTAGAAAATATGCTGCCACGAGAATACGCTGGATAGGATTATCGTGGTATGTTACGTTAGTGATCTTGCTTAGTAACCTTGATGAAACGATGTTATTTGACATGAACCATATGTGAGCACCTAGGCATCTTCATCTTTGTAACCTGAGTAGTAATGTATACATTAGATTGACAAGCAGATCCTGTGAATGTTATTGCATGTATTGATTGATATGAAGAGTGTCTAGATTAATACTGAAATGTCTTAAGTTATTCAACGTGGCTTTTGCTCCGATCCTTGGCGATGTGCTGTAGCAGCAGTAACTGTAGCTTCCTTGAGAGAGCTTGTATATTGATTGTCTTTATTAGGGATTAGTTAACTTGAGCGTGAGTTGTGAATCTTTTATCCTCTTTCAGTTGTTAGCAGTAGTTTGAGAACTTTTGGTATAATAATGAAGGTTACGGGGACGTAACCATGTTTAAGGAGGGTAGGATTGTAAAATCTTTATACCTTCATGTGTGATTTCTCAGTTTGGCTATATTGGTTATGCGTTGTGTGGGTTATGTTGGAGTGTTACATGATGTGTTTCTGTTATGGTTAAACTTCGGGGACGAAGTTTATTCTAAGGAGGGTGGAATGTAATACTGCGTTTAATATTCAATTTGGTGGGTGCCTTACATACTTTTGTATATGCGTTTCATAATTCGTTGCGTTGGTTGGTAGGAGAAGGTAAACTTCGGGACGAAGTTTCTTTTAAGGAGAGTAGACTGTAATACCTCGTATATTATATAATCGAGTAAACGGATATTATTATATATTAGTTATTATACATTTTATATTGGTTGCATCGTAATATCGTGAATGTTATTAAGTCGGGTTTATATCGTATATGTTGAGTCGGGCTACACCACATTTTGTCTTTTGGGTCAAGAATCATATCACCCATTTACATTGTAATACTCCGTATTTTAGTTGGAGTACTCGGTCGAGTACTTGGTTGGTACTCGGTCGAGTGTGTGTTACTCGGCCGAGTGCACTTGACCGAGTAAACCGGTTCAGCGGGTTGGCGGTTTCTTTTATGTTTTGGCCAAGGTTTTTATTTTTAACAGTTGGGTCATTTCTAATTTCATTTTATCATTCAGAAAACCATTTCTAAACCTAGAGAGAGGGAGAGGAAGAACAATTGTCGAGCCTTTCAATTGATTGAAGATTTCTCATCGATTTCAACCTAATTCGATTTCCCAGTTTGTAAGTCGATTTCATTCCATTGTTTATACTGTTTTTGAAGACGTCTTCTTCGAAAAGTTTGAAAATAGAGTCCTGTTTATTTGATGTCTAGTTTATGCATATAAAATATCGTAGTAAAATTCCTTATGGTTTGTCCTAGGTAAATTATTTATGAACATGTCGCTGAAAAGTCCGCGAATCTGATTTAGTTGTGGAAAATGATTTGAAACCCTAATTTTTATGTCGATTCAGTTATGAGGCTTCTTCATACATCATATTTGTATAGTCTAGATGATAATAGAATTTGGAATTTCTGAAAAATAATGTTTTAAACTCGTTTTATGAATCAATACTTTTTATGCGACGGTTTCTGTCAGTTTTTGGAAATCAGTCTGAAAACCCTTGATAAGTTTGGAATTTGAGAAAAAGACGTTAGATATAAATTGTAGCTAAGACTCATGGGGTTCCAATTCAATTGGCCTTGCATCAATTCGAATTTTATGGAATTAATTATTCATTTTATACCTAGTCTGCCATGAGCAGGAAAATCAGGAAAAGTCGTGTTTGTTCTTTAAATTGATATTCCTATTAAGTTATGATGAGTCTAGGTTATGTGCATGATTAATTGACTGAGTAGATGGTAATTATACATAATTATGTTATGTAGGTGATGGATAAGTGAAGGATCATAAGTGATTGCTTGTGTGTGCTTGGATTGCGAAAAGGTAGGGAAATACACTTGACTTATTATCGTTGATGTTGAATTGTGTTGACTTGTTTGTGTTTCGTATGACCAAACTGTGAACGTTGACTTGCTTCGTGTCTGTTGATTTACGTTATGATTCATATACTGGAAGGTGATTGACTGAATTGATCGTATTGAGTATGTTATCACAACATTTGGTAACCGGCATGATTTTATGATTGATCAGTTCAAAGATATATATATATATTGTGTTGCATTAATTTCTTTTGATTATTCATATGCATTGGAGATGGAGGATGTTGTGGTGATGTGGTGTGGTGAAGATGATGTTGTGATAAGGCCCAGGCGGGTTCTGCAGGACTTAACCTGGTGTCCTCAGCTGCGAGCTGGCAGATCGGCTACGGTCGATATATAGTCTACCGGCGATCGGTATGGCAGGGTGTTCCGGGTTATGAGATATGAGTTGAGATGGAGATGGAGGTGACGGAGGAGCATGCATATCATATTTTGTTGTTTCATTGTATTCCCTACTCAACCTCGTGGTTGACCCTGTGTATTCGTGAACACCTGTGACGATCCAAATATTGGGGAGCGGGCTTGCGGGTTTATGAGATAGGTGGGAGCTTGATGGGCGTGAGACCTTTGGATCGAAGACTTAGTAGCTAGATCATCATTTAGAAGACTTTCACTTTCATTTATGTTAGTTCCTTGTAATTTGATGTAAAAGAGGTTTTGTAATAATTAAGTTAAAGTAATTATATATTTTGCCTTGGGGTTTAATTTGTTATTCACTACCTCGGGAAACCGAGATGGTAACAGTCCGGTTTATTAGAGAATGTCTTGCTAAAGGCTCCTTCATAAATCGGGGTGTTCCACACCTACCTTACTTAGTTCTTGAGTTTTCCTTATGGATGAACAAGATTCAAGTATAAAATCTCTCCCTAAAGATTGTACCAAGATAATACCCTTAATAGTTTAAATTAATATGAGACTAGTATTAATAAAAACTACCTTAAAAATTGACACAAAATAATTTGTATTTTGCTCTTGAAAATTTCGGTCAAGAGGGAGTGATATTGTGAGGTTTTTGCTCTCTTATTCTTTCTCAAAGTGTAGAGGAAATTATGCAACAACAACTAGAAAAATATATCATTTTTATCCTTTATTTTATAGAATGAAATATAAGAGAAAAACTCTCTTCAATTTTCCTATGGAAAACCGGTGGGCATGGGTAGAAGGGAGCCAATGCATGATGCCCGTTTTCTTCCCAAGAAAAATAGGTTTGCATGGCTACTAGTAGGTAGGTAATCATTTTGTTTTTAGGCATTTAAAAAATATAAAAACACAACCCTATTTCTCCCTTCATAAAACTGGTTATCCCATAACATGGTAGTCCATTTTATTTTTGTCATTTGTCAGTTGTGACATATGTGACATGTTACATGACATGTTACATTATAATGCATTTTTAACATATTAAAAATCATCATATTAATTAAATATGTCACATACAAAAATAATTAGTAATTCATAATTACTTGTACCAAAATGGGTCTTATAACTATAAACTACAACAACTTGTATTTATAGTAAATTATTCATTCTATTTTTAATTGTTTAATAAACAATAAATTAATCTAAGTAATAAAACAATTCGTTTACTTAGACCGAATCTTATTTAATCAAATTACAATAAGACACGTAATTTTACTCACAAAATCACTCGTCAATTTTAAGGAATTTAATTAACTCGTATCAGCATACGTTTAATTAAATAATCAATTAAGAGCATTACCTTATAGGTATGACCTTAGGGGATCAACTGGTCACCACCGTCGTACGACAGTAATGTAAAACTCTAGTCAGCCAATCATTACCGATATATGTGGACCAGTTGACTAAGAAGTATTACTTTCCCTCATGTATTCTTAATATGAGATTTAAAGATGTGACCACCACGCTCTTAAACATCTCTTGGTGAAGAAATAATCAAAGCCACGCTTGTTGAGGTGGATATTGTTGCTCCAAGAATTTTACTTAGAGATAAGAGACAAGAAAGGAGCCGAGAATGTAGTTGCGAATCATTTGTCAAGGATTCGGTTTGACAACAATGAAGAAGATACACCAATTAATGATTCCTTTCCTGATGATGTTCTAATGGCCATCGACACACAACTCGAACGACACACAACACCATGGTTTGCCGATTTTGCAAACTACATTGTAGGAGGAGTTCTTCCCCCGAATTTTAACTACAATCAAAGAAATAGATTCCTATTTGAAGTGAAGAGGTATTTTTTGGATGATCCCAATCTCTACAAGGCATGTAGTGATGATCTATACCGAAAGTGTGTGCCACAATGGGAAGTTCAAGGAGTTTTGGAGGGTTGCCACTCATCCCCCTATGGAGGACACCATGGAGCAAGAAGGACGGTTTCCAAAGTCTTACAGTCGGGCTTCTATTGGCCCACCATGTTTGAAGATGCTAGAGAGTTTATACTTCATTGTGATCCTTGCCAAAAAATCGGGAACATATCTTGGAGATATGAGATGCCACAACGAGACATATTGGAAGTTGAGATCTTCCATGTATGAGAAATTGATTACCAAGGTCTTTTTGTATCGTCCCAAGGCAACAAGTACATTCTAGTTGTCGTTGATTACGTATCAAAGTGGGTAGAAGCAATTGCTACTCCAACCGACGATGCAAACACGGTAACCAAGCTCGTAATAAAAGTGATCTTCCCAAGGTTCGGTGTCCCTAGAAAAATTATTAGTGATGGTGGAACACACTTCCATGAGAAGAAACTTGCATCTCTCTTGACAAAATATGGTGTTCAACATATAACCGGCTTGGGATATTATCCTCAAACAAGCGGTCAAGTCGAAGTTTCCAATAGAGAGATCAAGCAAATTCTTGAGAAAGTTGTTAACAAGACTTGTAAGGAATGGAGCATGAAACTTGATGACACTCTTTAGGCGTATAGGACGGCCTATAAGACCCTCATAGGAGCCTACCCTTACATGTTAGTCTATGGAAAGGCTTGTCACTTGCCACTTGAATTGGAATACAAAGCCTTTTGGGCAATCAAAGCTCTCAATCTTGATTTATAGCTAAGTGGAGAGAAGAGGATCTTGCAAATTGAAGAGTTGGAAGAGTTTCGACTTCATTCTTATGAGAATGCAAAGATCTACAAAGAACGCACTAAAATGCTCCATGACACGAGGATCAAGTAAAAGGCATTGCACAAGGGAGATAAAGTCCTTTTATTTAACTATAGATATCGACTCTTCCCCGGAAAGTTGAATTCACGATGGACGGGTCCCTTTGTGATCACAAATATTGGAATGTATGGAGACTTTGAGATAATGTCGGAAAAAGAAAATCGGTTCAAGGTCAATGGTCAACGGATCAAGCCATATTATGAAGGAGCATTCGTAGGAGAGGTTGAGGCCATCCGACTTGAGCCTCTCCCACCATGACAAAGCATTGAAATGGAGGAGAGTTTGGTGGAGTCCTCCTTAAACCACCACTTGTAAATATGCCAACTTACGTTCTTGCACTTAACTTCTTGCATTGCATTTTAATCACCTTGTTTTAAGCATAATTTTTGACATGAGAGTAAGTGAGGGAGGGTTACTAATCAAATTTGATGTGTGAAGGATATTAAACTCAAGTGTGAAGAAGCTTTACCTAGTCTAAAAGAGAGCATATGGCACTCAATCCATTGCTAGGAAGAGGAAGCCTTAGAAGAGATAAAAGGAGGATCCCCACGATTTGGCCTCAAGTCGTGGGAATTGGAGCCAAAAAGTTTGAAGGAAACAATTCCTGCGACAAAACACGGGCGTCCTAGACTCGGCCCGGGCGTCCCAAACACTCAGGTCGGGCGATCCAGGTTAGGGACGCACGTCCCTATCTGCTCCAAAAAGAAAAAAAGTAAGCTGTAATAAAAGACGGGCGTCTCAGTACTTAGGACGGGCGAACCGACTTGGGGACGCACGACCCTCCCTGCGTATAGAAAAAATTTCTGAAGCAAGAAACGCCCGGCTCCTTTACCGACCCGCGTGTCTCCTTCCCATGCTCCTCTTCTAATGACTACCAACCCTACTTTCTTTTCCTCATTTCCACCACACTCATTAAGACACATCAACTTCTCTCTCTTCTAAGTAACCAAATCTCCCTCACAAGCATTCAACACACCAAATCTCATCACCAAAACAACCAAATCAACCTCCCTCAATATTAGCTCCCCCTAAATCTAAGGTTTGAGAAATTCCACAAAGCAAAGAAATCCTACTTAGGGGGATTTTATTTCACTCTCAACCACAAAGTTCTAAGGAACCCCAACTCAAACAACAAAAGTATCATCATGGCAAGGAAAAAGAGAAGAGCAAAAATATAATTAGGAGTTCTTCTAGCTCACACCACAATGAATGGAGAAGATAAAATGAGGATATCATCGATCTCTCTCGACTTGAGAGGTTCTCCAACATCGGCTTCATCAATGATGCACAAAGGATCGTCTTCCATCGACTATTGGGTAAGAACATCCTTCCTAAAAAGTTTGTGTGTCATGATACTTTAAGGAAATTGGGAATTTATCATTAAACCGAGTCATTGTTTGATTTGTTTGGACTTTCTACTATGTTTAACATGTATGAACTTACCTATCAATCACTTGTGCTCGAATTCCTGAGTTTCCTAAAGATCTCTACCATAAATGACACCATTTGTATTGAGTTTCGTTTGGAGAATGTAACATGGATGATAACTTTGGTTGAATTTACGGATATATTGGGTTTAGATGTGTCGACCTCTCGGCCATACAAGCCTAGGAATTATAGTGTAGCACCTCTTTGAAGAGCCTTAACAGGCCGCGACTTGACAAAGATAAAAGATTGTTCGGCTTCCTACATTCAAAACCCCATTATAAGGCTCACATACCGTTTTATCACGAGCACCCTACTAGCTCGACGTGACCCGGCCGTGGTAAATGAGCTTGACCTTACATTCATGGAATCATATTTGAATATAGAAGGGAAAAGCGGTTGTAATTTCAATGCCCCTTTTGTGTTGCTTGAACGATGGGCACCATTTCGGAATGGTTGTGATAATAGGATGAGACACATTGTCAATGGAGACTTAATTACAAGAATAGCCAAGAGGTATAACCCAAATTTGAACAAAGATAACTCATATGTCCCCCTTCCGGGCAACACTAGGCTCAATGAACGACTTCTTTTCCAACAACACCATTGGATAGCCTACGAAGGGTATGAGAGGCAAATCAAATGGCTAACAAAGGGAAGCGTCGCACTAAGCCTTCCAATGGAAGGATTGACAAGGATTTCACCAAGGAGGGGTCCCCTTTCCCGAATACCCTCATACCTAGTGCCCGAGAATTCATGACAAGAAGATCAATCCCCACCCCCTACTTAACAACAAGCAAGTGAACCACAACAAAGTGATGGGGAAAGAATTACTATTCCTCCCTACCTCTTTCCCTACCAACCCTACAACCACCCTAACCCGTTCATTCTACCAAGGGATGACTTTACTACGGGTTTACTTCAAGCAATGCATAGACAACAATTGCCTACTATGCTCTTTATCCCAATTTCCATCAAATATCCCGCCAAGGGCGGATTAATGAGTAAGGAGAAATTCCCCCATAGGCTCAAGTTGACATACTCTTCCCAAATTCGGCCCATGGGAATAACGGAGCTAGTGGGAATGGTAACGAGAAGGAGTAAATCTCAAGTGACGGTGACACCGTGGAAGTGAATAGTGATGGGGATGTGTTTATGGACTTTTATGAGAGTGATGAATCCAAAGTGAATTGGAGTGATAAGCTTGGAGGAGATGATGATGATAAGTGAAATAGTTCTTTGGCTTAGTGGAAGAGGGCAAGAGGCACCCACCATGGCTTTTGTGAGATTTTTCTTCCTCTCTCATTTCCATGTCAATAATTAATTTGCATAATAATTTAGTTTGAATAATTCTTGTTATTTTGGCTTTTGCCTAGTGAGTGTCCTAGTAACACCAAGGGACCTTTTTAACCTTAACAACATCAAGGTGATGACAAATTTTACTCCCACTAGGAAAATCCAAAATGACAATTTGCATAGCATGCATGGCATTGTGGCCAAACTCCCTCCATAACTTTAACCGGTTTGGGAAAGTTTAGTCACAAGCATCCCGAGTTAATTTAAATTAGCTCTCTAACTAATCGAAAGCATTCATCACATAGCATAGTTTAGTTTGCATCATTTGTAAATTTATTCCATGTAGTTTGCATTCATGTATTTCATATAATTTCATGCATTTGCATAATTCCCTAACGGTTTGTCCATTGAGGACAATGTCCATACTAGTGTGGGGATGGAGAATTCTAACATCTAACCTATTTCAAAAACATCGAAATTATTTCAAAAAAGAAAAAAAAAATTAAAAATTCCAAAAACATGTTCTTCCTTAAGCAGCATAGATTTGTATATATTTGTTTGTTTGTTACTCTTTATCACATGGGGACGACTACGCCACATTCGAAGCATGGGGAAAACCGAAGACCGCGTGGTATGATCTTTCCGAATCTCCTTCCTCCTTCTTATATGTTAATGACAATCTATCTACATTTTGTTGATGCGGTATGAACCTATGTGTTGTTAAGAGTTTGCATTTAATGTACATGGCATATTAGTTGATAGAAGCATATGCATTCGAGTTGTATATATGTTAGTTGCATCATGGCATGTAGTTTGCATGGTAGAAAATTTTGTGAAAATGCCTATTTGGGAAGCTTGACAAGTGTATATAAGGCCCTTGTAGATAATTTTTCTCCTTGAGACTTTTTTTGCTAGAATACCCTCAAGACACTCTAGGATATGTCATACTAGTATCTTTTGACCCATGGACTAAAGCCTAGTCAAGAGTGCCTTGTGGTGTGATACTCATTGGTTACCATTTATTCCAAGGTGACCTTTGATGCCATGCGACCGTCCTTGCACTTCTATCATCATTTTGCCAACACAAAGGGAATGGGTACAAAAACATCAAATTGAGTTCAAGTTATCAATGTCAAAAATGTTTGCAATTGAATCATTGAAATGAGGAGCAAAAATAGACTCCTATGCTTTCAATAGAAGTACCCTTGCTACAAATGGGGCTACTTTCAAAATGTTCAAAAATACAAGGTTGAAAATGCTAAACGTCAAAAAATGGCATGAAATGTTCTTAATTGTCGAATGGTACAAAAATGGGGGAAAAATAAACCCAAAACGCAAACAACTATCATGAAACTCATACACTTGGAAACCCTTTTATCCTTTGATGATCCTATCTTTGTTGCATGGTGGAGAGGGGACGAACTTTTTTCTTGTCTAGGCAAGAGGAGGAATTCCGCGATCCTATAGTGTTTTCTTACACCATAGGGATTTGGCTCTTGACAAAAGCATTTAGCAATTGTGGAAGAAAGTAGCCTAGTTTAACACAACTTGGAGGTGACTTGTTTGTATCCTCTTGGACTTAGTAACTAGGAGAACTAATATCTATGATGGAGTGTGTGCCTTTAAATTTTTTCCCTTATAGATGATTTCCGCCACTAAGATGAGGAAAGTGGCTATTCTTTTGTAGATGCATCTTTTTAATTATTTTGTGTGCTTAAATATTTGGATGCATTGCCATTTTGGCAAGCCCTACCTTGCCTTGCAAGAAGACATCTTACCTCATAGAAGTCTTGTTGTGAGTTGAAGGGC
Source organism: Silene latifolia (assembly GCF_048544455.1). Lineage (NCBI taxonomy): Eukaryota > Viridiplantae > Streptophyta > Magnoliopsida > Caryophyllales > Caryophyllaceae > Silene > Silene latifolia. The sequence goes on from NC_133538.1 coordinate 272,095,386, forward strand.
GGAGTGAGACTCGCTAATTGTCTCACATCGGCTATGTTATAAATAAAGGTCATAGTTTTAGTCACCTCTTTACTCGGGATGAGCAAAGGTTCAGTTTGGGGATATTTGATATGACTCGTATTTACGCACATTTAGTCCCTTAACTAGCCCCACTTGTATGCTTCCTACCATGTATTAGGGTCGTTTCTATCTTAAACTTCCTACTTTGCATATTCTATGAGGTTTTGTGCCCTTGGTAGGGGAGGAGCGCTAGCCTTGGGTGTATGGAGCAAAACGGAGCTAAATTGATCGCATCTAACGACCAAGCATCAAAGAGGAGACCGATACTAAAGGCCTATGTTAATAGAACAAATAAATGGGCAATGATGAAAGACCCCCACGACCCTTGAAGGATCCCCACGAGTTAGGGGACAGCCAAATGAAGAAGATGTAAATATGCCCTTCAGGACGGGCGTCCCAGAAGCAGGACGGGCATCCCACTGAGGAGGACGGGCATCACCAAGCTCCACCCGGGCGTCCCAAAAGAAGGACGTGCATTTTTCAATACAGGATGGGCGTCCATCGAGAGTAGGTCGTGCGTCTCCAAGCAGGACTTGCAAGGCGTTAAACTCATTTAAGGGGCTTAATCATCATTTAAGCCCTTAGTTAACCTAATACTTGTATTTAGTATAAATACTCTCTTGTAATAGGGAGAATTAAGTCGACTTATAGGTGTTGTAAAGTCTTCACCGACTCGGCTCCGAGCCCTAAAACTTCCTAGGAATTGTAAGATATAAACTAACTCGACTCCACTACAACAATAAATTGCTTGCATCTATGAAACTTATTTATATGATCTCACCATGATTCCCCTATGAACCCATGACACCCTAGTAACTTTAATCAACTGTTTACCCATTTACTTTACTTGCTTTGTTTCCCACTTGTTTACATTTCCTTTGTTAAGTAGTGTAGATACCTCATTTCTACACCTCCCGGCAACCACCCAGTGATGATTGGGCCGCATGTTTGATACGCGGAACGATTTATGACAGTCCATAAGTTCATCGATAAGTGATATCTCAAACACTCGAGTCAACCCCTTGGTCGTCATTTATGCACCGATACGGTCGTTTTGACGGTAATTAGAGTTTATTTTGAGTCCGGGTCAAAAACAGCTTTATTTTCTAAAAACCGTTTTAAATGCCGAGTCGGAATATTCCGGAATGTTCTAGAATTCTCTGGATATTTATTCCTAAAATTAAAATATATATTTTAAGTAAATATCTTCCGTATATTATGTTTTATGGAATAAGGAATTGTAAATCTACCGAAATTCCATAATAAAACGCGGAAATCTTTCTTGCTAAGGAGGAAACCTCTGGGGAAATGACGCAGCACGTGTTGCGCCTCTTTGAAGGATCGCAGTAGCTACTGCGCCTCTTCTCCAGCCCTCTTTTCATGTTTCCATGATATTTCCGTGGTTTTTTTCCAAATCCGTGTCATTCCTAAACTCGTCCATATGTTTAGTATAAATAGAGGCCTTCGGCCTCCATATTTGGCACGCGAGTGTTCTGCCTCTTCTTTCTCTCTCTTTGCATTCTAGACTACGCTATTGCTTTCGACGCCTACGTGCTTGATCAATCGACCACGTAAGCTGAGGTCATTTTGAGTCCCAGTCCCAGTCACATTGCATAGACCGACCAATTTGACCAACTCCACCTTTAATCAACCTAATCAATCTACTAAATCCTATAACGAGGGCACTTTCCAAGCATATTCGAGTCGATCAATCACTAAAATGATAACTTTAGTCAATCTCGCTTCGTCAAACATGTAAGTCTGAGGGTGTAAATCCCATTTTATTATTGTACCTTTTTTATTTTATATCAATTAATGTAGATTTATATCAAAAGCACGTTCGAAAACCGATTTAAATTCCATCTTTTAAAACCGTTTTTATAAAACAGCAGAGGTCAGACGTCGAGAAGAAACACAACAGCAGCTGCGCCTCTTCGAAGGATCGCAGCTTTGCTGCACCTCTTCCAGAGGTTGCTTGCTGCTTCTGCTCTTCTTCTTCTTCTTCCTCGACTTCCTGCAAGTTTCTCTTTTCCTTATTTTTTTTCGTTTTTTTCTCTGTTCTATTTGTTGTTTTAGTACATAAACCGTGTTTTAAACAAATCGTTTTTATTACAATGCTTATTCGTCCTTAGTCCCGAGTAATTCAATACTTGCGGGTTTTCGCCGTTTTAATTCAAATCGATTCTTCAGGTTTCTACTTGTTCATGTCGAGGTTCTGGAATCCTAATTTGATACATAGGTTTTCTTTTGAGTCTTATTTGTCTAATTCCGTCTTAATTTAACCTCAAATTTTATCCCTTTTGTATTTCCGACACGAGTTAATCATAATCATGTAAACCGCTGTAATTTCTCGTTTTTAATTCGTTTTATGACTTGTTCAGATACATATAATCGATTAAAACACTTCAACTCGAGTCTAATATTGATAATTCATCCTAAATCTACCAACGAACGATAACGATATTGCGATTCTGCCTTCACAGCCAGAACCCAGTGTAACATCCCCATACTCCAAGTGCCTTACCAGGACCACTCAGTTATAAGGATGCTACCATCTCGGTTGCCCGAGGCAATGAATATCATAAGACAATAAAGAAACGTACTTTAAAAGTAATTATAATTTAAGTGATTACATGTTGAAAACAAAAACTGATAAAAGGAAATACAAGTTCTCAAAACTATCTACTTTCAAAATACTATCAAGCGTCAGACACAGCGGAAGACTTCTAAACTGCAACGTGGTGACTCATCCCAGCTATCCCATACGCATCGTCTCATACCGCTCAATAATCGCTCACCACCCCGAATGGATCACCACAGTGTTTAAAACATTTAAACGGGGTCAAGATTAATCACACAATTTATATGATCCAACAACACAACAAACAACATAGCTCAAACAGTCACACACACAATCACACCCACTCCAACCAATCTCCGTCACCGATCCCACTGGACCAGACCGCCAGATGGGGACCGCAGCCTGTTCCCACCTAAGCCCGTTCATCATACCGAGCGATAACCCTATCCCATTAATGTGCACATCCCTTTCCGTGGCGGGTTCCACGAAGGGCGAAACTAAGGCGTGAAGCCACTACCACAAGTGACTCCACTCAGCCGAGAACGCATATCGAGAACCAAAGACAAACAATCAGCAATCACAATACAACATCAACAACCGTCTGAATCAATCAACAATATACAATCACAACCGTCTGAA